>NC_047119.1:30761264-31077933 GCF_902500255.1 Thalassophryne amazonica
ACGCCAATCCCACAGATAAGGAAGAACACCACAGGATAACGGCTGCAAAAGAAGTTCAGGTTATCACTCAACAATATGAGTCAGCAGAGAAATTACCTCTTCGGTAGTTGATTTCTCGGCGAGGAGGTGGAGTTGCAGTCCGGCTTATAAAGTGGTGTAGATGAGTGACAGCTGGTGCGATGAGTGACAGCTGTCACTTCTTCTGGGTCTGGCACCCTCTCGTGCTTGGAGCCCGCACTCCAAGCAGGGCGCCCTCTGGTGGTGGTGGGCCAGCAGTACCTCCTCTTCAGCGGCCCACATAACAGGACCCCCCCCTCAAGGGGCGCCTCCTGGCGCCCGACCTGGCTTGTCCGGGTGTCTTTTGTAGAAATCGGCCAGGAGGGCCGGGTCCAGGATGAAGCTCCTCTTCACCCAGGAGCGTTCTTCAGGTCCATACCCCTCCCAGTCCACCAGATATTGGAACCCCCGGCCCTTACGACGGACGTCCAGGAGCCTGCGGACTGTCCAAGCAGGCTCCCCATCGATGAGTCGGGCAGGAGGCGGCGTAGGTCCAGGTGCACAGAGGGGCGAGGTGTGGTGTGGCTTGATGCGGGACACATGGAATACAGGGTGGATCCGCAGTGAAGCTGGGAGTTGGAGCTTCACTGCGGCCGGGTTGATGATTTTGAGGATCTTAAATGGTCCAATGTATCTGTCTTTCAACTTAGGGGAGTCCGCACAGAGAGGGATGTCCTTTGTTGAAAGCCACACCTCCTGCCCGGGCTGGTATGTGGGGGCCGGGGAACGCCGGCGGTCCGCATGGGTCTTGGCCCTCATCCGGGCCTTCAACAGGGCAGAGCAGGCGGTCCGCCACACCCGGCGGCACCTCCTGGGGTGGGCCTGGACCGAGGGCACACCGACCTCTCCCTCCACCAGCGGGAACAATGGGGGCTGGTACCCCAAACATGCCTCAAAAGGGGAGAGGCCGGTAGCAGACGAGACTTGGCTGTTATGGGCATACTCGATCCAGGCCAGATGGTGACTCCAGGCCGCCGGGTGCGCGGAGGTGACGCAGCGAAGGGCCTGTTCCAACTCCTGGTTAGCCCGCTCTGCCTGGCCATTTGTCTGGGGGTGGTACCCGGACGAGAGACTCACGGTGGCCCTCAGCTCCTTACAGAAACTCTTCCAAACCTGCGAAGAGAACTGGGGACCACGATCTGATACAACGTCTGATGGTATCCCATGCAGCCGCATGACGTGGTGGACCAGGAGGTCTGCCGTCTCCTGGGCCGTCGGGAGCTTCGGGAGGGCCACAAAGTGGGCCGCCTTGGAGAACCGGTCCACTATCGTGAGAATAATGGTGTTACCCTGGGACGGCGGGAGGCCGTGATGAAGTCCAGGCCGATGTGAGACCAGGGGCGGTGAGGCACCGGCAGGGGTTGGAGGAGTCCCGACGTCCTCCGATGGTCTGCTTGCCCCTGGCGCAGATGGTACAGGCCTGGACGTAGTCCCGAACGTTGGTTTCCAGGGACGCCCACCAGAAGCGCTGCTGGACCACTGCCACGGTCCTACGCACTCCGGGATGACAGGAGAGCTTGGACCCGTGACAGAAGTCCAATACGGCAGCTCTTGCCTCTGGTGGGATGTACATTCTGTTCTTGGGGCCGGTCCCCGGGTCCGGGCTCCTTGCCAGGGCCTCCCGGACGGTCTTCTCCACGTCCCAGGTGAGGGAGGCCACGACAGTGGACTCGGGGATGATGGTCTCGGTGGGGTTTGACAGCCCCGCCTTGACTTCTTCTTCGTGCACCCGGGACAATGCATCCGATTTTTGGTTCTTGGTCCCGGGGCGGTACGTGATCCGGAAGTCAAAGCGCCCGAAGAACAGAGACCAGCGGGCTTGCCTGGGGTTCAGCTGCTTGGCGGTCCGGATGTACTCCAGGTTCCGATGGTCCGTGAAAACCGTGAAAGGCAACGACGCCCCCTCCAGCAAGTGTCTCCACTCTTCAAGAGCCTCCTTCACCGCGAGGAGCTCCCGATTGCCGACGTCATAGTTCCATTCAGCTGGGGTCAACCTGCGGGAAAAATAGGCACAAGGATGGAGAACCTTATCAGCCTCCACGCTCTGGGACAGCACGGTTCCTATCCCTGAGTCAGAGGTGTCCACTTCCACTATGTACTGGCAATCAGGATCAGGCTGCACCAGAACTGGTGCAGTCGAGAACCGGCGTTTCAACTCCTGGAACGCGGCTTCGCACCGATCCGACCATGTGAAGGGGACCTTGGTGGAGGTCAGGGCAGTCAGGGGGCTAACTACCTGACTGTAGCCTTTAATGAACCTACTGTAGAAATTTGCAAAGCCGAGGAACTGCTGCAATTTCCTGCGGCTTGTTGGTTGGGGCCAATCTCTCACCGCCGCAACCTTGGCCGGATCAGGGGCGATGGAGTTGGAGGAGATGATGAACCCCAAGAAGGACAAAGAAGTGCGGTGGAACTCGCACTTCTCGCCCTTCACAAACAGCCGGTTCTCCAACAACCGCTGTAGGACCTGACGTACATGCTGGACATGGGTCTCAGGGTCCGGGGAAAAGATGAGTATATCATCCAGATATACGAAGACGAACCGATGCAGGAAGTCCCGCAAGATGTCATTTACCAAAGCTTGGAACGTCGCGGGGGCATTAGTGAGGCCGAACGGCGTGACCAGGTACTCAAAGTGACCTAACGGGGTGTTAAATGCCGTCTTCCATTCGTCTCCCTTCCGGATCCGAACCAGGTGGTACGCGTTTCTAAGATCCAATTTAGTGAAAATTTGGGCTCCATGCAGGGGCGTGAACACTGAATCTAACAGAGGTAACGGGTATCGGTTGCGAACCGTGATCTCGTTCAGCCCTCTGTAATCAATGCATGGACGGAGTCCGCCATCCTTTTTGCCCACAAAAAAGAAACCAGCACCCATCGGGGAGGTGGAGTTCCGGATCAGCCCGGCAGCTAAAGAGTCCCGGATGTAGGTCTCCATTGATTCGCGTTCCGGACGTGAGAGGTTGTACAACCTACTGGACGGGTACTCAGCGCCCGGGACCAAATCGATGGCACAATCGTACGGTCGGTGCGGGGGAAGAGTGAGCGCCAGATCTTTGCTGAAAACGTCAGCAAGATCGTGGTACTCCTTTGGCACCGCCGATAGATTGGGGGGGACTTTAACCTCCTCATTAGCCATCATGCCGGGAGGAACCGAGGATCCTAAACACTCCCGGTGGCAGGTTTCGCTCCACTGCATCACAACCCCGGACGGCCAATCAATCCGGGGATTGTGCTTCACCATCCATGGAAATCCCAAAATCACTCGGGAGGTAGAAGGTGTTACATGGAACACGATCTCCTCCCTGTGATTTCCAGACACAACCAAGGTCACAGGCTGTGTCTGATGTGTGATTAATGGAAGCAGGGTGCCATCTAGTGCTCGCACCTGCAATGGTGCCGGCAGAGCCACCAGGGGGAGCCCTACTTCCTTTGCCCATCTGCTATCCAGCAGATTCCCTTCCGACCCCGTGTCTACCAGTGCTGGGGCGTGAAGGGTTAAATCCCCACAAAGGATCGTTACTGGGATTCGTGCAGATTTGCGGGGTTTCCCCGCGTGCGTGTTATGGCCCACCCTTAGCCCAGTTTCTAAGGACGGGCGTTGTAGTTTGACCGTTTTGGGGCAGTCCTTCTGCATGTGCTCACAAGAGCCGCAGACAAAACACTCCCCGCGGGCCAGCCTCCTTTGTCTGATGTTTGTTTTAACTTTGGCCCTGCTCGTGTCCATAGCCTCCTCAGCAGGGGGAGCTGTAGCCACACGGAGCTCTCTGGCAGTGAAGCGTGGGGACGACGTCACCTTTTCGGAACCGGAAGGGGGAGGGACGGCTCGTGCCCAGTCACGCCCCCCGGCCTGCTCCTGACAATGCTCATTTAAACGGTTGTCTAAGCGTATAACCAAATCGACAAGCCCGTCAAAATCCCGCGGTTCCTCCTTAGCCAGCAGGTGCTCCTTCAGGACCGGAGACAGTCCATTTACGAAGGCGGCGCGGAGCGCAATGTTATTCCAGCCGGACCTCGCTGCCGCGATGCGGAAGTCGACTGCGTACTCGGCTGCGCTGCGGCGCTCGTCTCATTGACAGCAGCACGCTCGAACCGGTCTCGCCTCTGTTGGGATGGTCAAACACTTGTTTGAACTCCCATACAAACCCAGCATAAGACGTTAGGAGCCGTGAATTCTGCTCCCAAAGCACCGTAGCCCAGGCGCGTGCCTCTCCTCGAAGCAGATTAGTAACATAAGCCACCCGGCTGGCGTCTGACGCGTACATGACAGGGCGCTGTGAAAAGACGAGCGAACACTGTATGAGGAAGTCTGCGCACGTCTCAACACAGCCCCCGTACGGTTCCGGAGGGCTTATGTATGCTTCAGGGGACGGTGGGGGGGGGGTCGTTGAACGACCAGTGGAACGTCTGTTACGGGCCCAGGACCAGCAAGAGGAGTGACTGCAGCAGCACCCTGATCGCGCGCTTCCACCCTGGCGGTGAGAGTCTCCACCCTCCGGTTAAGGAGAACATTCTGCTCGGTCACTAAATCTAGCCGAGCCGTGAAGGCGGTTAAGATCTGCTGCAGCTCACTCAACACGCCTCCCGCTGACGCCTGCGCTCCTGGCTCTTCCATTGGCCATTCAAACTCGGGTTGACGCCCCTCGGAATCCATGACGAATGGCCGAGAAATCCTGTTGGGAAGGTGTCGTAGCACGGACCCACAACAGGGGGCGCAAATGAACGGACAATGAATAAGCCAAAAAGTAACAATTTAATGTTGTGACAACACACAACGAAATACACAAAATTTGTAAAGTCAATTAACACCAGGTGACGTGTGGGCAGGCTCGAAGATAGAATACCCCCGACGAGAGAGAAGCCGTGTCCCACACGGCTTCCACCACCAACGGCCTGAAGAACACCGGAGCTGCCAAGTCCCGAATCCCCAGGTGGCCTCTGTCTTCGGCTGTCGACCCTGGTACTGCTGGCAGAAAGCAAAGACAAGATGAATGAGTGTGAGTCCGCACACTCAGTAATCCAGTCTGCACACAGTTAGGAGGGAGCACCTCCACCTCCAATCACACACTCGCGCAGCTCCTGTTTAATCCACTTATCTGGTTTGGGGTGTGAGGCGAAGCCATCGCTGTCACACCAAACGCCAATCCCACAGATAAGGAAGAACACCACAGGATAACGGCTGCAAAAGAAGTTCAGGTTATCACTCAATGATATGAGTCAGCAGAGAAATTACCTCTTCGGTAGTTGATTTCTCGGCGAGGAGGTGGAGTTGCAGTCCGGCTTATAAAGTGGTATAGATGAGTGACAGTTGGTGCGATGAGTGACAGCTGTCACTTCTTCTGGGTCTGGCGCCCTCTCATGCTTGGAGCCCGCACTCCAAGCAGGGCGCCCTCTGGTGGTGGTGGGCCAGCAGTACCTCCTCTTCAGCGGCCCACATAACAGTTGGTTTACTAATATGTAATTTTTTTATTTGTAAAAAAAAAGGGCATTTTCAAAACTGAAAATTCTGTGTGTTAAGTGTGATTTAGCGCAACAAATAGAGACCATGTGATAGTTGGTCGCTATTCACAATTATAACACAAAAACCTTTTTTCACTCATGGTTAGTGGTTGGGTGAAGGCATTTATTGTGAAGCAACTGTGTTTACAGCTTTTAAATCATAATGACAACAGAAACTACCCAAATGACCCTGATCAAAAGTCACACAGTCGCAATCATTTAAACCCAAAATGCTGAGAACACTGCCATCTACTGGTTGTTAGTGTTCTCTGCATTTTGGGTCAGAATGCCTAGTACACTAAGTCAAAATGTATAGAACACTAACCAACCAGTGAGCAGCGGAGGCTCATTTCCCCATAATGCCTTTGGGATCTGCGTGTGTTAATGCTCATACCTTCAGAATTAGCTCATTACTTTAAAACTAAAAGATATGTGTGATATTTTCACTTTGTAAAATTGACAGTTGACGCTAATGTCGATAATCTGTCCAGAATTAGTTTGGTTTATAAATAAAACCATGAGTCAAAACTGCTTTGCTTTTGATGTCTTCTGCCACACGTCTATGCTGTTCCATGTTGAAAGTAAATGACATTTCCTTACAGCAGCGCGCAGGACGCACAAAGACAGGAGCTCTGACTGGTTTGTTTTTGGTTTGTGATCACCTTTGATTCTACTCAGAAGTGTCGGCAGTGCTTAAACTCAAAACTGGATGGTCAGTAACTGACAGTGTACCGGACTCAATACTAAAATGGTAAATGGACTGCATTTATGTAGTGCTTTTCCATCTGCATCAGATGCTCAAAGCACTTTACAAATAATGCTTCACATTCACCTCAATGTGAGGGTGCTGCCATACCAGGTACTCACTACACACCGGGAACAACTAGGGGGTTAAGGACCTAAAAGTTAGAGGTTAGCGGTTACCTATCGCGTCTGCTAAATTTTTTAGCTGTTTATTGGTTTAGCGTTATAAATGTTAACTTTTCAGTTAGCGGATTAGCGGTTATCAAAGCTAACCTTTTGGTTAGCTGTGCCCACCACTGATCATTACCCATAATGCAGTATGGCTCTGCACTACAGTGCATGCATGTAAAGTCAATAGAAGAGATTCTGCTTGTTTCTTTGTACAGATGTACGTGGATTCACATTTTCAACTCTAAAATTGCATGATATTTTAGGGCCATCACTATTAAAGCTTAGGTGCTTGTCAGCCAGGCAAACTGTAGCTGTCAACAATTTTTTTAATTTTTTATTCACTGCCTGTTTGCTTGAACAATCAGGGGGTTAAACAATTTGGAGTAATGAGAATGACGCCAGCAGCACAGTGCTTAGTGGTTAGCGCTGTTCAAAGGTTCAAGGTTCAAAGAGTTTTATTGTCATTTTCACTGTGCATTTATATACACAAGAGAATGAAATTTTGTTTCTCGATCAGTGACAACAGTGCAATAGAAACCTTAATAATGTAGTTTATATAAAAAAACACATCATAATAAATAAACTAATATAATAATAAAAACAGATAAAATACAGTCCAGTCTCTCAAGGTACTAAGCCTCTTGGCTTGACAGGTGACTAGCTGTCAGGGGTGAGTGTGGGTGTTGGGGATGGGGGACAATCCATTAATAAGTCTTACAGCCTGGGGAAAGAAGATATTCAGCATCCTGCTAGTTTTGCAGCTGATGCTGCTGTATGTCCCCCCTGATGGCAAAAGGGAGGAGATAGTGCTGCAGCACCCAAGCCATAGGTTAGGATGCTTTCAACGGTGCCCCTGTAGAAGGTGGTGAGGTGTGTGGTGGGAAGGCCTGTTTTCCTGAGTCTGCACAGGGAGTGAAGCCGCTTCTGAGCTTTTTTGAGGACTGCCGAGGTGTTAGTGGTTAGAGTGTGGCAGTGGTGGGCATAGTTCCGCTAATCCACTAACCGTTAATTATCAGAGCTAATGTTTTCATTATCGGATTAGCTTTTCAGATAACTTTGAAAACCATCATCAGATCAATTATCTTCCGATAACTTTTGGTCCAGTAATTTTTAGACTGCTAACACATTATTGCAAGCTTAGTGAATAAAGCTTTTAACAGTTAATAAACATTTTTAAAGTCTAATATCAAAGATTTTAGAGCCTATGTGTAGTTTTGTAGTAGACGTACAGTTCTATCCTCTATAGACTGAGGAGAGCTGGTTTCAAGAGAAACCACTGTATCCTCTGCAGTCAGAGGACAGCTGGTCACAGAAGAGAACCAAAATGAGAAACCAAAAAAACATTTCTCTTGACACCCTCTAACTAGTCATCACCCAAGTCACCCAGAAGCATACGGTTTTAACTTATGGTTAAAATTTTAACCAAACTAATTTCAAATTATTTAAATTAACTTAACAGACAACAGCATCAAACCCTTTGTATATTGTGCCTAAAACTCTCATGAATATATTCTCTGGGTTTATAGACATTGTTATTGTGTTTGTTTTATGTAAAAATTCCAGAAGAGGCCCAGGTTGCTTCTCCATTATTTTCAATTGGAATCACTGTGAGCTGCAATCGCTTCCTGTTTGCTCTGTAATGTCCTGGTTATTGTCCTTTACAACACTGTTTGTCGTCTTTGTTCCAGAGTAACATATAAGATGTCTGAAATTCGGTTTGTGTTTAGTAAATATTAAACATAGCAGACAAGGATTACTTATTTGGAATATTTGTTTTGGCAAGTTTTCACGGTCTCTACTGCCATCTGCTGGTCAGTAGTATTCATGGCAGTATTCGCCTTAAGTATTGAGATATTCCATAATCCTTTGTGCACCAGAGAGTTGCTGCAGCTGATGAAAATAAATAAAAATGTACATTTTGGTTGTATAATGTTAATTTACAATTGTCATTATGTGTTTTCTCTCTGTGCTGTTTAAACTGCAGCAACTCTCTGGCATGCAAAGGTTCATGGGTTAGGGTCTGAGCGTCTGGGTGCCAGTAAATGGCAGTGTTCTACTTACTTTGACGCCGGTTATATCAGACGGTTGTCTAATCACAAGTTGACTTTTGGATTTTGCAAATGGCTTTTCTTTTTTCACATATGAAAAAAATGGCATATTTTAAAAAGCACATTTCTATGTAAACCAAAACACATGTCACATTAACGTGTTTGTTTTTACACAGAATGAATGAGTCAACCTATCAATGTTAGCGGAGGCTCATTTTACCCATAATCCCTTTGGCATCTGTGTGTTTGTTACAAAACTTCAGAATTAGTGCATTATTTAAAATTAAAAGATATGTGTTATATTTTAACTTTGTACAAATTACAGAATTGTCATTAATGTAGTTATTCTATCCAGAATAATTTGATTTATAAATCAAAACCATTAGTCAGAACTGCTTTATTTTCCAAGACCTCTGCCTCATGGTGGAACTGCTGTATGCGGTTAAGGAATAATGACTGTTTTGTCGTTGTGTGTTTTTTGAGTGAGACAACCTGGTGGCCAGGCTCCTTTTGCTGCGGTAGAGTAAAATACATGGTAAACAGGAGCTTTCAGCAGTGGGCACAGCGCACAAAGACAGACGTGGTGATTCATTGTTTGGGTTTGTGATCGTGGTGTTAAAACTCAATTTTGAAAGTTTTCGGTTATCGGTTAGCTGTAGCTTCCGATACATTTTGGGGTGGTTTATCGGTTTAGCTTTATAAAAGATAACTTTCCAGTTAGCTGATTAGCTGTTATCAAAGCTAACTTTTTGGTTAGCTGTGCCCACAATTAGAGTGAGGTCATCATCAATGTGAACCCCCAAAAACTTCATACTGCTGACCTTCTTCGCAGCAGTCCCGTCTATGATTAGTGGTGCATGATCATGTTTGCCAGCCCTCCTGAAATCGATAACAACCTCTCTGGTCTTGTCCACATTGAGGAAGAGGTAATGGGAACTGCACCATGAACTCAGCTATTTCACTTCTTCCCTGTATGAGATGTTAAAGATGTCTGTGAAAACATCCTTCAACAGTTCAGCACAGTGTTTCAGAACACATCCAGGAATTTTGTCTGGCCCAGCAGCCTTGCGTGGGTTGACACTAGACGTTAGTCAGGGCCTTCTGTACTCCAGCCGTGGTGAGCTGTAGTGTCTGGTCATACAGTGCTAGCAACAGTGTCTGTGTCTGAGTGGTGTTTTTGGCATTAAAACGTGCATAGAAGTTGTTCAGCTCATCTGGAAACAAGGGGTCCGAGTGACATATCTGCAGGGGGCGGGGTTTATAGTCAGTGATGGAACGAAATCCCTGCCACAAGCGACGTGAATCCTTGGCTTCAATGAAATGGCTGTTCAGTACTTGTGCATACTGCCTTTTTGCCCCTTTAATTCCCCGGGCCAGATTGTTTCTTGCGAGTGCATATGCTGCAGAGTCTCCAGCTGAGCAATGAGTGCACTTCTCCTGTCAGCCATGGCTTCTGATTAGCTCGCCTCTCTTGATGGTTCTGACCTCTGTTACATCTTCAGTACACTTGTTGATGTAGCTGATGACAGAATCTGTGTATTCCTGTAGATCTGTTGCTTCACAGCAAGAAGGTCATGGGATTGATTCCCACCTGTGGCCTTTCTGTGTGGAGTTTGCATGTTCTCCCCACGTTTGCGTGGGTTCCCTTGGGTGCTTTGGCTTCCTCCCGCATCCAAAGACATGCGGGTTAGGTGAATTGTAAACTTTAAAAAATTGTCTGTAGGTGTGTGTGTGTGTGTGTGTGTGTGTGTGTGTGTGTGTGTGTGTGTGTGTGTATGTGAGTGTGACTGTTTGTCTGTCTATATGTGACCCTGAAACAGACTGGCATCCTGTCCAGGGTGTACCATATGCCCTATGACTATGCCTCATGCCCTATGACTGCTGGAATACGTTCCAGCCCCCCCTCTGTGATCCTTAATTGGGGTAAGCAGGGATAGAAAATGGATGGAGAATGACACCAAATCAGATATTTCCATCGATTTTGCAGGTTTCTGCAGAAGGGAATGCCACATTCCATTATGGGTAATGATAAACACTGGGTAATACTCGCCATCAGGTATAAATTGCAGTGGGATTTACATCTAAAATCTGGTAATTCCTCTAAAATTTTCATCAATGAGATTATCAATCCAAGGTATCAGAGGGGGGATGCAAACCCTGTGTGCCCCCCCCCTTTTTAATATTATTATATTTAAGTAAATATGGGAGGAGTGGGGTACAATTAGTTATACTTAACAGCTAATGTTAGCTTATCTAGCCGGCCTTAGCAACGTTCATCATAGCTTACAAAATAATTGGTTCCTTTGTGTTTGATAACAATCTTCTCCTGTGATGTCTTATCCTTCTTATGTCTTATTATTTATTATATTATATATACCTTTTCTTGAGCTGCTTGGGTGGGTAGGGAGAGTTCCCATGGGATAAAAAAGCTTTTTAACCTACCATCCCTGGTTCTCAAGACCAGGCACCTAAGTGGCTCTACTCTACTCTTTTCTACTCTCCTATTTTACTCTTCCTTTTTAGATATACCTTTGTATACTGGCATAGTTCCACCTTAGAATCAGAATATAATATATAAGATATACCTTACTGAATTTTTATGTGAGTAAGACATGCAAGCTTTTAAGTGTGCACAGTGTTTTGATTGCAAAAATGCTCATATGAGCACCAGGATGAGATATCACGATCAATGTATTTTTTTCTTTTTTTTTTTACCAACACAACTTTCTTTAGACTTTCTTGTGAGTTCATCATGACAGTACCCCTTCCAATTAATCACAAATATATTTCATCATGAATATAAACTTTAGATAATCTCTCTAGCTCTACTGGTTGCAGAACTATAGCCGAAAATGTTTTTTACGTCATGGTTTTGTTGACCTTGACCTTTGTCCAAGCCTCTCTAAAACTTAATCATCTGGTCATATCTGTCCAGGTAACATTCCCACTAAGTTTGGTGAAAATCTGCCCATCCATTTTTTTTAGTTAGTCAAACACACACAGGAGTGATTACAATCCCCTGCTTCACTGCTTCATTGGCGCAAAGTTTAAAAACCAATAATAATCTGATGACTCAAATTTCCAGTCGCTGCACACATCAACAAGAAGATAACTTACTTTGCAATTAGCACCAAAGTAACATAAGTACTTAGTCATTATTGTAATATTATTTTGCCTTATTTGTGTCTTTCAGGATTTTGGAAGTGATGATGACCGGAAAAATAATCAAAGGTAAGCACTTTCTATAAGGAAAACATAACTTAATAGTTTGAGATGTATTTTAAAGTGTTGGGAATTGCAGTAGTTTCTGTGTGGAAGACTGGTGCATCGAGTGAAAAATACTATCACTTTGGGAAAGTACAGTATGTCTGAGGAAGAAGTTTATATGTCCTGATCCTAGTGTTTGCTGTTAATATGTATAACCAGGAAAAAAAGATTTAGTTTACAAAAAAATAAATAATAATAATCCGGGGTTTGGCGGGGCGGGTGTTATCTTAGCTCTTGGGTTGGATGTCAGGCGGTGTCATTCAAGATGAGGATATAATTTTAAAACATTGCATTTACAGCAGAAGTTTCATCTTTTTGGTTTTGCAGTGTTACATTGCCAATTATTTTGCAATTTTGGAACAACTTTGTTTAAAAAAAAAAAGTGTTATAAATAAACATAAGACATGGGGAAAAAAGCAGCATAGAGACAACGCTCTACTACATATACTTAATCAAATTGTATTAAGCAGTTCTGCAAAGCATGATTGTTTTAAATGGGAAAAGCAAGCAATTAGGTACTTACATATTATGTTTCTCCGTTTTAAACCACCACGTTTGTGGGGCCAATTGGCATAACTTCATCAAAAATAATTATGATAACAATAACATTTTTTAAGAGTATACCTTTACACACACATATATATATATATATATATATATACACACACACACACACACACAGTAGTGTTCAAACTAATAGTAGTGCTATGTGACTAAAAAGATTAATCCAGGTTTTGAGTATATTTGTTATTGTTACATGGGAAACAAGGTACCAGTAGATTCTCACAAATCCAACAAGACCAAGCATTCATGATATGCACACTCTTAAGCCTATGAAATTGGGCTATTAGTAAAAAAAAAAAAGGAGAAAGTGGGGTGTTCACAATAATAGTAGTGTGGCATTCAGTCAGTGAGTTCGTCAGTTTCGTGGAACAAACAGGTGTGAATCAGGTGTCCCCTATTTAAGGATGAAGCCAGCACCCGTTGAACATGCTTTTCTCTTTGAAAGCCTGAGGAAAATGGGATGTTCAAGACATCATTTAGAAGAACAGTGTAGTTTGATTAAAAAGTTGATTGGAGAGGGGAAAACTTATACACAGGTGCAAAAAATTATAGGCTGTTCATCTACAATGATCTCCAATGCTAAAAAAATGGACAAAAAAAAACCAGAGATGCATGGAAGAAAACGGAAAACAACCATCAAAATGGATAGAAGAATAACCAGAATGGCAAAGGCTCACCCATTGATCAGCTCCAGGATGATCAAAGACAGTCTGGAGTTACCTGTAAGTGCTGTAACAGTTAGAAGACGCCTGTGTGAAGCTAATTTATTTGCAAGAATCCTCCGCAAAGTCCCTCTGTTAAATAAAAGTCATGTGCAGAAGAGGTTACAATTTACCAAAGAACACATCAACTGGCCTAAAGAGAAATAGAGGAATATTTTGTGGACTGATGAGAGTAAAATTGTTCTTTTTGGGTCTAAGGGCCGCAGACAGTTTGTGAGACGACCCCCAAACTCTGAATTTAAGCCACAGTTCACAGTGAAGACAGTGAAGCATGGTGGTGCAAGCATCATGATATGGGCATGTTTCTCCTACTATGGTGTTGGGCCTATATATCGCATACCAGGTATCATGGATCAGTTTGGATATGTCAAAATGCTTGAAGAGGTCATGTTGCCTTATTCTGAAGAGGACAAGCCTTGGGTGTTTCAACAAGACAATGACCCCAAGCACACTAGTAAACGAGCAAAATCTTGGTTCCAAACCAACAAAATTAATGCCTCGCAGATGTGAAGAAATCATGAAAAACTGTGGTTATACAAGTAAATACTAGTTTAGTGATTCACAGGATTGCTAAAAAAGCAGTTTGAACATAATATATATATATATATATATATATATATATATATATATATAATATTTTGAGTTTGTAGCATCAACAGCAGATGCTACTATTATTGTGAACACCCCCTTTTCTACTTTTTTGACTAATAGCTCAATTTCATAGCCTTAAGAGTGTGCATATCATGAATGCTTGGTCTTGTTGGATTTGTGAGAATCTACTGAATCTATTGGTACCTTGTTAACCATGTAACAATAAGAAATATACTCAAAACCTGGATTAATCTTTTTAGTCACATAGCATTACTATTATTCTGAACACTACTGTGTGTGTGTGTGTGTGTGTGTGTGTGTGTGTGTGTGTGTGTGTGTGTGTGTGTGTATATATATATATATATATATATATATACACGAGGGCTGTCAATAAAGTAACGGTCCTTTTTATTTTTTTCAAAAACTATATGGATTTCATTCATATGTTTTTACGTCAGACATGCTTGAACCCTCGTGCGCATGCGTGAGTTTTTCTACGCCCGTCGGTGACGTCATTCGGCTGTGAGCACTCCTTGTCGGAGGAGTCGTCCAGCCCCTCGTCGGAATTCCTTTGTCTGAGAAGTTGCTGAGAGACTGGCGCGTTGTTTGATCAAAATTTTTTCTAAACCTGTGAGACACATCGAAGTGGACACGGTTCGAAAAATTAAGCTGGTTTTCAGTGAAAATTTTAACGGCTGATGAGAGATTTTGAGGTGATTCTGTTGCTTTAAGGACTTCCCATGGTGCGAGACGTCGCTCAGCGCTCTCAGCCGCCGTCGTCAGCCTGTTCAAGCTGAAAACCTCCACATTTCAGGCTCTATTGATCCAGGACGTCGTGAGAGAACAGAGAAGTTTCAGAAGAAGTCGGTTTCAGCATTTTATCCGGATATTCCACTGTTAAAGGAGATTTTTTTAATGAAAGACGTGCGGACGGGTCCGCGCGTCGGGACGCAGCCGCCGCGACGCTCCGCCACAGGAAAAACACCTCTGTTGAAAGCCTTAAGGACAAGTTGGAACATGTCCTGCCTGTTAAACAATTTCTCATATACTCACTCCACTGAAAGCCATCAAAAGCTGCCTGGATTTTACAAATGGTTATCAACACGGAGGTGTTTTTCCTGTGCCGCCGCACCGCGTCGGCTGCGTCCCGACGCGCGGATCCGTCCGCACGTCTTTCATTAAAAAAATCTCCTTTAACAGTGGAATATCCGAATAAAATGCTGAAACCGACTTCTTCTGAAACTTCTCTGTTCTCTCACAAAGTCCTGGATCAATAGAGCCTGAAATGTGGAGGTTTTCAGCTTGAACAGGCTGACGACGGCGGCTGAGAGCGCTGCGCGACATCTCGCACCGTGGGAAGTCCTTAAAGCGACAGTATCACCTCAAAATCTCTCATCAGCCGTTAAAATTTTCACTGAAAACCAGCTTAATTTTTCGAACCGTGTCCACTTCGATGTGTCTCACAGGTTTAGAAAAAATTTTGATCAAACAACGCGCCAGTCTCTCAGCAACTTCTCAGACAAAGGAATTCCGACGAGGGGCTGGACGACTCCTCCCACAAGGAGTGCTCACAGGCGAATGACGTCACCGACAGGCGTGGAAAAACTCACGCATGCGCACGAGGGTTCAAGCATGTCTGACGTAAAAACATATGAATGAAATCCATATAGTTTTTGAAAAAAATAAAAAGGACCGTTACTTTATTGACAGCCCTCGTATGTATATATATATATATATATATATATGAAAAGCTGATATTAAAATACTTACATTTAAGGGTCAGATTGGGCAAAAATAGTATTTTTAAACTCAAACCTTTACAGTTGAATATGATTTTAGTTGTTAATGTTAAACATCCTCAAAGTGTAATGATTCCAGAATGTGTCCTGTGCATGTAAAGAATCCCCTGCAATTTGCAACATTAACCTTGAAGTAGCTTTACATTTCTGTGACATATGTCACACAAGTCCACATTTGTACAACGGAGTTTCCTTCAGCCTGACAAAATGTAGCGAAATGTTTGCAATTCAGATATGGATTATGAAGTAAATTTAAATTTTGCTGACCCACTTACTGATTGACTCCGAGTCACTGACTGACTCCATTAATCCTATTCTTTTCCCTGTTAATCACAGGAAGCAATTATTTTAAACCACATAACAGCTTTCTTTCATTTTTTCTTTTGTGTCAAAAATCACTGATTGCATAAAGTTCCTGCTTAGTCACTTTGAAACTTTCAGCCTGACGTTACAAACGTCTCCATTTGTGTCAGCAGCTCTTCACTGTCTTTGTGTGGAGTGGGTGCGTGGGTCGCTCACAGTTGAAACCGTATTGTCACGCATTGTCTGCACTGTCTCGCTGAGCCGCATGTTGATGATTCATCAGTGTTGTCTCAATTTAACATTCAGCAAACATGCTGCGAGATCGATGCCAAGTAACATTTCGCCTGCCTCCAAAACTGTGCATGAATGATGGCATTGTTGCAGGGAGATGCGGCGAGGAGCAGATAGGCAGAAGATAGAGAACGGGCGCGGCTGTGGGAGGATCTGGGGACGACCAAAATGTGCTGCTTGGGCTGCCTGCAAATTTGCGTGGACACAAAGATGCTGGATTACAAAGCGAGTTGAGTGGATGCTAACAGAAAAGAAAAGACCCGAAAGTCTAAACTGGACAAAGTTCTTTTTGACGAGTGTAGACGATTTAGCAGCCGGCACGATGGTGGTGAAACGGTCGCATAAGATCAAGTTCCCCGTGCTGCCTCCTCACTTTGTAGAGAAAGCTGCACTGACTCGGAAGGAGATCTATCGCATGTAAGTTACAGTAAGACTCTAGGAGTGGAAGTGTGTACCTGCAGGTGGTGTGCAGCAATTATCCTTTATTAGAAATGGAACTGAGGCTTAAAAATACATATTTGTTTCAATTTTAGTCACCCAGATGGGTTTGCGGATAAGATTTTGATGTTTGTAACTGCTGTTTCACCTCAAGAAGCCTAGCGTCGGGACTGTGAGTCACTTTTGGTGACATTTAGTGCTGCTGTGGTGAAGTCATCCCGTCGTGTCGAAGTCGCGTGCCGTCGGCAGAACTTTGAGGAGAAACAATGACGCAGAGGCTCTGAAACAAAAGGCCTTGTGATGGTCCCACTCACTCATACCGGGCTTTGTGTGCGATGTAGAGAGGCTGAACAAAGCTACACTTTGTTCTGTGTGACAAGCCTCAGCTGACGGTTTGTGTATGAGCCAGGAGTCACAGCAGGTAGCTGTGCACGAGGGCAGCGGAATGTCAACTTAATTGGAAAATCACGTCAGCAGCAAAACATGACAACGTATGAAGAAACCAGGGACGAAGGCGCAGTTGTAGATTGTATAAACGGTATTTAATGCTCTTAAAAATGTTCTCTCATAAATTCAGTAATAAATTACTAATACTGATTCACTATTACTAATTTACTATTACAGAATAATACAAGAGCACTGCACTTGTAAAGCGCAAACCTTCACCAACACTAGTTTCCAATTTCACAAAATTTTACCTTGGAAAAAAATTTTCAAGGTCAGAGTCCTGTTAGAAGTGACTTTTTATAAGCTAAATTAGATGTGATCAAATGTCAGGAGGATGTATTTAGTTCATGCACTTGAATCAGAGTTTTGTTGTGTGTTGTCAGGTTTTTATCAGATTTTTCAGTTTCTGAATTCTTTTTCAGATGATTTTCACAGAACATTTGTTATTTCTGCTATGCACAGTTTGTCATTGTTTTTTGGCACTTTGGTTTCTGACTGATAACTGGAAGACAAACAAGCATAAAATTGGCAACTCCAATCCAATTTTGGTGGTGTAGGTAAAACCCTAGCAGAAAAATGAGAGTGATTGTGGCACTTTTCATTGAGATATAATGCAAAATTTACAGCAAATGGGCTTTTCAATATTAAATTCAAATATCCACAAAATCCACCATCCGGATCAGATCCAGATCAAACTTTGTCAGCGGATAGTGAGTGTCAGTCTGCACCTCACTTTCAAACATGAGAGTGACTGGGGCATGTATGATTAAGATATAATGTAAAATATACATTGAATCGGGTTTTCAGTGTTAAATTTAAAGGGCTACAAAATCTGGAATCTGGACCAGATCTGGATCAAACTTTGTCAGTCAGTAAGGGATACCAATCCTACATAATGCTGTCATATATTACAGAAATTTGAACTTATTTGACAGAGTTACAAAGTTTTGAAAATTCCTTCAGTGTTAAAGATGGAGATTTTTCCAACATTTTTCCTGACTTTTACCTATGACCTTGACAGTTGAATCAGTTCTTGCCTATCAGGATATGAATCTTCAGTAAAAATTTATGAAAAATTGTGGGCTGTTCACAAACAAACAAACAAACAAACAGAGGTGACAACATAGCCTTCTTTGACGGAGGTAACTATAGTAATAGTAGTAGTAATATTCATCAATCATCAATGCTATAATCTAGCTTGGTCCAGACTCTCGGCAGTGTATCTGACGTGATGGACGGTACTGCTTCAGTGATCCGTTCCTGCAGATCATCCAGAGTTGCAGGTAGTGGAGGTACATAAACACTGTCCAGGTTATGTTTTTGCCCCTGTTTGTTTGTTTGTCTCTTTGTTTGTGAACACTCGATCACAACTGAGTGTCTGTGATACCAACCAATACTACATTAAACTTTGTGAGATCCCGCAAGTGTAGCCACCAATGTGTAAGAAAATTCCAAAAAGTTGTGATATTATGGCTACTTGAATCAGTGTTTTTATGCTCACTGTGTGTGTGTGTGTGTGTGTATGTATATGTATATGTATATATATATATATATATATATATATATATATATATATATATATATATATATATATATATATATATATATAATGTATTTATTTATTCCGTTAACATTAATAAACATGAGGTTTTATTGTTCTTTACTGAATATTTTCACCACTGTTCATTCCATGGCAGCTGGTTTTCAAAATGGACACGTGCGTTCATTTGTGGTTGAAGCACAAAAAGGTGTAATTTATTTTTTGCTTATGTTTGTTTTAGCCTCAGTGAGAGCTTCTTTATGGTCAAAGGAGCCGCCCTCTTCCTCCAGCAGGGCGGCACTACACAGGAACCAAAGACCCCGACCCAGCACAAACATGCAGGTATGAACACACACATACACACAAAAAGCTTTGCTTCATGTTGTTTTGCCCATGTTCCACACAAAAATTAGCTCTATACAAAATACAGTAAATTGTATCTGTTGAGGTAATTTTTGTCCCCCCCCCCCCCCATTTGTGAGTTTGTGTTTAGTCTAAACTGAAAGGGTAACTGACAGCTGGATATCAGAGGAGCTAATGCAGCAATCCTGTACTCCTCATTGCACTGTGATAATAAAGAGAAACCACTCTGCTGTACTTGGATCGAACAGTTCGTTCATTCATTCATTCACAGCAGCTGGTAACAACAGAACATCTGTCAGTTTCACAGCCAATATCATGCACCAAACAACATCAAGCACACTAAGAAAAATTATGAAAATATAATTACAAGTAGTAAGATAAATATTGATAAATATTGGGAGGTACAGCCACTGGTGGCCACAGCTAACCAAAAAGTTAGCTTCGATAACAGATAATCAGCTAACTGAAAAGTTATCTTTTATAAAACTAAACCGATAAACCACCTAAAAATTTAGCGGAAGCTCCAGCTAACCGATAACTGATAACTTCTAGTATTGTCTCCAGTACACTTGCAACTACTAACAAGCTGATTTTGAGTTTTAACACCATGATCGCTTCTGGTAGCTTCAAAGTCGACCACAGACCCAAACAGTGAGTCAGCACTTCTGTCTTTGTGCACCCTGCTGACTGCTAGAAGCTCCTGTTTACTACATAGCTTGCAGCAGTGAAGTAGTTGAGAGGAGCAGCGAAGCTCAACTCTCTACTCAATAGCAGTGTCGCCGTGAGCCGGAGGTCTTGGAAAATAAAGCGGTGCTGATTTATGGTTTTGATTTATAAATAAAGTTAATACCGATAGACTAACTCCATTAATAGCTAAATTAATAGCCAAAATGTAGATGATAGACAGTCGTCTGATATAACCAGGGTCAAAATAAATAGAACACTTCCATCTCCTGGCGTCCAGACGTTCATACTGCCATGAACACTACTGGCCAGTAGATGACAATAGAGACCGTGAAAACTTGCCAAAACAAAATTCCAGATAATCTGGAATGTGTGTCTGCTAGTCTGCTATGCTAGTCTGCTATGCGTGGAATTTAATAAACACAAACTGAATTTCAGACATCTTATATATATTACTCTGGAACAAAGACGACAGACAGTGTTTGACATAAACAGGAGGACATTAAAAAGCAAACGGGAAGCAAATTGCAGCTCGCAATGATTTCAATTGAAAATAGTGGAGAAGCAACCTGAGCCTCTTTTTACATAAAACAAAAACAATAACAACATCTATAAACCCAGAGAATATATTCACGAGAGTTTTAGGCACAATATACAAAGGGTTTAATGCTGTTGTCCATGTGGAGCCTGATCAGAGCGTCTCAAATGCATTTCTTCTGTCATAAATGTACTGAGGTTACCCATAATGCACCTCGACACAGCATGTCCACACTAAAACCTTCAAAATGAGCGTATTACTTTAAAACTAAAACATATATCTGATATTTTCACTTTATAAAACTTCAGGCGTGTTGTTAATTTAAATAACTTGTCCGAAATTAGTTTGTTTAAAATTTTATCCATAAGTTAAAACTGTATGCCTCTGGGTGACTTGGGTGATTTGCCAGGGCATCAGTATGGGGTCAAAAGAAATGATTTTTTTTTTTTTTTTTTTCTCTGTGACCAGTTCTCCTTTGCTTGCAGAGGATAGAGCGGCTTCTCCTGGAACCAGCTCTCCTCTGTTTGCAGAGTATAGAACTGTACATCTACTATAAACCATTTAACAGGTAGGTACTTAAATCTTTGATTTCAGACTTTATAAATGTTTGTAACTGTTAAGCTTTGCTCACCACACCTGCAAAAATATGTTAGTGGTCTAAAATGTATCGGACCAAAATTTATCGGAAAATTAGTCCGCTGATGGTTTTTAAAGTTATTTGAAAAGCTAATCCGATAATGGAAACATTAGCTTCGATGATTAGCGGAACTGTGCCCACCACTGGGTACAGCATATTTTCCTGTTAGTTATTAAGTCAACAAACCGATCTCCAAATACTTGTAGACTGATTTACACCTGTGCATGGAAGCACATTGCGGTATTATTGTTTTTGGTCCTATGCATGTGCATGGTTTAAATTACAGGGGGTACTGGGGGGGTGTCTGTTGCCTCCAACTGGGACTTGCCCCACCCAAAGAGGTAAAAACACCAGTGCCAGGGGTTCAAAATGTTTAGATATCCCATGTATCTCCCATATTCATTCTGGAAAAATCTTGCAATATTACTTGAATGAAAATGAATGAATGAAAACTTTATTTCGAACATTTGATACAACAACAATTACAAGATAGATCAGTAAAGACAACAACAAAAAAGTTCCTACTGTGTACCCAACATGTCCGAAAAGGGGTAGGGTGAAGCATCAGCTTATTTATCCCTACCCCTTCTTCCCCACAACCAGTAATACCCTTTGCCACATATACACATAGATTCCTACACACCTAAACCGATATATATATATATATATATATATATATATATATATATATATATATATATATATATATATATCAACATACACACACACACATATATATACATATACGAGGGCTGTCCGTAAAGTATAGGTCCTTTTTATTTTTTTCAAAAACTATATGGATTTCATTCATATGTTTTTACGTCAGACATGCTTGAACCCTCGTGCGCATGCGTGAGTTTTTCCATGCCTGTCGGTGACGTCATTCGCCTGTGAGCACTCCTTGTGGGAGGGGTCGTCCAGCCCCTCGTCGGAATTCCTTTGTCTGAGAAGTTGCTGAGAGACTGGCGCTTTGTTTGATCAAAATTTTTTCTAAACCTGTGAGACACATCGAAGTGGACATGGTTCGAAAAATTAAGCTGGTTTTCAGTGAAAATTTTAACAGCTGATGAGAGATTTTGAGGTGATTCTGTCGCTTTAAGGACTTTTCACGGTGCGAGACGTCGCTCAGCGCTCTCAGGCAGCGTCATCAGCCTGTTTCAAGATTAAAACCTCCACATTTCAGGCTCTATTGATCCAGGACGTCGTGAGAGAACAGAGACGTTTCAGAAGAAGTTGGTTTCAGCATTTTATCCGCAGCGGTACAGGAAAAACACCTCCGTGTTGATAACCATTTGTTAAAATCCAGTTGGCTTTTGATGGCTTTCAGTGGAGTGAGTATATGAGAAATTGTTTATCAGCTGGAGATGTTCCAACTTGTCCTCAAGGCTTCCAACAGAGGTGTTTTTCCTGTGGCGGAGCGTCGCGGCGGCTGCGAGCCGACGCTGCAATCCGCCCGCACGTCTTTCATTAAAAAAATCTCCTTTAACAGTGGAATATCCGGATAAAATGCTGAAACCGACTTCTTCTGAAACTTCTCTGTTCTCTCACGACGTCCTGGATCAACAGAGCCTGAAATGTGGAGGTTTTAAGCTTGAAACAGGCTGATGACGCTGCCTGAGAGCGCTGAGCGACGTCTCGCACCGTGAAAAGTCCTTAAAGCGACAGAATCACCTCAAAATCTCTCATCAGCTGTTAAAAGTTTCACTGAAGACCAGCTTAATTTTTCGAACCATGTCCACTTCGATGTGTCTCACAGGTTTAGAAAAAATTTTGATCAAACAAAGCGCCAGTCTCTCAGCAACTTCTCAGACAAAGGAATTCCGACGAGGGGCTGGATGACTCCTCCCACAAGGAGTGCTCACAGGCGAATGACGTCACCGACAGGCGTGGAAAAACTCACGCATGCGCACGAGGGTTCAAGCATGTCTGACGTAAAAACATATGAATGAAATCCATATAGTTTTTGAAAAAAATAAAAAGGACCTATACTTTACGGACAGACCTCGTATACACAAACATAAATATACACCTACACATACCTACTTACATACAAAATACTATATATTTACAAGCCGAAGCAAAAAACAAAAACACCCTAACCCTCATTACCCTTCCTCCTCCCTATACCTAGAAAAAAACATATTTTTGTACCACTGTTTGAACTGGTTCATGCTTGGACATTGCTTGAGCCCCACTCCCAATCTGTTCCACATCCTCACCCCACAGACAGAAATACAGAAACCTTTTAATGTTGTTCGTGCCCACTGATGCTTTAAATGAAATTTCCCCCTCAGACTGCAATCCCCTGATCTGTTAAAAAACATATTTTTAATATTTGCTGGAAGTAAATTGTTTATTGCTTTATACACAATTTGTACTGTTTGAAAATGAACCAAGTCTGTGAATTTTAAGAATTTGGATTGTAAAAATAGTGGATTTGTATGATCTCTATAGCCAGTATTATGAATAATTCTTATAGCTCTTTTCTGCATTACTGATAGTGATTGTGTTGTACCTTTATAAGTATTACCCCATACCTCTGCACAGTACTGTAAATATGGTAAAACCAGTGAGCAGTAAAGAATGCGGAGTGAGTTGTGGTCCAGAATATGTTTCGCTTTGTTTAGAACTGAAATGCTTCTTGATAGTTTACTTTGTATATGTTTTATATGAGTCTTCCAGTTTATCTTATCATCTATTATCACCCCCAGAAACTTATTTTCATGTACCCTTTCAATATCTACCCCCTCGACTTGTAACTGAACCTGTATGTCTGTATTACAATAGCCAAATAACATGTATTTTGTTTTACTTAAGTTTAATGATAATTTGTTTCTGTCAAACCATATTTTCAATTTTCCCATTTCTATACTGATCCTCCTCAGTAACTCCTGCAAATCCCCCCCTGAACAAAAAATGCTTGTGTCATCTGCAAATAATACTAATTTTAATATTTTGGAAACATTGACAATATCATTTATATAAATTAGAAACAGTTTTGGACCCAATACTGACCCCTGTGGGACGCCACAAGCATTGTCCAAGCATGATGATGTATATTCCCCCAACTTCACAAACTGTTTTCTGTTACTTAAGTAGCTTCTCACCCAGTGCAACACCAACCCCCTAATCCCATACTGTTCAAGTTTACTGATTAATATGTCATGATTGATTGTATCAAAAGCCTTTTTAAGGTCTATAAATATTCCAACTGAATGTAATTTGTGGTCTATGGCGTTTGTAATCTCCTCAACTGATTCTATTAATGCAAGTGATGTTGAACTATGTGCTCTGAATCCATATTGACTATCAGTAAGTAATTTATGTTTATTTATGAATGTGTCTAATCTATTATTGAATAACTTTTCTAATAATTTGGAAAATTGTGGAAGCAAAGAAACAGGTTTATAATTTGTGAAGTGGTGTCTATCCCCAGTCTTATACAGCGGCACAACCTTAGCTATTTTCATTTGATTGGGAAATTTACCGGTTTGAAATGATAAGTTACAGATGTATGTTAATGGTTCTACAATCCATTCAATGACCTGTTTTACCACCACCATATCAATTTCATTTAAATCGGTAGATGTTTTATATTTACAATTATTCACAGTCTATAATTTCTTTTCCATCCACTGCTGTGAGGAACATTGAACAGGGATTTCTTTCTATGAGATTATTATCCCAATCCTCAGGTTGGGAATTGGGAATTTTTTCTGCCAAGCTTGGTCCAATATTTACAAAAAAATTATTAAAACCGTTGACTACCTCATCCTTATTTTCCTTCTTGACATTATTATCAATGAAATACTGAGGGTAACTCTGTTTTTTATTACCTTTTTGATAATGCTATTTAATATATCCCATATTCCTTTAATATTGTTTTTGTTATTATATAATATGTTACTATAATATTCCTTCCTACATACCCGTATAATATTAGTTAATCTATTTTTGTATTTCTTATATCTATTTTCTGCCTCTTTAGTCTTTAGTTTTATGAATTCTCTATACAGTGTATTTTTCTTATTACATGCATTTCGTAACCCTTTCGTCATCCATGGTCGAGCTTGGATTTTTTGTTTTCTGTAGTCTTGTTTAATTGGACAATTTTTATCATATAATGATGTAAATATTTGTAAAAAAGTTTCATATGCACTATCAACATCACTTTCACTGTATACCTTTTCCCAGTTTTGCTCCTGTAAATCCTTCTTCAAAGATCTTAAAGAGGATCATACATTTAATGTTAATTGAACATCTCGTCTGCAGTTACTCATCTATGTATCGTGTGTGCCACAAGCCAAAGGATACTATAGTTGGTTAATGTAAGTCATTATCTGGTTTGTTTAGTACACTGGACTTTCTTACCGTCAGAGGTTCTGAACTAGATTGTGTCAAGTGTCTACAGATGAATGGTAATTTTAGCTAGTTAGTTACAATTTAACTAAAGTACATGACATAAAGCTAGGACCCACCAATAGCTTTGTCCCCCAATTCTTGCAGTATAATTCGCACTCTGCTTAGTAAACAAAATAATCAGAATAATCCTGATAGCAATTTAACAGACAAATGGAACTGAAAGTATAACTTCCTTGTCACAATTTAATATGCATTAAAAACACGACAGCTCAGAAATAGGCTCCAATTTTTATGTAAATACAGTAAAATGATTGCTAAGCTGTCAATCATTGATTTTCCAGGTGACCTACCTCAACACCTGCAGGTTATGTTCAAGATCCTGAGGTCGGAAGATCGTATAAAGCTGGTGAGTCATCATCACACAAACATACAGTTGTGTGATAGGCCGGTGCATAAATTTTGGCAGCCTCGTCATTTTACTGATTTGAATACATTTAGCACTAATTATTGGAACACAAAATTTGTTTGGTAAGCTCATTGACTGTTGACCTCCTTACACAGGTGTATTCAATCATGAGAAAGGGTATTTAAGGTGGCCATTTGCAAATATTTCCCCTCTTTGCCTCTCTTCTAATGAGTGGCAACATGGGAGTCTCTAAATAACTCTCAAATGACCTGAAAACATCATGGTTTAGGGGAAGGATGCTATCTCAGAGATTTCAGATGTCAGTTTTCACTGTGAGGAGCATAGTGAGGAAATGGAAGACCGCAGGCACAGTAATAGTTGAGGCCTGAAGTGGCAGGCCAAGAAAAATCTCAGATAAGCCTAAGCGAAGCATGGTGAGAAAAGTCATAGTCAACCCACAGACCTGCTCCAAAGACCTACAGCATGATCTTGCTGCAGATAGTGTCTCTGTGCATCTGTGCATCGTTCAACTATACAGCGCACTTTGCACAAAGAGATGCTCTAATGCAGAGGAAGCCTTTTCTGCGTACACGCCACAAACAGAGTCGCTTGAGGTATGCTAAAGCACATTTGGACAAGCCAGCTTCATTTTGGAATAAGGTGCTGTGGACTGATGAAACTAAAATTGAGTTATTTGGACATAACAATAGGCGGTATGCACAACAAAAAAGAACACAGCATTCCAAGAAAAATGCTTGCTACCTACTGTAAAATTTGGAGGTGGTTCCATCATGTTGTGTGGCTGTGTGGCCAGTGCAGGTACTGGGAATCTTGTTATAGTTGAGGGTCACATGGATTCCAGTTAATATCAGCAGATTCTTGAGAACAATGTTCAAGAATCAGTGACAAAGTTGAAGTTGTGCTGGGGCTGGATCTTTCAACAAGACAATGACCCTAAACACTCCTCAAAGTCTACTAAGGCATTCATGCAGAGGAACAAGTACAACATTCTGGAATCGCCATCTCAGTCCCCAGACCTGAATATTATTGAAAATTTTAAGCTGACTGTCCATGCTCGGAAACCAACAAACCTGAGATGTTTTGTAAAGAAGAATGGTCCAAAATACCTTCAACCAGAATCCAGACTCTCAATGGAAGCTATAGGAAGCATTTAGAGGCTGTTATTTCTGCAAAAGGAGGATCTACTAAATATTGATGTATTTTTTCTGTTGGGGTGCCCAAATTTATGCACCTGCCTAATTTTGTTTAAAGAATTATTGCACACTTTCTTCAAATCCTACAAACTTCATTTCACTTCTCAAATATCACTGTGTTTGTCTGCTACATAATATATTCAACTGAAATTGCTGATCCAAACAACCAATGATTTACAAAGGAAAATCATGGAAATCATAAAGGGTGCCAAACCACATACAACTGTATGTGTAGATTTTTACAAAGAAAAACAAATGTTTGTGTAGTACTTTACGTGATTTTTTTTTTCTGCACAGTTTCCAATGTGTTAAAAATTTGACACTAAAAATTTACCCTGACCCCTTTGTTTTTTGGACGTCCCAACTGCAGCTTGTATGCAAACACTGATTTTGTTTTGCAGGCTGTACGGTTGGAGAGCGGGTGGTCAGAACGTGTGCGATACATGGTTGTCATCTATACCAATGGAAACCAAGACACAGAAGAAAACATTGTCGTGGGAATGGACTTTACGGACAAGGACAGGTACTTTATCTTTAATCTGCAGCAAAATCATGTTATGTTTCTGAAAATGTTAATTCTTTAACCTTTCTGATCAACCAGTAAAAGTTGCTCTATTGGGATGGTGCTACCGCTGTGGAGTGATACGAATATACATTTAGACGGTGATGGGTGAGTGTCTGTTTTGTTTTGATTAAAATTATCAATGAGTCTAATAAGGTGATGTCAAAGGAATCCAACATCCTTTGGATTCTGTGACATATATTACCCTGCATTGTGATAACTGAGTATACCAGATGGTGCAGAAAATTCCTTCTTTCAAATCCTCCTTGAATTAAACAAGATCAGATGCCCCACATTGGTAGAAACCAACCATATATATGTATTTCAGCTATTTGTGATCACCAGTGGTACAGCATTAAAGTACTCGTGCAGACCTGTGGGCATTGTTTCCCTTTCTGTATGATGGAGGAATGTTCCACCTGTTAGCAGTCTGAATAGTGTTTTGAATGAGCCCAATCCAGCCTGTGTTTACATCACTTGACCTTCACCTCTCCATCCAGGCGACCCTAATCTCTGATCTCCTCTTTCTCACTAGTGGTTTCAGTGTGAACACAGCAGGGCGTTCGCATGTCTTCAAGCCTGTATCTGTGCAGGCCATGTGGTGAGTAGTTGTTTTTTCTGAGCTTTGTAATCGATTGTGGTGTTTGTGTTTCTATAAAGATATAGAAAAAAGTCTGCTGTGTCCAACACAGCTGTAGAGAGAGGGTGGATATCATACGGTGGCCAACAAGGGCCAAACGCACTGCAACAGCCAAATGCGCTGCAGCAAATTTGATGCATGTGTTTTCTTGGTTTGCATCGTTTTGCGCTTTGCATCATTTCTCTATTTGCAGTGCATTTTATGATGATGCATTTGTTTTTGTTTGTTGCAGCGCATTTGGCCATTGCAGTGGATTTGGCCCTTGTCAGCCACCGTAATATCAGGCTCACATCCCTCTCAAAATATTTCATGCATAGTGATATCAGAAACAAGACTGAATGAAACTATGAACCAAACAAACTAGTTGCTTCACAAAATAATTAATCCTCTCAAAATGCTCAAAATATTAAACAATAGCTTTAGACAATGAATCATAATTTATAAATCTTTAATTACACTAACCGGTTGCATCGCAAAATGATTCCATTTTCAAAAAGGTAACTAAAACAGTTCATTCAACACTATTCACTTTCCCAACAAGCTTTAAACACTAAATGAAATGTGCACTTCAGGAACCAATTTATGATATCAACATACATGTCAGTTAATTGTTTCAGAAAGTGATTCATCATTTTAAAGCGCTTGAAGGAAATTAATCAAGCGCTTGGCAAAATTATTCACTTTTCAGAACTCTGGAAATGACAAATGAGTAATTACTTCAGAACGCGATTCACGTGTGAAAATTTGATGTGGAAAAAAATTCTTGGAAACATTAAATCAGTTGATTCAAGAAATGGCTCACTATTTGGAAACTCTCCGTATTCAGTGAATTTACATCAGAAATCTTTGAAGGACTGCGATGTGATGACTTATGCTTCGCATCATACCCTACCATCACCACCAATTCCACCACCAAAATGAATTCCCGGCCTCACTCCCACTGTCTAAGGTGATGTTGCTATCTGTACAATTCTTTCATTATAAAAACTATAATAATAATTTTTGAGGCAAGTGTCTTGAACGTGGGAACTTTGTGATAAGTTTTCAGCTTATTGTGTTTAATTTCATCTCCAGTCAGAGTTGGAAGGAATATCACTCACAATTTAAAACAATAGTCAGTTTTCGTGGAATTTTTATTTTTAAATTGAGCAAATTCAGCTTAGTTATTGGAAGTCTGTATGTTTTTGTACTTAAATTGGAATAAACCTGGCTTTTTTCCTTTTTAAGTATAAATTAAAAAAAAAATCATTCTCACAGTCGCACTCAGCTGTGGGCTCATATAACCATATCTGCAAAGATATAAAATTATAGGCAAATTCCCAAAAGTGTAGATGTTATTCATCTGATAGACACCCAAACTAAACAAGACCATTCTCACTTTCAGCATAGGGGGAAAAAAATAACTCGAGGAAGCTTGACTCTCTATGGATAAATTATTTTTTTAAAAAACTGAAATTTCAACAGAACATGTAGCAGTCTACCAAAAATTAAAAAAACTACCTATATTAATTGATTTGTTTTTTGATGCAACTTTGTAATCTGAGTTTTGATTCAAATTCCCTGGTCCATAATGTCTTATTGCGCCACTGACTTCTTGTTCTGTCCTTATGCCACCTGCTGGTCAGTTATCACAATTACCAGTGCATGTTTTGTTTTTGTTTCCCCCCCAGGTTCCTCTCACTGCACTTCTACATTTCCCTGATACCAGTGGGTGATGTTTTTTATCTTTAATCTGTGATTCTGCAGGTCCGCCCTGCAGGTCCTCCACAAGGCCTGCGAGGTGTCGCGCCGCTTCAACTATTTCCCAGGGGGCCTTGCTCTCACGTGGATGGCTTTCTACGAGAGCTGCGTCTCCTCAGAGCAAAGCTGCATCAATGAGTGGAATGCTATGACCGACCTGGAGACCACACGGCCTGATTCACCTGCCATGTTTGTGGACCGGTGAGAGCCCCGTGCTGTCAAAATACTGTAATAGGGAGTTGTGTAAAGTAACACGACGCTAATGTACCAACTCGTTATGTGCAGGCCAACTGAACGAGAAAGAACAGAGTGTCTTATTAAAGCCAAGCTACGCAACATCATGATGTTCCAAGATCTGGAGAACATCACCTCTAAGGAGGTATGTGCAAAATCAGTACTTCAAGTATGTGCCTGATTGAAAAGCTAAGCACGGTGGCTTACCTCCTCCATTGAAGACGAGGATCTCCGGTGCTAGCTAAGGGCGTTGAACTTGAAAAATCCACCCAGACGTCCCTATGTATGTTCTTTTCATTTTGTGGAGAAAAAGTCACAACACTGGATCTTTACCAGTGATGTGAGTTTGCTTGCTGTGAGGCAACAGTGGTTAGCACTGTTGCCTCACAGCAAGAAGGTCATGGGCCGGCCCAGCCTATAGGCAGTATAGGCAATTGCTAAGGGTGCTGTCCATCCAAGGGGTGCCACAATTAAGGAAAAAAAATAAAGTCATCTTTCACTGTTCTTACACTAAAACTACTTAATACTATTTACCTTTTAATATAAAATACATTTTGCCTATATTGGTTTAATTATATAACAAAGCCTATTAAATAATAATGATGAAAATAGTGTGGCAAGCTGTGTGGAACAGCAAAGACCGAGCTAGAGCTTTTGTCTTTTCTGCATGCTGCTATTTTTTACACACAACAACACAGAGACAATGACGGAAGTCATTAAACCCACTTCCTTGCCGGATCCACCAATGGATCGGGACAAACATAGACAAACAAACAAACATACTTGTTTAGATTTTGCGATTTGTGTTTCCAGCTCGTCACAATAACATGATGAATTATTTTGCTATTAAAAATTTTGCCTGGGGTGCCAAATGTCTAGGGAGCGCCCCACCTCATGACTGCTGGGATAGGCTCCACCCCCTCGTGACCCTTAATTGGAGTAAGCAGTTGAAGAGGAGTTGTATCCAAATGCTTATAAATCATTTTGGCAGTGACAGCAGCTTTCATTCCTGTAGTTATTGCGTGTTATTAAAGACCTTATCAGCAGTTTCTTTGCTTTTCTTTCTTTTTGCCAAATTTCTTTTTTTTATTGCAAAACATTGTGAATGGTGTATGTATATATATATATATATATATATATATATATATATATATATATATATATATATATATATATATATATATATATATATTATTTTTTTTTCTTTTTTTTTTTTCAATAAAGAAAACAAGAATTAACAACAAAAATACAACACCCCAGGTCGATCCCGGCTCATTGAACGTATGTAAGTAAGTAAAAATGCTCAAAATCAAATCTACATGACCCAAATCCTTAGTCAGGGAAGACCTGCAGATCAGTAAAGTCAGAAAAAAAAAGTTGCAATTTTTGGTCAAATTTGTCAGTATTACCCCCTCATGTATTAATTTTTTGAGTTTTAGGAGTAGTTTTTTTCTAACCTGCACAAAGGACTTCAGATTTTTGCTTTATGACAAAATGTATTTTTAATGTTTGTCCTCAGATACGTAATGAGCTTGAGCAGAATATGAGCTGCAGTCTGACAGAGTACAAAGAGTTCATTGACAACGAGATGCTCTTAATCCTGGGGCAGATGGACAAGGCAACACTTATCTTTGATCATCTATACTTGGTGAGAACTTCAAAAATGCATTATTATACTACTACGATGGCGACAATGTTAACATTTATTCAATTTCTTAAGTTTCTAATTGAGAAGTGTGTGTGTGTGTGTGTGTGTGTGTGTGTGTGTGTGTGTGTGTGTGTGTGTGTGTGTGTGTGTGTGTGTGTGTGTGTGTGTGTGTGTGTGTGTGTGTGTGTGTGTGTGTGTGTGTGTGTGTGTGTGTGTGTTTTCTAACACATCTGTCTTTAAACAGTATAACTGTGCTTTAATTTAATATATTTACCTCTAGGGATCTGAGTGGAACGCCTCCAATCTGGAGGAGCTACGTGACTGTGGGTGAGTTTAAAGCAGACAAATTATAATTAATGTGACTTGCGTCTGTCCATAGCGAGCTTCTTTTCTCCAATCTGAGCTAGATTTTGTGCTTGTTACGGTGATCTGATTAAAACTGTCATTTAATGAATCCTGGGTTGAACAGAAGCAGTCATTTACTCTTTTATTAATTTGGTTGTCTAATGTTCTAATGTTACAGTTTAGTTTCATTCTTAACCAAAACTACTGCCTGAAAACAGCATTTTGAAAAGTAGTAAAACTAGCTGCTGCTCTCTGACCTGGAAGTGGATCATTTCTACACGTGATCGGTAAAAAACTTAAAAAGATGAGTGGAAATGATCATCTGCTGTGTTACTGTTTTGGTTGCAGAGTCGGTTACATCTTGAATGTGACCAGAGAGATTGATAACTTCTTTCCAGGAATGTTTGAGTATCACAATGTGCGTGTGTATGATGAGGATGCGACCGATCTGCTGGCACACTGGAACGACACCTACAACTTCATAGTCAAAGCCAAGTGAGTCCGACAAGAGCTTCCTGGAGTCAAGAAATGAAACTAGATTTATCTTTTTTTTTTTTTTGGCATGCACTAGAGAATCAGGAAAGTGCTGTTTGACTAAAAGGTGAAATTACTGTTTGGAGACTTAATATTAAAGCTGTATAATGCCTGGAGGTGCAGAAAAAAAAAGAGAAGCGAGCAGCAACATTGTGCTCTCAAACAGTGACGGCTCCAGAGGATTTTAGGGCTATGGGGGTGATGATTATTTTCTGGAAATTACAGTAAATATGAATTGTAAATCTACAATATAACATGTTAAATCACACATACAACAGAAAAAAACAATTCCTCTTCTGACAGGACAGTAAAATTCCTTCGGCTGCTCCCTTGTTTGCACTCGGGATCGCCACAGCAAATCCAAGGTGGATCTGCATGTTGAATTGGCACAGGTTTTACACCGGATGCCTTTCCTGACGCAACTCCACATTACATGGAGAAATGTGGCAGGGGTGGGATTTGAACCCGGAACCTTGTGAACTGAAACCAAGTGCATTGACCACTTGGCCACCACCCCTCTTCTGACAGGACACACAAACAAATTTGGAAAATGCAGAACGGGTCAGGATAGAGGCTACTCTCCTTCAAGTGGGGCTGTTACTCTTCACTGTTTCTTATTTACACCAGGTTCTGTTTTTTGAGTGGTGTTATATGACACTGACTGAACTGTTGAAATTGACATGTTTTAGTCATACTAGCTTTCCAGAATGAACTAATCTAAGAACATGACCTTGCTCAGGTGGTCTCTGGAGTCTCAGTTATGAAAACTGGGGGGGGGGGGGGGGGTCCTTTCATTCAGAGAGTAGCGTCAACTGAGAACATGGTGTCATTTTGGGGCCAGTTGTGCTGACCTTTGAACCTTTTATGTTTTCAATGTTTTTTTTATCATTTAACCACATACAGCAACACATCCAGGTACAGGTGCTATCAAAATAAATATAAAAATAGTTAAGCTATCAAATTTACATGAATTTATAATTTATGGTGATTTATTTAATTAATTTAAAGCCTGATTTATGCTTTTGCAACTCTGTAACTCCGTGTCATGCAATGACGTGTATGACAGTTTTAAAGTTCTCCCTCTCTGGATTATGCTTTTTTATGGATTAATTTGACCCTCAACAAGCTTTTTTTTCTACAGTCATCACCTCCAATTCAAAAGTAAGCTGTATGATTTCCTCTTTTTCCGACTCTGTGTTGTAAATTTTCGGACTGTTCTGTCAAACGTATGTGATCCTGAAATGTAATCGGCGTGTGCACTGCAAAAACTGTAAAAATATGAGAGGAATGAGTGAAAGCAGAAAAGCGTGAAATCACAGCCTTTTGAGCTGTCCGGTTTAACAGATGCACATCAGGCTGCGGGTTCGAGTCTGAGCACAGTGTGAGGAAAAATAAACGATTGGGCTTTTAATCACTGAAATGACTCTGGTCCCACATGCAAGGGGTTTTTAAACGGAAATACATTGAGATCAGACAGGACATTTCATCCGATGTGACCGAAAAATCCATTATATGCGGTGTTAATTACCTGGAAAACAATACAAAAACATTGGAACTTTTTTGTCCAATGACTGCGAATGTCTGGTTTATACGATGACGGTTTAGGTGAGATTTACTGTACATGGGACTGAACAATAAATTTACCTCTTAAAGCTTTGACGATGAAGTCGCTTCCATCCCACATGAAGCCCTTTCAACAAATAAATAAAAAAAAGTAGCTGGATTTACATGCAGACAGATTAAAGCCCTGTTTACACATAGACGGTAAGAGCTCCCGGAAGCATCCCGGAAGAGTTTTTAGCCGTCTTAAGGATCACACGCCGTTGTTAACGCTGGCACTAGGGGGCGTGGCTTAGTTCCGGCTTTACTGGGAATCGTCGAAAAAATTATTCAACATGTCGAATAATTCCGGCAGCGCTCCCGGAGAATTCGCGTGACGACAGAGACAACGCGAACAACGGCGTTTGATACTTTTTAATCGCTGTTTTATCCCGCCCCTTCCTGTAGTGCCGCAGTTTACACCGCCGTAATTGGCGACGGCATTGTATCCCTAATCAGTGGCGTGTAAAACGGCGATAGAGTCCATATCGGCGTCCTCAAGGGCGTTTTAACCGGCGACAGAGGCAGACAAAACGGCGGCGCTACCGGACAGTACGCCATTCTAAACGCCACCTCCCGGTAACGGCGTTCCAAACGGCCGATAGGCGGCGGTCAATATAAAAACGCTAGCGCGCTGCATGCAGGCCTCTCACTCGCAGCCAGCTCCAGATATTTTTGCAGAGAAGCTCCAGTATGCCTCCTAAAAGAAAATTGGCAGTGGCAAGGACTTACCAAGAGATCTGGTTCAGAAGCAGAGGGAGGCCTGTGGTGGAGACGGAGCAACACGTTGAGGAGGGGAAAAGGAGAAGAAAAGGCTGAGTATGATCTCCCTCCCCCTGCAGTGACAGAGGCATGTATTCCTGCTGCTTCAGCCTATTATACTCTGGGGGCGGTGCCTATATGCAAAAGTTCCTGGAGAAACGCAGGATTTGCCTGGATAAATCCACACAGGGCATTATCGGCGGCAGCAGAACACCGCCATTCTCACGCGCGTCTTAACCTGCGATTGTAAAGGATAGAACTGGGTATTAACCCCCGTTGCCTGACGTGTGCCGGATGCTACGGCGTCACAACGCCGCTTTATTCGGCTGATTTAGCGGCGTTTTATCCACGTATTTGCAGCTAGTACGGTGGTCAAAACGCCGGCGAAATGCTCCGCCCCTTTCCACCACCACAACAGCCGGAACTACCGCGAACTTCGGTCTACGTACTACCAGCCGACAAAACAGTCTATGTGTAAACCATGCTTAACAGCGAACGGTATTTTGCCACGAAGATGGCACCATGAGTCATGTGACCTTTCTTTTTTTTCAGCTCTTCATGGCTCTACTCTCTGAAAAAGGGACTCTAGTACTGTAGAATCCGATCAGTCAGGGAAACTAAAGGAAAAAGCATAGGATTCTGAATAGCAAATAATCTTTTGTTTTGGTTAGGGTTATGGTAGTGCTGCATAAATTGTTGGAAGGGGCAAATGGTTACAGCTCTACCACTCATTGATCTTTTGGTTGGCATAAAGTTAGCGGGGAAAAAGGGTTTCAGGGCTCTGTTGTCTTTGATTTTACATCATTTTATGCCCTCCTCAGGAAGTTGAAACGTTGCCCGTCTGCACAGTTTGAAAGTCTGCTGCCACTGTTTCACTGCAAACAACAGTGTGTGTTAGAAAGCTGGGGCAAGCTTATGTGTCACGAGTTGGCAGCATCTCATCTAGTGGTTTCTGCACCATTGGAGAATACCTGTCACTGAGAGACCAAGGTTTTTTTTTCTTCTTTCTTTGATAGGAAAAATCATTCCAAGTGCCTGGTGCACTGTAAGATGGGGGTGAGCCGGTCTGCTTCTACGGTTATTGCCTATGCGATGAAGGAGTACGGCTGGTCTCTGGACAAAGCCTACAATGCCGTCAAGCAGAAACGGAGCATAGCTCAGCCAAATGCTGGTTTCATGAAACAGCTGGCAGAGTATGAAGGCATCCTGGATGCCAGGTAAGCAAGTTCACGGCTTCACTCAGGTACTTAGGCACTCGGCTCCCACCTGTCACCCAGCTGTTTTTATTTTCACTGTAGTGCACCCTAGAGATGCAAATCATATGGGTTTACTTTCCATGTTACCTGTTAAATAAATGTTGCTTGCTTAAAAGATTACTAAAACAAATAAAACTTGCCTCAAAGTACAAAAGAATATTTCTCTGGAAGATGATTTAGCATCTTTGTCTCAACAGTAAACAGCGCCACAACAAGTTGTGGAGGCCAGAAACAGATGACGAGGTGTCTGATGAATTACAAGCTTCTGGTCACAGTGGAGAGGAGACACCAGGTCTTACAGCCTCCTCCCAGGAGGAGGATGAAGCCTGGGGAGGATGTGGGGCATCTCCCTGTAGAGGCATTGGTCTTGAAATGGAACCCCTTGACTGTCTAAACTACAACTACTATTTTAGACGTCTGTCTGACTCCGCCCTGGACAGCGAGCCCTCCACCCCGGTGCGGGGTCCCCCACTGTTGGGGATGGAGAGAGTTTTCATTGAGATTGAAGATGTGGAACGAGATGCCTTGCTGGAGGATGAGGGCTTTCCCATGGCTCACTTAGCTCTGCCAGGTGAGGGCACAGCTGCTCAGACTTGTGGGCGCCTTGACCCCTTGGAGGACATGAGGCTGAGGCTCGAGTTCAGTACTTTAGAAGAGGAAGACGAAGAGGAGGCCAAGAAAGAGGAAGCTGAGATGGCAGCTTTGGCTCAAACACCTGGACATTCAGGTGGGAAGAAGACAGGTGAGGAGGTTAACAGGGGGGAAGAAAGTCGGTTAGGACTGGCCAACAACAACACCAACAACAGCAACCGCCTAGCTGCCAAGCGCAGCTGCCCTGCAGCCTTTGATGTGAGTTAAGACAATCTCTATCTAATCACGTGTTATCATATTTATAGTTATATAGGCATTCTGTTTGCTTTCAACTGCCTATTTTAAAATTGGGTTGCTGTCAGAAGCTTAGCATAATTATACTAGCCACTGTTGACCCACCACTGTGTTTAACCACATATTCTCTTCAAACTTTACCCATTTAGGACAGTGGTAGCACAGGAAACCCTTTGAAAGTGAAGCCTTCATATCAATCCTGTAAAGACTGCCTGCGTCTACCACAAGGGCGGCGCTGTGATCGTCCAGCAGGAGGACGCACCCACCGCCTTAACCCCTCTCGTCACTGTGCAGTCCCCACTATATGCATAGATCCACCTGGGACCAATTTTACTTCCAATCCAGTTCTGCCATCTGTGCCAGCCCCGACGGTTGTCCCACCTTACTTGATCCATCCCTGCGGCCACCTCTGCTGCTGTGCCACGTGTGCCCCAATTCCACCTGTCCCAATCATCCATCCCAAACTGTCCTCGCCCATGTGCTGTGAGGAAACCTCTCATGATTCTAGTTTCCTGGAAACAGAGGATGTAGATGAGCCACAGGCCAATGAGATCAATACTTTGGCAAATGTTAATGTCTTAATGCTACAACCCGGTCCACACATGGAGTCATCTGTTGGTACACTGGAGCTCCAGCAGCAGGCACTCGCTCAGCTGCAAATGCCATCACTTGGAATAGGATTTAGTTTGGAGATGATGCAACAGAGGGGGGAGCAGCTTGATAATTTGCCAAACTTGACCATGGAAGGCCAGCTCCCTGTGGGACCCCTGCCTTAACGCAGTGACCTGAGCATGGCTTGGAGTGAAAACAAGGCTTTCCACTGGCGCCGCCAGGATCACTAGATTATTTCTGACTTTTTAGATGCCCGCTGCTGTGCTGTTGTCAAAGAAATGAAGCTGTGATCGGACTCTCACAGAACAGCTTTTTATCTCAAGCTGTCAGGTCTCTTCTTTTACAGTGTGTGCGCTGTGCCTGATGGGACGTCCACAAGATTGAGATTCAGATGAGGTTGGTTGTTTTGCCCATATTCAAAAGGTTTAGCAAACTATGGAGTTTATGCTGCCATCCACACTCTGTGATGAGGCCCATCTGTATGTTTTTTTTGAATCACTAGAATTCCTCTTAGCTCTCATGAAGGACATCCTAGCAGAACACTGTCATTTCCACAGAATGTCACATGACTGACGAATATCACCCTGGCCTAGCATGTGAATAAAGGATCTTACCCAATACTCACAGACACAATCCCATGACTAATGGGACAGACTACACAGACCTGAACCAAACCCACAGCGTTAATACAACCTAACTCTAATCATAACCTTAATCTAACCTGGTTACTGTCTGTTTTTAAAATAAACAATAAATTATGGTTCCATAAAGAATCAAACTCACATGTTCTAAAGCGCATAACTTTGCTATTTACAAGACACTTAATGTGAGCGTAGCGTGAAAACTGGTTGTATGTGATCATTTACTTGGTCATGTTCTTAATTGTGATACTTTCATCACATTTGGACTCTCAGTAATGCAGCTATATTGTTGTGCTGCTTTATCCAAGCTCAAACTTGAATTCTCAATGCAACAAGTGATGCGTGATGGGCAGCCACTTTCAGCTTTAATCCAACTAATGTGTTCAATTTGGATAAAAGCTATGGAAAACAAATACAACCATTCATTTTCATGTAAACACTCAGTGGAATGCACTGTTTCATGCTTTGTCTGAGGGAGGCATCAGTTGAAGCTGTTAGTGATATCTTGTGTCTCTCAAGCTTCCAACAGTTACAACAGTGAATCCAATACTTGTGACTATTGACACTCAAAATAGCTTTTTTCCCCCTTGCAAAACACTTTGTTAGGCTTTTAACCCTATATAATGAAGGTAAAAGTCAAAGGACACACCGCTCGATCACATATTTAATCTACAGCAGTTTCACAGAAAATGTTATATTAAAAACAAACAAAAAAAACATAGGCATCGGCTGTATAGATTTGTAAAACAGGATCCAAGATGTTTTTCAAGATGCAAGTTGTAATATAACTACAATTTAAAATATTTCAGTGTAATAGTGAGGTGTCAAGTGTTATTTGGAGTCTCATATGTAATTAGTTATGGTGTGTTTTGGTCAGTTCAGGGAGCATTCATTAATGCGGTGCATCACCACATCAACCACACTACAGAACCGCCCTGCATCCTGGATAGTAACCTCCTAGGCAACAGGTATATCCCCACTTTTTGAAAGCAGTCATCTATCTGCGGAAACAGGTGAAATGTCGGCCTCTTCTTGGCAAGTTTCAAGTAGCATTTGTTTGACACAAAGCCATTCCAATGGTACCGAAGGATTCACTAAACAGTCTTAGTACCAAAGACATCATTGGCTTAAGTCATCAACAATGTAAGTCATTGGTTTACATCGTTGGTTAGTAAGACAGGAAGCACCAGGACACTCAAGTTAGACTTTCATTCTCCTGCATACATATCGGCATCAACGGATGCCTCTGTCTAGGAAACGGATGACTCCAAAAGCTCTTTCCAAGCATCTCTCCACCTTAAAATCCGCGGACTCGGAAACATGTACATCACTGCTGGGACAAGTGTTTTGGGCATAACATGAAATAACCTACTCAGAATGTCACCTGTTGCTGCTTTTTAGATAGCAAACCCAGCAGTAAGCTTTTCTGGAGAGCAAAGTGTGAAAGGGAGGAACTGGGAGAAGTCATCCACCACAGATCTCTGAGATGAAGTATTAGGGCATATCCTCCATCCCTTCTTCCAAGCACCCAGTTTCCTACATATCCCACCAGGCACCTTCATTATTCTCTGGGAGTACTGTCTTGGGATGAAAAACTACCATAAAGTTTGATGTGCCATTTCACGTCTTTGCGTGTAAAAGTAAAAGTGTATGCACATCATGAGTCCGCCTATGTAAGGCATATCTGAATATTATGCCTTCCACATAGTACAAAACTCTGCACAACTTTAAACCAGGGGTGTGTTGGTCTACAGCCCAACTGGTGGCTGCTTCCTAACAGTAACAATGCCCCAGTGATGCACCTGACCACACATATCACTTCACAACCAACACACCCGTGGGTGCACAGGTTAGTGGTGTGCTGTGTTTTGCACCAGATGGAAGACAGGATCCACGTTAATTACAGTTTGGTACAGTAACCATCATACTGCAAAACATTCAAACTGAGCAACTGCAAAGATCTGGTCTGATCTTTTCGAGACATATGTGCATCCAGGTACCGAACTACATCTGGCTGCCTTCAGCGGTTGTGACATTCTGTGGGAAAATGTCACATTCTGGCATAGTGTCCTTCATGAGTCTGTACCCCAGCTTTCTGCTGCCATTTTGTCCTCTCATGACAGATTTGGTCAACACTGAAGGCAGCGGTGTTTTGTGGCGATGGCTTGTTATGATAATCCAACTCTGTAATTCTGTTCAGATTCCTAAAAGAGCTACAGCTAGCACTTTGGCGTTGATAAACCATATTTATAAATGATTATTTATTTTCATCTTTATTTATTTATCTATTTATTTTAATGAAAGTAATATCTCCGCACATCACTGCTGCTTCATCACATCCCTTCACTTACAGGATATATTTTCCCCTGCTGCAGCTGCTTGTGTATCACTGAAGAGCATTTGACATGACGGGATAATGTGTCCAGAAAGGAACACGAGCAAATGTGAGCCTTATGTAAAGTATGAGACCTCAGACCAAAAGTATGTTGAACTGTTTTGGTCAAAGAGTGTTTTGTCACCTTGACTGGTTCACTCTGTTCTGCTCTATTAATGTAATCACATCCTTAAAGCACTTAATTTATTGATGCATGACTTTTCAGTATTACATAACATATCTTCAGTGCACTTGAAAACAGTTTAGAGGTGGTTTTTAGTCATCATTGGATTCTAAAACACACACACACACACACATACACACATATATATATATATATAAGTTATATGTCAGAGAAAATTACAATATATATTTATATATAAATCATATACGGAGTATCAATATAATCACTATATCAGAGGATATATATATATATATGTATATATATATATATATATGTATATGTGTGTGTGTGTGTGTGTGTAAACATTTGCACAGCACTGAGTAGATGGAGAGTTTAATCTGTTTTATTTATTTTCCAGAAGTATATTGCAAATCCTTTGGTACACTTCAGTCAACACAAAGTCATGTTAGATACAAGCAAAAAAAAAAAAAAAGTTTTAATGAAGGTAAGAATTACTTCATTATTTTCTTTGACTTAAATTTGCTGTGATTCTTACACGATACTCATCAAAAGTTTCAGAATACTTTTCAGTGAGAGTGGGTGTACTTCTGACATGAAAAAAAATGACATTATTATCATTAGCAAAAAAATTATAATTTTAAAAAGAAATGACTTAATGTGCTCGTCTAACAATAATACTCCAGATTTTTCCTGCTGTTGTTATGCTTCTCTAAATGCAGTTTTTCATCTTGTCATCAGAGAGTTCAGTTAGTGTGAAATTGCATATTCGTTCTTTTTTTTTTTCTTGCTGATAAACACAATGATCAATCCAGCCCAATTATCATAATTCTCATCACGTTACATCACAATGACATGATAGTTAATTACTTCATTTTTGATCTAGATTTTCCTCTGACATGAGTCCAGAGTAAACTTGAAATATATTTTTATGTGGTTTACTTAAAATTTTTCCACCTGTCTGAATTTGCTGTGCTACAGGGTATTTACTGGTTGTTTGTTTTGTGTGGTTTACAGCACACTGGGTGTGCTGGAGCCAAAATGACTGATCGTTTTTGTATGCAGGAAAAGCACATGCAAGGTATTCCCATGTGAGATCTGAGGTACAAGTCGGAGCATGAATGACTGCAGAATTATTTAATTATGTTGGAGTTTTGCAGATTTTTTTTTTTTATATATATATTTTAATAATATGTGATAAGACCACAAATCCTCTGTTCTTTTCTTCTGTTATCTGCATCCTGGGAGCTGCAGGTTTGCTCCACTGGTTAGATTTAAATCATGAGGTTTTGCTTTTTTCCTGTTATTTCGATCATGTTACTGTATGAACATAATGCAACTTAAAGCACACTGAACAAGTTGTTGACAGCAGTAAGGTAATTTAAAAAAATGCTATGTTACAAAAATTCACAACACTGGTCTGCCTTGAAATAGATGATTACTATGCAGTCCCCTCTAAAGGTATTGCAACAATGACACAAAGTAATTTATTTTTTTCTATAAAATGATGGCATTTGGGTTTGACATCAATAGATTAATCTGGAATACAGTTTAGAATGTTTGTTTTTATTTCTTGGTATTTACATCTCAATGTGTTAAACAACATGAGAACATGGCACCTTTTGTTTCAAACCACTCATTTTTTTGTGAGTAAAAATAATGAAACAGATCAGTTGTACAACCCCTGGCAAAAATTATGGAATCACCGGCCTCGGAGGATGTTCATTCAGTTGTTTAATTTTGTAGAAAAAAGCAGATCACAGACATGACACAAAACTAAAGTCATTTCAAATGGCAACTTTCTGGCTTTAAGAAACACTATAAGAAATCAAGAAAAAAAAGATTGTGGCAGTCAGTAACGGTTACTTTTTTAGACCAAGCAGAGGAAAAAAATATGGAATCACTCAATTCTGAGGAAAAAATTATGGAATCACCCTGTAAATTTTCATCCCCAAAACTAACACCTGCATCATATCAGATCTGCTCGTTAGTCTGCATCTAAAAAGGAGTGAACACACCTTGGAGAGCTGTTGCACCAAGTGGACTGACATGAATCATGGCTCCAACACGAGAGATGTCAATTGAAACAAAGGAGAGGATTATCAAACTCTTAAAAGAGAGTAAATCATCACGCAATGTTGCAAAAGATGTTGGTTGTTCACAATCAGCTGTGTCTAAACTCTGGACCAAATACAAGCAACATGGGAAGGTTGTTAAAGGCAAACATACTGGTAGACCAAGGAAGACATCAAAGCGTCAAGACAGAAAACTTAAAGCAATATGTCTCAAAAATCGAAAAATGTACAAAAAAAACCAAATGAGGAACGAATGGGAGGAAACTGGAGTCAACGTCTGTGACCGAACTGTAAGAAACCGCCTAAAGGAAATGGGATTTACATACAGAAAAGCTAAACGAAAGGCATCATTAACACCTAAACAGAAAAAAACAAGGTTACAATGGGCTAAGGAAAAGCAATTGTGGACTGTGGATGACTGGATGAAAGTCATATTCAGTGATGAATCTCGAATCTGCATTGGGCAAGGTGATGATGCTGGAACTTTTGTTTGGTGCCTTTCCAATGAGATTTATAAAGATGACTGCCTGAAGAGAACATGTAAATTTCCACAGTCATTGATGATATGGGGCTGCATGTCAGGTAAAGGCACTGGGGAGATGGCTGTCATTAAATCATCAATAAATGCACAAGTTTATGTTGATATTTTGGACAATTGAAAGGATGTTTGGGGATGATGAAATCATTATTCAAGATAATAATGCATCTTGCAATAGAGCAAAAACTGCAAAAACATTCCTTGCAAAAAGACACATAGGGTCAATGTCATGCCATAGGGTCAATGTCAATGAGCAGATCTGATTTGATGCAGGTGTTAATTTGGGGGATGAAAATTTACAGGGTGATTCCATAATTTTTTCCTCAGAATTGAGTGATTCCATATTTTTTTTCCTCTGCTTGGTCTAAAAAAGTAACCGTTACTGACTGCCACAATCTTTTTTTCTTGATTTCTTATAGTGTTTCTTAAAGCCAGAAAGTTGCCATTTGAAATGACTTTAGTTTTGTGTCATGTCTGTGGTCTGCTTTTTTTCTACAAAATTAAACAACTGAATGAACATCCTCTGAGGCCGGTGATTCCATAATTTTTGCCAGGGGTTGTAATTCAAGTAAATAACATTTGGCTCACATGTCCTTGCTTGCAATCACTGTGTCAAGTCTGAATTTTCGACATAACCAAACTGTTAATTTTTTTCTACTTTTACAGCAGCCACTTTCAGTTGTTGTTCTTCAGGTGAAATGTCCCACCATGTTTCATAGATGGTTTTTTTGTGTTTTGAATCATGAGCAGATCCTTCCTTCCGCTACACATTGGTCTTTCTATCACTTTGGTACAGATAAACCTTTGATTTAACTTTGCTGAAGAATCACTGAGTCATCTCAGTACTTTTTTTTTTTTTTTTTTGCAAATGCCAATCTGGCATTCTGATTCTTACTACTGATAAGTGGATTGCATCTTGTGATACGGGTGCCAACAGGGATTTTGGGCCCCATGAAAATAAATCTTACTGGGCCACCCCCCATATTATTTTGTCAGTATAATAATTGTATAAGGGGCCACTCTGGGCTCCTGTCAATCATGGGCCCCTAGAATCCTTCCCCCTATTCTCCCCGTTTCGGCACCCCTGGGTACGGCCCCTATATTCTTCTGCTGTTGAAGTCTTCCTCAAACAGTAGATTGGGATTCCTTCATTGACGCCCCATAGAGGTCATTGCTGATATCACTGACTCGTGTGGGGGGTTGTTACAATATTTTTGTCATCAAATGTTGTTTTCCTTGATCAACCCATTTGATGATGTTAGTATACCAGTGGCTTTCCTTTTCTAGAGTTTTGGAAATTGTTGCATTAACTGTGCCCAGTGTTTGTGCAATGCCTCATTGATTTTTTCCATATTTTCTCATCTTCTATCTGCCATGTTTTACTCCCATAAACAGCTCTTTGGTGTTCAACAACTGTGGTCTTTACTGGTAAAAACTAAGGCTAAGACCAAGAGCAGATCTTTAGTAATTTAATGTTCAAACAATCGATCCAACAGGACAACCCTGGTTCACTCAAAAGACCTGTCAGTCTTATGTTCCAATGTATTTACTTGCTTCCCCCCTCCCCAAAAAAGTGATCTGCTATGTTTTGTCATTTAACATGTCTACATATAAATGCCAGGCATCTGAACTGATATTCTAAACTGTCTTCTGATGTTCAGCTTTTGATCTCAGACCCATATGTCTTTGGTGTATAGCAAAAATAACTTACGTAATTGGCATTGTTGTTCTGGTGCTTCTGAGAGGACTGTAACAACTCAAATTTAAGCAGTTGTTTTTCTTGACATGTACAACTGACAACCATACTGGAAGCGCATGTGATGATCTCATGACTCAATTGTTGTCATCTATATTCCCATACAGCAGCGCTAAGTTGGAGTCATGCTTTGAATTTTTGCATTTAAGTGCCTTAATGTTGGCTTTAGCTGTGTTATAAAGCATCACGTGCTTTTCATATTTTTTCTCTGCGTGTGTTGATGGTTTGGCTGTTTGTACCCTCACACTCAATAATGGCCATTGTTCTTTGCAGTATAAAACTTGGCACATACAGTGCATCAGGAAAGTATTTACAGCGCTTCACTTTATCCACATTTTGTTATGTTACAGCCTTATTCCAAAATGGAGTGAATTCATTTTTTCCTCAAAATTCTACTCACAACACCCCATAATGACAACATAAAAAAAGTTATTTTTGATTGATTTATTTATTATTTATTTATTTATTTATTTGCAATTTTATTAAGAATAAAAAACTAAGAATTCACATGTACATGAGTATCCACACCCTTTGTTCAATACTTTGTTGATGCACATTTGGCAGCAGTTAAAAAGTTCAGATCCTGGTGGATCCAAGCTTCTTCCATTTACGGATGATGGAGGCCACTGTGTTCATTGGGACCTTCAAAGCAGTACCCTTCCCCAGATTTGTGCCTCAAGACGACCCTGTCTCGGAGGTCTACAAACAATTCCTTTGACTTAATGCTTGATTTGTGCTCTGACATGCACTGTCAGCTGTGGGACTTTATATGTAGGCAGGTGTGTGCCTTTCCAAATCAAATTAACTGAATTTACCCCAGGTGGACTCCAGTCAAGCTGTAGGAACATCTCAAGGATGATCAGTGGAAACAGGATGCACCTGAGTTAAATTATGAGCTTCATGGCAAAGGCTGTGAATACTTACGTACGTATGATTTTTGTGTGTGTGTGTGCGTGTGTGTGTGGGGGGGGTGGGGGGGGTTGTTTTTTAATAAATGTGCAAAAATCTCAAAACTTTTTCACATTGTCATTATGGGGTATTGTGTGATGAAATTTGAGGCAAAAAATAATAATTTCGCCTATTTTGGAATAAGGCTGTAACATAAAATGCAGAAAAAATGAAGCGCTGTGAACACTTCCTGGATGCACTGTAATACAATGTATGCAGTCACACATAAGCTCATACTCTGCAGTTCCCACAAACTAATACATATGTACCTGACAGACTTCCACTTATTAATAGCCTCTATCACTATTGTATTTATTTGCTATTGTTTAAACTTGTGGTACTGTATTGGTTCAGAATATTGAAATGAGAATCATTTGCATGTAAAGTTTTAGCTCAGACAGATTTGTGTCTTTGAAATGTACCCAACATTACATATTTTCTCTACAGTTTGAGTAAATTATCTTGCAGATATGGTCAATATAAAGAGCACTGGTAATGCTGCTGTGTAAGATTAAGCATTCATAATTACATTATATTGTGTGTACTTCAGCAAAACAACAAAAAAAAACTATCTCAAGGTTATCTTTTATTTTAGCTCAATTTAAAATAATGTTTGTTTTATTATTAATGTGATTCACAGGAAAATTGCATCAATCTGACAATCCTACTCTTGCAGACTGTACTTTGAAAGGTGTGGATGTTTATTTACAGAACATGTGAGCTTCAAATGTTTAGTCTGAATGAACTGAAAATGGCAGGTGATACAAATCCCATGATTTCTGTCATCTTTTTTTCCTCATTTTTGTGTACTGTATACATTGCCAGTGTTCATGTGTAATGCATTTTTTTTTTTTTTTTTTTTTTTTTACATTTTGTTAAAATGTTGATTCTAAAATCATGGAAATAAACATTTCCCCTGTGTGACCTGATTTTTGTGTTGATTTGTTTAAATCTAGCTGACTAAGACTTGCCATTGTATCACTACAGCTCTTAAACAATACATCGACAAGACAGACTGTTAATTTGGACAGATGTTGGCAACTTGTATCTCTCCACGAGACTTTTTCTACTTCAAATATTCGTAGAAACTTCCAAGATGACCATTGATACAAATGTGCTGCACATTTACTTACAAATGCTACTACTACATCAATCCTCTGACCTCAACTTGCTCTTTTAGTTGAACGCACATGAGCCAAAATCAACATTATTGAATTAGTCGGCTGAAGATCTTTCGATGGTCTGATTCAGACACTATGCCTGGAAAAACCAAAACGCTGCAGGAGGACCAAGTGTGACTGTTAAACACCAGCCTCCGTAAGTACTTTAAATATTCTACATTACTCATTTCAAATTCTGAGATGTGTGCACCAATTAATAGCTAACTTCCAAAACTACCAACAAATATTTGAAAATAAGAATCTGTAATCATTTTGATTATCACTGTAGTAACGACAGGTCAGGAAGACACAATTTGAAGTCTACTGCAACGAGGCAAATGCCAATACACAGACGGTTCTTCATTTCTACTTTTTATGATAATATAAAACAGTAGCATAGTCATCAAAGGCTGAAAACGTGCTGTGTAGAGACAAAAAAAGTCTTACGTTAATAAAACTCTTCAAAAATGTTAAAAAGGGTTTATGAAATTGTTCTGGAATTTATCTATTTACTAAGTAATTTCTTGAGTCTTCAGATCAAACTATTTCACTGTAGTTTGCTGATGCTTTTGGCATATATAATACTGTGCAAAAAGAAAATTTGAAGGATTATTTTATCTATATTATAATAGCCATGTGGCCTCTGTGTTGCGCACGTGTAAGGCTTTGATCACAGAGAAACTGGGGACAGCTGACATTTGCATGTATTTTGGGTCAAGGATAAACGCTGTGAAAACAGAAAGTTGATAGGACAAATATAGCTAACCCGTAAACAATGGGTGTTGTACTGCAATGCACAATGGGAGTTTGGGGTTTCGGAGTTTTAAATGTTATTGTGGTTCATGTTAACAGTGTTTAGTGTTACTGATTTATTGTGTTTTTGTCGTTCGATTGGTTTAGTCAGTTTAGTTAAGTTAAGTTGTTGTTACCATGTTTCTGGTACCTTGACTGAAAAGTGTATTACATTTGATGTCTTCCACCACATCTCTGTTTCTGCCTGTCTAAAATTAGAACCATGTGCTTGCAGCAGAAAAGACAAAAACCTCTCTGTGTGTGCATTTAACTTTGATCACAGAAGAACTGGGGAGAACTGACTTTGCCGTTTGATATGCATATGTATTTTGGGTCAAGGATGAATGCCACCAAAACTTAACGTTGAATGGACTAATATTTTCGGAAAAGCTACAGATATTAGCTAATGATGCTACTACATTCTGGACTTGCACACCATTCCAGCAGGGTGGCAGTAAATCATCTTTATATTAAAGGTGTGCGTGAGGGCTTTTATTTAGCAATAATAGTGTGTATATGATAAGAACCTAAACAATTTATAAAGACATTAACACAGTAAATTAACATTAAAAAATTACATGATTAACAGGAAATGAAAGAGTTGAGTTCTTCTAAAAATTGTTGAGGTCTAAGGTTGTAAAAACATTCTGGACTCACACGTCATTACAACTCATTATACAACCTTTGTGTAATTTATTACCGCCCTTGATAAAAGTCAGCTACCTACAACCCCTGGCAAAAATTATGGAATCACCGGCCTCGGAGGATGTTCATTCAGTTGTTTAATTTTGTAGAAAAAAAGCAGATCACAGACATGACACAAAACTAAAGTCATTTCAAATGGCAACTTTCTGGCTTTAAACACTATAAGAAATCAAGAAAAAAAGATTGTGGCAGTCAGTAACGGTTACTTTTTTAGACCAAGCAGAGGAAAAAAATATGGAATCACTCAATTCTGAGGAAAAAATTATGGAATCACGCTGTAAATTTTCATCCCCAAAACTAACACCTGCATCATATCAGATCTGCTCGTTAGTCTGCATCTAAAAAGGAGTGATCACACCTTGGAGAGCTGTTGCACCAAGTGGACTGACATGAATCATGGCTCCAACACGAGAGATGTCAATTGAAACAAAGGAGAGGATTATCAAACTCTTAAAAGAGGGTAAATCATCACGCAATGTTGCAAAAGATGTTGGTTGTTCACAGTCAGCTGTGTCTAAACTCTGGACCAAATACAAACAACATGGGAAGGTTGTTAAAGGCAAACATACTGGTAGACCAAGGAAGACATCAAAGCGTCAAGACAGAAAACTTAAAGCAATATGTCTCAAAAATCGAAAAATGCACAACAAAACAAATGAGGAACGAATGGGAGGAAACTGGAGTCAACGTCTGTGACCGAACTGTAAGAAACCGCCTAAAGGAAATGGGATTTACATACAGAAAAGCTAAACAAAAGCCATCATTAACACCTAAACAGAAAAAAAACAAGGTTACAATGGGCTAAGGAAAAGCAATCGTGGACTGTGGATGACTGGATGAAAGTCATATTCAGTGATGAATCTTGAATCTGCATTGGGCAAGGTGATGATGCTGGAACTTTTGTTTGGTGCCATTCTAATGAGATTTATAAAGATGACTGCCTGAAGAGAACATGTAAATTTCCACAGTCATTGATGATATGGGGCTGCATGTCAGGTAAAGGCACTGGGGAGATGGCTGTCATTACATCATCAATAAATGCACAAGTTTACGTTGATATTTTGGACAATTGAAAGGATGTTTGGGGATGATTAAATCATTTTTCAAGATGATAATGCATCTTGCCATAGAGCAAAAACTGTGAAAACATTCCTTGCAAAAAGACACATAGGGTCAATGTCATGGCATAGGGTCAATGTCAACGAGCAGATCTGATTTGATGCAGGTGTTAGTTTTGGGGATGAAAATTTACAGGGTGATTCCATAATTTTTTCCTCAGAATTGAGTGATTCCATATTTTTTTCCTCTGCTTGGTCTAAAAAAGTAACCGTTACTGACTGCCACAATCTTTTTTTCTTGATTTCTTATAGTGTTTCTTAAAGCCAGAAAGTTGCCATTTGAAATGACTTTAGTTTTGTGTCATGTCTGTGATCTGCTTTTTTTCTACAAAATTAAACAACTGAATGAACATCATCCGAGGCCAGTGATTCCATAATTTTTGCCAGGGGTTGTATAAGCACTACTTTATACCACTAGCTTTAAAAGCCTAATGAAGTGTTTTGCAAGGGGGAAAAAGCTATTTTGAGTGTCAATAGTCACAAGTATCAGATTAACTGTTGTAACTTTTGGAAGCTTGAGAGACACAAGATATCACTAACAGCTGCAACTGATGCCTCCCTCAGACAAAACATGAAACAGTGCATTCCTTTGAGTGTTTACATAAAAATAACTGTTACATTTATTTTCTATAGCTTCTATCCAAATTTAACTCATTAGTTAACACTGAAAGTGGGTCATGCATCACTTGTTTGTCGCACTGACAATTCAAGTTTGAGCTTCGATAAAACAGTACAGCATTACAGCTGCATTACTGAGAGTCTAAATATGATGAAAGCTTGAACCAAGCAAGCAAGGGAGGGGTGCACAATGTATCACGAATAACTAAATGGTGACAACAAGAATTTATGGTTAGCCAAGACTTTAAATTACCTTTGCTTGATTTGACCAAACACGTAGATTAAATCAAAAGGGAACGTGTCACTCAATAATTCTTATGCTTGACATCAAGAATTTATTTACCTAATACATCAGTAAAATGTTGTTTTGGTAATGGTGACATTCAATATATATGTGTGTGTGTGTGTGTGTGTGTGTGTGTGTGTGTGTGTGTGTGTGTGTGTGTGTGTGTGTGTGTGTGTGTGTGTGTGTGTGTGTGTGTGTGTGTGTGTGTGTGTGTGTGTGTACGACCTGGCACACATCATTAAAACAATAATCGTATACAATTGATCAAAATTCTGCAGGGGGCGTTAGTTGTTAGGCCTCAGAAAGTTGAGTTAAACATAACATAACATATTAGAACATTATCAAGAGTGAAAAATTTGAGAGAGAATGTATTGTCTTCTTTATAGCCACCAATTATGTATTGGACACAGAGTTTTGAATTTAGCAACAGTTGGTTGAGATCTTGTTTTTATTTGATAGATTATTCCACAATTCAGTTCCACAAAATTTGAGAGATTTAGGGTGACAATGACTGGTAGATATTATTTGCTGATCTAGACCTAGTAGAATAGTCGTACTGTGTAGTAACATTAATATTATTGCGATACTCTGGTGTAAGACCATCCACAATTTTGTACAACAACATGCACTTCAGAAGATGGAATCTCTGCCTAACATTTAACCATTTTTGAGTGTTTAGCATTTCAGAAATATGAGTCGTACTATGAGATCCTAGTACAATGAGTATGCCTCCATTTTTAGATTTGATTCCATAGAACTTTATTAAAACTTTATTAATCCCTTGAGAAGACTTGTAACTTCTGTTACTTGTAACCTGTCTTGTAACTTGTAACTTCTATAGCTCATTTATGTTACAATCTGAACATACACCATATAAAGGTACAACAATAGTTAAAATGGGGTAAAACTAGAGTGTTGTACATGATAATGAGAGTTGACAGCGGGACAAACTGACTACATCTTATCAAAATTCCTGGAGATGTGCTGATTTTGTTAACAGCATTATTAATATGAACATCAAATGTAGATCTTAGTCAATAGTAACCCGAGGCATGTAACAGTGTACACGCCCTCCATTTTTCAGTAAAAACCAAACGTTTCTGGAGCAAAATGACAATAAAGCAGCTTAAATCTGTATCAGGTGCTCTGTTTTATCTAGTAAAACCGGTAAATACATAAACCGTGTCCAAATTACTGAATGAGTAAGTAGCTTTTTCTACATGATATAACAATACTTGTCATTGATTGTTTACGGTCTAAAAATACTCTGTGTTCACATGCCACTTTAATGCCCTTGAGCTTTTGTCCTCTGCTATAATCTCTCTTCCGCCAGCCGCCAGTTTGGTGGTTAGACTGTCCTCATCAGGTTCTAAGCATATAATTCAGTTCAAAGGTCAAAGCCTTTGTAACTGAAATCCAATATTGACAGGTGGTCCTTCTGCAGACCCGGTAACCAAAGCAGCTGTAAACATTTGCATTGTTTGAAGACAAATGTTCCTCATTTCTAAACCAGTAACTGACCGTGCATGATGCACAACCTATTTAAAAAAAGGGAGGGGGGCTTTGATGTAATTTGAGACAGTTTCAAGCTTCCAGAAAGTATCTAATAAGGATTTCAATACCCTATAGTTTTTGCAGCTTTACTGAGGTTAAATTCTCCATTTTATTTGACCTTGACACCTGACAGTTGACCTCTTATCACACTAGTCGTGTTTTCTTTTTGAACTTCTGAGTCATTGGCTGCAGGCAGACCTGCTTTAATTATAGCCACTGCAACATTCCTATCTGACAGAATAGGCAGAGATAGACAGAGAGGCCTTGAGAGTGCCACTGTAAGTGGCATAAGAGAATATACAAAAATAGAGAAAGTTTCAAAACAGTTAAAGATAGAAAGTGACAGCTCGCGTGAGTTCATTTCTGATTTAGCAATCTGAGGCAAGCCACCTTCACTACACCACCCTGAATTGCATATAAGTCTGCTGCTGTGTTCTGACATTTGTCTTTCTCTTTTTCCTAATGATAAAACAGTACAACAGCCATGGGACAGAAGCTGGAGAAGACATCAGAAAAGGAACAGGAAGAATCACGTGATGGCTCTGATTGGACTGAGCAAGCTGGAAACACACAACGGACTGAGACGAATGCACAAAATGAGAGCACACACCAGTGTGGTGACAACCTCGGCGGCTTTGCGACCATTCAGAGAACGGGTGCGATTAGCCAGCGCAGCATCAGATGCTTGCCTGCTGGGCATGAAGGGAAGCTCGCTACTGACCCCCAAACTGAACAGCCAATCAGAAATTTAGCTCAATGTGACCCCCCTCTATACAACCGCAGGAAGCGGGTGGGTGGAGGCAGTCAGAGCTGTGGTGTTAGTCGCAGTGCAGAGGAGCCAAAAACTGTGCAGACTCCTAAAGAGACAAGACAACCGTCAGAGTTCTGTTTGGGTGTACATCGAGCCTCTGAGACTGAGGCTACTGACATGGAGCAAAGACACGGGAAGAAGTATCAAATTTCTGTTAGCAATTTAGGTCTAACAGCCTCATGTGATCCCGCTAATGAGGAAGACTTTGTGGTGCTTGAGAAGGATGACACTTGGTTGACATCCAATGGGAGAGGCAAGCTGCCTTTTGGCAACATGGTGAAATCGGAGAACCTCCAGACATCTGTTGCTAAAGGACTAAAGGAAAACTCTTCTGTGGCCATTGACGATGAGAAACCCCACCACCCGTATAGTAACCCCCCTGAAGAAAAGGTTAACGAGAGGCAAATCTGCAGTAAAACTGATATGACCGACAGCGTGGCAGCACACACTGCCTGCTTTGGGATAGAAATGGCTCAACGTTTTCCTGAAGTGACAGGCAGCAGGTGTCATCTAAAAGGAGTCAGTTGTGTCGGAGCTGCCTGCACTGCGACAACTGGGAGAGGAAAAACAGCACGGCAGCAGAGCCTGAATGGCTGTGGTATGGGGCGAGTTTCTCCTAACATACCCCAGGAGCACTGGTCCAAACACAATACCGGCTCAATTAAAAGAATGAGATGTGCTGATGGTTTGGAAAATGTCTTTGATGAAGAAGTTCAGTTAATTATGCAGGAAGTGCCTGATGACGAGGAAGAGCTCACACGCAAAATGAAGGCAAATGGGGAATTCCACTTGGAGAAGATGGACCCTTCTTTGAGTGAGCCTGGGAATCAAGATAAAGAAAACCAGAATTCACAGTTTAATGAACATAGAACACAGCATGACAACAGGTTAGCTGGCAGCGTCTCTGACAGGACGAAAGGAGTCGTCTCAGGTATGCTGAGTTTGTGTACTAGTAAAGACGATGACCACAAGTTTCCTCATCCCCCAATGGCTGAATGTCCTTGCGCTGAAATACCACAACTGCAAGACAACTCCTCCTCTTCATTTGAACAATGCCATTTGATCCCTTGTCTTTCTCTGCCAGGGCATGAAGGCTGTGATGAAAAGATACAGACTGCGAGTTTAAAGAAGGACAGCAAGCTTGTTTGCTTCTCTGCAGTCAACACCAAACCATCTTTAACTCGTGCGTTTCCAAAAGAAGACACATCAACAGAAACACAACTCAGTACTGTCACATCTCAACCAGTGACAGAGGTCAACCCTGAGTCATGTGTTCCTCTCAAAGACTCTGTCCCTAAAGACAAGGTTAAAGTTAAAGGCCCACCTCCACCAGTCCCCAAAAAACCAAAAAAAACATTTATAAAGCTTAAAATGGCAAAATTGTCTACTGATGCTCACAGAAGAGGCAAAGATCAACTGCATTCTGAAGAGAAGGTCCAAAGGAGCCATACTTTTCATTTCAACAAAGACACACCATACAACACTCCATCAAATATGGACATGTTCTTGCTGTTGGATAACAGGGGTGCTTACGCCAAAAAATCCAACATACGACAGATGTCAGCTGATCCTGAACTTTGGCAACATCTACCACTTGGACAGGCAGATGACCAACACAAAGATATGATTGACTTTGACTTTTGTGGACGTTTGGCAGAACTGTCTCCAGATGATGAGACAAAAAACCTAGACATGTTGCAGAAAAGACTGTTCCTGGAAAAAAGACGCAGATATAAAGGCTCACCTCCACCTGTTCCAAAAAAACCCCATAAATCATTTGCCTCCACAGAGAGGATTCTAGATCCCGAGGTTACATCAGAAAATGAAATCCAAAGACCAAAACTTGGTTTTTCAGGGACAAGCGAACCCGAACCTCAGCAAATGTTTGACAAAGCAGAGGCAAAGGTGATCCACAGTGACCACAACAAATATGGTAACCACAAAAACATAACTGGTCATGATAGTGATAGCGACACAGAAAACAGCAGTCCGCTGGTTTGCTACAAGCCTGTGGCTGCAATCATCAGGGAAACAAACCAGATACAGAGACATCATGGGCGAATAAAAGTTGAAGGGGCCAGAGCTCAAGATCGGGTCTTCGAGAAGAACCCAAGTATAAGTGTATCCCAAATGAAAAATGCTTTTGATGTCCCCAAAAAATCCACAGAGAGACCAACAGAAGTTAAAGCACCACCAAAGAAAGGTAAGGACTTTGAGCTGTGGAAACATCAAAACATTCATGCATGTCTGAAATGTGAGGACGATGTCACATGATGTCATGTGAAAGCACTTCACTCTAATATTAGTATTTATTGTGCTTTAATTTCACCTGCTTTACTCTGAGCTAGAACATTTTTATCTAATGATAATAATAATAATAATAATAATAACAACAACAATGCAGAAAGTCTATGATTCAATTATGATTTATTGTCCTACAGGATTTAAGAATGTGTAGTTTTATGAGCATTAATGTTGGCACTGTAAATGTATGTATTTTTGCTTCCATATCCATATTTTGTTTGTAATCTGTTAAATTAGTAATAACTCTGTGTTCATAAGTCAACAACAACAAATGGAAAAAAAGACACTGAAAGAAAGTAATTCCCATAGAAGCCTTGAGCTTCTATAGGATACAGTGGTGATGACATCAGTCATCTTTGATGCTGAGTCTTTGGTTATTTGAAGTCTATCAAACATAACTCGGGGGTGATCATGCTTATATCGTAGGCATAGAAATGTCAAACATAATTTCAGTTAATTTCAATGTAATTCTGATGTGATTTTTGGTTTTTAGTAGCTAGACACTAAATATTAATTCAGCTAATTGGCAGAGGTGTCTGCAAAGTTCAAAACTGATTGACTTCGACCATCAAATTCTTGATGACATTCAATCATAAACCATCTTCATACTCTTGACTTTGAGGTACCAACAACAAACAGCGTCCCAAATGGAGATTATCAGATTAATTATCAGTATCACAGTCCAATTTCTTAAAATACTGCTTAATTTAATTTAAGTACAAAACGTCACAGATGCATCATTTACGACTGACAAATCTTTTAAGCGAACTAAAAGATGCAAGTCTTCTCAGTCAAAAATTAATTTGTTTGGCCTTTTTTCCCCAAAGTGTTTTTGTGTAGGGTTGCAACTAACAATTATTTTCATAATCCATTAATTAGAAGGTTTATTTACCCATTAGTCAATTGTTAGGTACATAAATGTTAAAAAAAAAGTGAAAAATGTCCATCAGTGTTATTCAGAGTCCAAGATGACACCTTCAAATGTCTTGTTTTGTCCACAGCCCATGGATCCAACTGTTAAAGACCTGTTCACTTAAAAGACTAGTTCATTTGGCTCTTTGTTTGTTCACATACCCAGATTAATTATGTACTGCAGGCTTGCAAGTCAGCCATTTATGTCTTCCTGAAGCAATCATTCACTTTAAGTTCTTTCTGTTCTGTTCATTGTGACTTCCTGAACTTCTCAACAGGATATGTAGTTCATCTTTAGCATCCTGGTGTTGATTCAATTCAGTTTATTTATAAAGCACCAGATCACTACAAAGTTGCCACAAGGTGCTTCACATGGGTAAGCTCTAACCTTACCAACCCCTTGAGCAAGAACATAGGTGTCAGTGGTAAGGAAAAACTCCATCTGGCATTTTTTGATGAAGAAACCTCAAGCAGACCAGACTCAAAGGGGTGGGCCACTGCTTAGCCCATTCTAACAATAACAGAGAAATTGTTGCATCAAAACTAAATACAAATGCTGAAAAAGAACATAAAATAAACAAACACACAAAAAAAGAGTCCAAAACAGATCCAGTTCCAAAAAAAAAGTCGCAAAGTTTCTAAGTCAATTTGAAGTGCTGTTCCATAGTGGCGTCCATCCATTACCTCCGGAAGGTAATTAGGCATCCAGTGGTCCCATAAACGTTGACAGAGTTCATGGACCCAGGTCCAACTTCAGCAGAAGCATCTCAGACAGACAGGAAAAGAGCAGAATCAGTCAGCCAGAGCTAACAGCCCCTAAAGCAGTAGCTCCCAATAGTAAACCAACAGAGAAGCAGAGAGGGTACTAATGTGGCTGTCCATGTCAGGTGCTCAGCACTCCCCTAGTCTGAGCGATCCTCTACACTAGTCTGGTCATGCACCATCCTGGTGTTGCAGTCTGATCTGTCCCCCTGCCTTCAGTGCGCATGCGTCACTTTGGAGCCGTTAGCAGCAATTAATAGATTATCGCCTCATTTCTGCTTAAAACTGACTTCCGAATGATTTCACAGGGTTTACTTTGTCATCTGATGGTCAATAATTACATTATTCCCTTTGATTGGTGGAGAGTCAGACTCAGAGAATCAGACTCAGACACGCATGTGTCGCGCTCTGATTGGTCCCCCGTCTTTTATTATGAATTATTGCTGAATTTATGTGGAAATGATGTACAAAAGCTTCAGAGATATGTCGCTGAAATAGATGATGACTGGAGTGCAGTTTTAAACAGAAACGAGGCGATAATCAGCGAATCACTGTTGACGCTCTAAAATGACGCATGCACATTGAAAGTGGGGGACCGATCAGAAGTGGGGAGTGCTGAGCCCTCACACCAGCAGCTTGTCCTTTGCTTCATTAACAGATCCAGAATTTAGATATAATGAGGCTGAGATCAGCTCCCGTGTTTCAAGGTAGAGGAAAAACTGTAGCCATACAAAAAGGAAAACAGAGGAGTTTTTTAATCTAAATTTGAATGACTCCAGAGAATCAAAGTGTTTTATCTGAGCAGGCAGACTGTTCCACAGAACAGGTGCATGATAAGATTCAGTTCATCATACTCTTATTTGAAAAAAAGGTTCGCTCCAACTTCATATATGAAAAGCTAAACCATTTCAGACAAAGTAAGTTGCAAGGATGCTACAGTAGGAACATCATCTTATACCTAGTTTACACCTACATGGATATTTTGGAAAACAGGCTTTTCTAACAGCTTTTCTGGCCTTTCATCCAGATGAAAACTCCATTTTAGGTAACTGAAAACAGCTTTTGCTGAACTCTGAAGATTTTGTAAAATGCTTGATTTGATGTTTTGTGTTAGCAAGGAAAACAGTGTTTTTATCTTGTTTCAAGGCTTCTGACTGGCCAATATGCCATCACAGTAATGCTGCATTCACATGTTGACCGTAGAAAAAAATGTCACGCCAGTCATCATGGCAGAATTAGTGTCGTCTGCAGCAGTAGATTGTAGTCGATGACGGGAGACGCGGTTATTTGTCATTGTTCACAGCACGGACAATAACATTCATGTTTGAAAAATACATGGGAGTTTAGGCGTTTTGCATAGCATTGGCTCTGATGTCATGTTTTACTTTGGCATACGCTTGGCAGCACTTCACAATGTGTTTTGCATTTGTCATGTAGATGAAAGTATTTTTTCAAACCAAATGCAGAAAACTGTAGTTTTCAAAAATATCCAAATTGATTCAAGGGCAAATGATAACAGAGAGGCAAATGAACAAGTGTGATTTTTGTGCACTTGAAATATCATTTAGGGAATAACCCTGTTGTGTCTGATTTACGGACGTTCATGCTGGTTATACGGTCACAAATTGAGCGTTTAAAACAGACATTTGCGACTGTATAACAGCATGAACGTCCGCAAATCATCAGACACAAGTGGGGTTATTCTCATTCTAATCCAATTCCATCGTTTGCACGGTTTATTTTTCTGTAGGTAATTTGGTCAGCGAGGCTTACCATGAGGCAGCGTCGCTCCAACAGCAGTCAAGACGCAGAGTAATCCATCAAATGTGAAAATCCATCAAATGTAAAATGGTAATTCTGTATCAGAATCCACATCGATACTTTTGTATGGTAGCTTAAATTTACCCATTTCTGTGGCGGCGTTGGTACGTGACTTTCTCTTGCTCTCAGCTAACAGCGCTAACAGCTAACACCTAGCAGTACATGCAGCCGGTGTTCTGTCAAATTGTGCGTCTCGTCACATAAATGGATAGTTCTGCGTACAACACTGCGCATGTGTGCAGTTGTGTCCTCCACGCAACTGTGCACGAATGATATTCAACGGGAATGACATCTCGTCAGAACAGCGGTCAGGGTGCGGAGTAACACATCCAAATGTGAAACGGTCGAATATTTTGCCAGCGTTACCCCGATATTATATGGTCTGAAATCTCACACGATTAACCAAAAAATGTAATTGGATTAGAATAAAATTTAGTCAGTTGCAAATGAAGCAGGCAGGCATGAAAAGACAAGCAAGACAGCAAACCATGGATTCTCCAGGAGAAATTTAAAAACAAACAATATCTACCATCTGCATAAACACTTGCACTCATATTTAGTTGAGTGTGGGACTTCAAAAAGAAAAGCCACATTTTTGCATAGCTGGATTAAATGAAATGATCTAAAAGATGTGAGGGCAAAGTATCCATGAATTCCATTCACAGTTTTGGCACACGAAAAAAAGGGGGGGAAATCGTTTGCGCATGTGCCGAAACTGGTCGTCAGCATATCCTTTGAATTTAATAACGATGAGAACAGAGGATTGCTAGTCTCCAGCAGGTGAGGAACAGATAGGAGATGCTCTTTGTGTTCCAGCCTGGCATCTTGAAATACATCTTATTATTTCGCACAGCTTCCAGATTGTGAAGCGAAGCCACTGTGGGGTTTTTTTTTTTTTTTTTTTTTTTTTTAGGGATACTCCTGCAGGATCAGGGCGCGCCTAAACTACTACATTCATGTGTTGTGATTGATTTACCCCCGTGTGTAGGAAAATCTCACATAGATTTAGGAGGTAAGGACACCTGGATGTGTCTATGAATTGTGCTTTTTTTTCTTGCATGAGTTCCATCGGCGTTGAAATAAGCAGCATCGTGCGGCGTGCTGATGCGATTTTGGGGATGGAAACCTTGGCTGGAAATATCTGCACTTGCGTCAGCTGGCTGTGGTCCACAGCAGCTAACGGTTAGCAGCTAGGCTACGTTAGCCGGACCAAGCTAACCCGTCAGTGATGCAGAACACAGTGACACCACCCGTGTGGTTCATATGCATTTGAATCTGCGCGGATATTTATTTGGACACAGATTAGAAACACCCGCGGCTGCCTGTGTTGTGAATTTGTAGAAATAAATTGGAAGTCTTACCCGGCTTCGCTCCTTGTTGGCGGTCTTGGGGGTCGAACAGCTGCGACGGAACACCGGTTTAAATCAGAACATTTTAATATTACAATTCAGTGTGTAGGGGTACGAGTAAATAAGCGTTAAAAACTATTACTTTTTTATGGGGTGCGTTTGAGTGACACATCTGGAACGGATAAACCTGCGTCCACCCCTTGTTTCAGTAACGTTAGTTACCTAACGTTAGCGTGGCTAACATGTTTCACACAACGTCAGTGGTTTAATTTCGTTTAAAAAGCGAAACGGCTTGAGAATTGCACAGTAGTCTCATTATAATGTTAATCTGAATGATATATTTTGATAGCGAATGGAGGCGGTGCTTTGCGGTAACATCAGCTAATGCTAGCCAACAACCATTGTTCAACATTAACGCGGTGCAGCTGTTGCTACGAGCATCTCAACTAGAAGAGCACTCGGGTCCAAACTGGTACCAGATTTGAAACTAAGCTTGGCTTTCAAAAAGAAATCTCCACTCACTCACATTTAACTGCTTACTCCAATTATGGGGGAGAACTGGAACCTGTCCCAGCAGTCACGGGGCGTGAGGAAGCTAGGTACACGAACAGGACACCAGTTTGTCGCAGGGACACATATGGACTACCGCGGATAGCCACGCATTTACTGCGCAAGCAGCCTGAAAGTGTCCGGCTCATTGGCTAGCAATGGCAGAGCCACTCAGGATAAATCCCCTTCGTTGCCGTCATGTTCCTAACCGAATGTGATGTAGCGCCGCGACAACCCATAGACAAACACATTCACACCTGCACGCACACCTACAGACAATTTAAAGATTCCAGTCCACCTAGCCTGCATTTCTATGGATGTGGGAGGAAGCCGGAGTACCCGGTTGGAACCCATGCAAACATGGAGCAAACATGCAGACTACACAGAGAAAGGCCACAAGTGGGAATCAATCCCATGACCTTCTTGCTGTGAGGCAACAGTGCTAGCCACTAAGCCACTGTGGCCCCAACACTGTTCTGTGCTTATATGGACTGGGTGTTGGGAAGAGTTGTGGAAACCAGTTGCTTGGGTTCCTTTGAGGAGGTGATGGTCTGTTCAAATCTCCACCAGACCAGAAAATTACAAAGGGTCCTTAGGTAAGGTCCTTAATCTCAAAGTTGCTCCTGTAGTCCAGTCATTTTATGAAAAAAAAGGGGGGGTCAACCCGGAACAAATTGCAACAGAAATGATTTTGGTGGCATTTGAACCCTGAAACTGTTTTATAAAAGATTAAAAAATCGGGAACACTCCCAAAATCCAAGATGGCCGTCCGAAAACATGCAAACATTTAGTTTTTCCAAAATAACTCAAAAAATATAAATATTTAAGCACATAAATGTATTGTTGTTAAATATAAACTTGGGAATTGTGGACATTTTGACACCAAAATTAGGTCTCTATCTGTAACGGTTCTTGAGATACAGCCTATATGTAGTTTACATACACTCAAGGATGGCAATTTGTTTTGTGTCCTATTATGTTAAAAATATTGCAGTTAAGGCCCATAAATATATTGAAGTTGAATATAAACTGCATTGTGGACATTTTGGCACCAAAAAAAAAATAGCTGTAGCTATTACAGTTTTTGAGATATGGTATAAAAATACATCTACACTTGACAAAAATTGATGCAATTGAGCATTGTTATGTTGAAAACTAAGTACCATTTCTGAAATGTTCATCTAAAGAAGGTAATAATAATCTTTTTGAGTCACTATTTCACTGGAATATGAATAGAGAAGTTACTCATATATTATGTATAATAGAGTGGATGTCAATGCACAACCAGGGCACACTGGTGACACCACTGCTGTGTGGACTACCTGGAGAAAGCCTCAATTCTCTCAGATACAGGCGCTTTTGTGATAAGGTTGCAACAAAGACAACTCGTGCAGCTACAGTGTTTGCCACCCACTTCGGCAGCTGCCAAGTTTCATAGTCTGAGAGTTTACTTGCAAGTTCAGGAATGGAAAGGTGAAGATGAAGGTGACAACATGCCATTGCAAGAATGGGGATGGAAAAGGAAAGTTTCTGATAGTCAGGTTGTCCCAATCATGACTGACTTGCAAGCAGCACCAGATTCTCTTCTGCATGCTGTGAGATGTAACTGCAGTACTGACTGTAGTACATTGCGATGTACATGTCGCAAACTTAACTTAGATTGCTCAGCAGCGTGTGGCAACTGCAGAGGTACAGGGTGTATAAATGCAGGCCAACTCAATGATAACCAGGATGATGAGACTGAAATTTGAACAAGTAAAATTTCAAGTGTCATGATGTACACAATACTGATTTCACCTGAACTTTTATTATCTTGCTTCACTGGTTTTACTGTAAAATTAGTGTGATTACATCTGTGTCATTAAAAAAGTTAGTGCAGCTGACAAGCACTAAGAATATTATTATTATATTCTTTAAATGAACATTTCAGAACAGTTACTTGGTTTCAACATAATTTCACCATTTTTAGCCAAGTGTAGATGGCTTATGTGCTGTATCTCAAAAACTGAAGAGCTGCAGCCAGTCTTTTGGTGCTAAAATGTCCACAATACACAGGTTTATATTCAACTTCAATACATTTCTGGGCCTTAACTGCAATATTTTTAACGTAATAGGACACAAACCAAATTGCCGTCCTTGAGTGTATGTAAAACTACAAATAGACTGTATCTCAAGAACCGTTACAGATAGACTAAATTTTGGTGTCAAAATGTCCACAATACCTGAGTTTATATTTAACATCAATACATTTATGTGCTTAAATATTGATATTTTTTGAGTTATTTGGGAAAAAAACAAATTTTTGCATGTTTTCGGGTGACCATCTTGGATTTTGGGAGTGTTCCTCATTTTTTTTAATCTTTATAGACTTTTAGTATGTTTTATAAAACAGTTTCACAGTTCAAATGCCACCAAAATCATTTCTGTTGCAATTTGTTCTGGGTCAAACCATAAAATGACTGGACTACTGATGTACGGTTGAGTGCCATGCATGGCAGCACATTCACAGACCAATGTCAGTGTGCTGCCAAAAAGCACATTGAGCTTCTGATTCAGATGGACATGCGCTAACTATATGTTCCTTGACAAGGAAAGTCTGATACGGAGAATGAATGCTGTGATCTTTATGGAATCAACATCTGGACAAAATCAAGGTGTAGCATTTGAGAAGTGATTGTCCTGGATTAAGATTAACATCCAGCATTTTGATGAATTCATGGATTCGGCCATGAGAAATCTATCTGTATGCAATGAAAGTAGAGACTTGCACTTATCTCTGCAGTGATTCATATTCAGGGCATCTGAATGCAAAGATGCCTGGGAAGAGTTTATGGAGTCAGGAGGTCTCTGGACATAAGTGTTTGGTGATGTTCATACCTTTTTTTGGGGGGGGGGGGGGGGGGGGGGTACTGGTCTTCTGTTACTGACTGTGCAGACCTGGAGGCTGACCTAAGGCAAGGGACTGGTTGGCTTTTTTGTGTGTATGTTTATGGTATTGGCAACATTGTATAGGGTGCATGTATATTGCCCACTGTGGACATACACTGCCTTTTTTTTTTCTGCGAGTCCCCCACTTCTCTTTACAGCATTTGGATGCAGTGCACATGTATGTTGTTGGTACACCAGTAGGTGGTGTATTTCAGCCATGATCAAGACCAAGAGTTGCAGGTTGTCTCATTACACAGTAACACCAAAACAATAAATTCTGTCATCTTGTAACTCACCAAATTATATGACCAATGTTCGGTAGCATTTAATGAAGATAAACCCTGTTGCCTCTGGTGAACTTTAATGCACTCGATCCATCAAAATTCAACTTTGTGTTCCCCATCTTATATCCCGTAGGTGTGCCTGCCACCTGCTGGATGGTTAGTATGCGGAATATATTACTAGAAATTATGAACTTGCATGTAGTTTGTTTGCCTCCTGAACACTGGGCACTGCTCAGATTGCGACCAGTGGAAGAAATGGATAGCGCGCGGCTGGGGGTGGTGCCAGTACTGCATAATAGTGATGGCTAATTCAAAACACTGCTCTGGGGCCCTTCATAACCTTTGCATCATCAATATTTCACAACATTGTTCCAAGTCCGTATCAAAAGGAATGGATCAGGTGTCATAATTATGGACTCAAAGTGTCAACAGGCTGTTTCGAAATGTTCCAGTTGGCTCACACCATCTGATGTTGAAACATAATAAAACATAAGCGAATTAACTAGGATCCCACTGTTTTTTAGTTTTACATTTAATCCCAGTCAGCGCACATTTGCTGCTTGTAATCGTTTTTTTGCTTACCATCTCCAGGATGGCCTCCGCTGATGTCGTACTTGACAGCAGCACGTTATCAAGCTAGTATGAGGTAAATCCTGCAGGGCCAAACTGGTTAATGTTGTCGGGTGAATATTAGGCATTCAGGGGACCTTTTATTGAAGGGATTGCTGATAATACCGGAGGGCACGCGTGCTAGTCAAACTAGTCCTGTGCTGCCCAGGTTACCTGCAGTAATGTGATCTTGGGAAGCATTGTGGTAAACGATTAATGGCGAGCATATATTTGTAAAAGGTTAACAACCTTCAGGCTGCTCAGATCTAGGTTACAGATGAAAATGGCTTTTTTTTTTTTTCTTTTCTGTAGATATCGCTTTCACTGGTGTTGCCGTGGTGACAAGTTTTTGTTTGTGTGTGGCATACCCCCCCCCCCCCCCCCCCCCCCCCCCAAAAAAAGGTGATTTGATCTTATGTGCAGTGGAATGACCACCAGTGCTTGTCATGAACTACAACAGACTTGTGAAGGTTGAAAAAATTAAAATCTACATTCAAATATAGCTTTAAATCTTCTTAACTTAAAAAAAAAAATGCACATTTATGAGCTGAGATGGAAAATAAAATGCAGCTTTGATCTTCTGTGTATTGTATATTTCTAATTAATTTGAGCCTTTATTCTCATGATTGTAGGTTGCTGTTGAGTTTGTAAGCACAATCTAAAATATTAGATCATTTGTATAATATGTACTGATTAAATCAAATTTAAAATGCTTAATCTTAATTATTATCCTCCACAAAATTCTTTTTTATTGTACCTAATTTTCAGAACCCTAACAATGATCTCTGCAAACCTTTGCTTTAAATCATTATTTGGTGAATGAAAGTCTCCACTTATTGTTAAAAAGTGCTTTATTGCGTACTCTGAAAAGAGTGAATGCAGTTAGTTCCCAAAAAGAAGGGGGGGGGGGGATTGGATTGTTGAAGCATTACTTCAGTACATGAGTCATGTTGACAAAATTATTTGCTCTCAACTTCTATCATATCAGTTACAACCAACATGCATAAAAACAAACCAGAGAGCCTAAACGAGGCAGGGTGTAATTCAAATACGTTTGCAGAAAAGTCCACAAATAATGACCAACTTTACAACACAGAGTCGGAAAAAGACGCTCAAATGACGCGCAATTCATGGAGGAAATTGTACGTACCGTACATTTGGTTTGGAAGTTGATTGTATAAAGACATGGAGCTTGTTAAGGGACAAATTAATCCAGAAAAATCCACTGTTCCTGCTGTAAATTGTATAAAAATGTGACGGAGAACTTTAAAATGGTCACGCACATGTCATTGCATGGAATAAGTCAGGCTTTAGGATTTTAAGGTACCACTCTGCAGCTGGCTTAAAAAAGTGTGACTCAACCAAATGTAATCTTTTGAATGGACGTAATGCTTGCCGCTTATTTATGGCAGGTTTATTTACTTCAGATGAAGTTTTGACCCGGCCATTAAATGGGGCAGGTTGCGATTCAAAGTTCGGTTTTTAATCAAGGAAATACATAAGCCTAATAGGGCAGCGCACTCTAGTTTGAACCCCTGTGTGATATCACGTGATTTGACCACTTCCAGGGACAGCCTACTGTTGCGCAACACATCCACAGCATAACTTCACGTGGAAAAATGGTGTACTGTTTTGTTTTCGGCTGCAGTCACCAAAGCATTCGTGAAAAGTGCAGGTTTCTTTTTTTGGTTCCCAGTGGAGAAGGGAAGACGAGGCAAATGGGAGAGGTCATGTCGGTAAGTTTTAGCTCACACATTTTGACAGAGTAGCTGCGGTCTCTTAACTGTACAACCACCTGGACATGTTTGAGCTCCGGGTCATAAACAAACCGCAACACGTGTCCACTTTCCACCATATCGTTACTTTTTGTTTGCATTTTTACTTTGTTTGCCATGTAATTTGTCCAAAAACTCAGAGAAAGTGCCATGTTTCTGATGGGGACATATGACGGCTGTCCCTGAAGGTAAGATTATTGCATCATATGTGTCGTATTTTAACCCTTTAGCGCCCACCCTCAAATGAGGCTGCCCAGTTGGGCACCATAGTCTTATTTGAGGTTGGGTGGTGATCAGTATCTGAAGATATAATTAATATTGAGTTGAAAAAGTAAGAAAAGCAGTAAGAGTGAATTTCTCCATTAAGGATGCAGAATGCAGCATTTGTGAATGTGACAAGGCAACGGGTTTTGGTGTGATGTCAGATCTGCCAATCACTGGACAAAAACCATGTAGCTGGTGTAATATTTCCCCAGGAAGCTGGAATCTTAATTACTGCCTTGAGACGCCTGCGTTTCTCATATCAGGACAGCAAAGCAAGCATTTCCACTGAAATGATGGGAAAGCTGCTTCAGGATGTGGGATGTAAATACAAGTAGTGAAGGCGAATTTATGCTTTAATCAATCAATTTTTTTATATAGCGCCAAATCACAACAAACAGTTGCCCCAAGGCGCTTTATATTGTAAGGCAAGGCCATACAATAATTATGTAAAACCCCAACGGTCAAAACGACCCCCTGTGAGCAAGCACTTGGCTACAGTGGGAAGGAAAAACTCCCTTTTAACAGGAAGAAACCTCCAGCAGAACCAGGCTCAGGGAGGGGCAGTCTTCTGCTGGGACTGGTTGGGGCTGAGGGAGAGAACCAGGAAAAAGACATGCTGTGGAGGGGAGCAGAGATCGATCACTAATGATTAAATGCAGAGTGGTGCATACAGAGCAAAAAGAGAAAGAAACAGTGCATCATGGGAACCCCCCAGCAGTCTACGTCTATAGCAGCATAACTAAGGGATGGTTCAGGGTCACCTGATCCAGCCCTAACTATAAGCTTTAGCAAAAAGGAAAGTTTTAAGCCTAATCTTAAAAGTAGAGAGGGTGTCTGTCTCCCTGATCTGAATTGGGAGCTGGTTCCACAGGAGAGGAGCCTGAAAGCTGAAGGCTCTGCCTCCCATTCTACTCTTACAAACCCTAGGAACTACAAGTAAGCCTGCAGTCTGAGAGTGAAGCGCTCTATTGGGGTGATATGGTACTACGAGGTCCCTAAGATAAGATGGGACCTGATTATTCAAAACCTTATAAGTAAGAAGAAGAATTTTAAATTCTATTCTAGAATTAACAGGAAGCCAATGAAGAGAGGCCAATATGGGTGAGATATGCTCTCTCCTTCTAGTCCCCGTCAGTACTCTAGCTGCAGCATTTTGAATTAACTGAAGGCTTTTTAGGGAACTTTTAGGACAACCTGATAATAATGAATTACAATAGTCCAGCCTAGAGGAAATAAATGCATGAATTAGTTTTTCAGCATCACTCTGAGACAAGACCTTTCTGATTTTAGAGATATTGCGTAAATGCAAAAAAGCAGTCCTACATATTTGTTTAATATGCGCTTTGAATGACATATCCTGATCAAAAATGACTCCAAGATTTCTCACAGTATTACTAGAGGTCAAGGTAATGCCATCCAGAGTAAGGATCTGGTTAGACACCATGTTTCTAAGATTTGTGGGGCCAAGTACAATAGCTTCAGTTTTATCTGAGTTTAAAAGCAGGAAATTAGAGGTCATCCATGTCTTTATGTCTGTAAGACAATCCTGCAGTTTAGCTAATTGGTGTGTGTCCTCTGGCTTCATGGATAGATAAAGCTGGGTATCATCTGCGTAACAATGAAAATTTAAGCAATACCGTCTAATAATACTGCCTAAGGGAAGCATATATAAAGTGAATAAAATTGGTCCTAGCACAGAACCTTGTGGAACTCCATAATTAACTTTAGTCTGTGAAGAAGATTCCCCATTTACATGAACAAATTGTAATCTATTAGACAAATATGATTCAAACCACCGCAGCGCAGTGCCTTTACTAATCTCTGTAATAAAATTTTATGGTCAACAGTATCAAAAGCAGCACTGAGGTCTAACAGAACAAGCACAGAGATGAGTCCACTGTCCGAGGCCATAAGAAGATCATTTGTAACCTTCACTAATGCTGTTTCTGTACTATGATGAATTCTAAAACCTGACTGAAACTCTTCAAATAGACCATTCCTCTGCAGATGATCAGTTAGCTGTTTTACAACTACCCTTTCAAGAATTTTTGAGAGAAAAGGAAGGTTGGAGATTGGCCTATAATTAGCTAAGATAGCTGGGTCAAGTGATGGCTTTTTAAGTAATGGTTTAATTACTGCCACCTTAAAAGCCTGTGGTACATAGCCAACTAACAAAAATAGATTGATCATATTTAAGATCGAAGCATTAAATAATGGTAGGGCTTCCTTGAGCAGCCTGGTAGGAATGGGGTCTAATAAACATGTTGATGGTTTGGATGAAGTAACTAATGAAAATAACTCAGACAGAACAATCGGAGAGAAAGAGTCTAACCAAATACCGGCATCACTGAAAGCAGCCAAAGATAACGATACGTCTTTGGGATGGTTATGAGTAATTTTTTCTCTAATAGTTAAAATTTTGTTAGCAAAGAAAGTCATGAAGTCATTACTAGTTAAAGTTAATGGAATACTCAGCTCAATAGAGCTCTGACTCTTTGTCAGCCTGGCTACAGTGCTGAAAAGAAACCTGGGGTTGTTCTTATTTTCTTCAATTAGTGATGAGTAGAAAGATGTCCTAGCTTTATGGAGGGCTTTTTTATAGAGCAACAGACTCTTTTTCCTGGCTAAGTGAAGATCTTCTAAATTAGTGAGACGCCATTTCCTCTCCAACTTACGGGTTATCTGCTTTAAGCTACGAGTTTGTGAGTTATACCACGGAGTCAGACACTTCTGATTTAAAGCTCTCTTTTTCAGAGGAGCTACAGCATCCAAAGTTGTCTTCAATGAGGATGTAAAACTATTGACGAGATACTCTATCTCCCTTACAGAGTTTAGGTAGCTACTCTGCACTGTGTTGGTATATGACATTAGAGAACATAAAGAAGGAATCATATCCTTAAACCTAGTTACAGCGCTTTCTGAAAGACTTTTAGTGTAATGAAACTTATTCCCCACTGCTGGGTAGTCCATCAGAGTAAATGTAAATGTTATTAAGAAATGATCAGACAGAAGGGAGTTTTCAGGGAATACTGTTAAGTCTTCTATTTCCATACCATAAGTCAGAACAAGATCTAAGATATGATTACAGTGGTGGGTGGACTCATTTACTTTTTGAGCAAAGCCAATAGAGTCTAATAATAGATTAAATGCAGTGTTGAGGCTGTCATTCTCAGCATCTGTGTGGATGTTAAAATCGCCCACTATAATTATCTTATCTGAGCTAAGCACTAAGTCAGACAAAAGGTCTGAAAATTCACAGAGAAACTCACAGTAACGACCAGGTGGACGATAGATAATAACAAATAAAACTGGTTTTTGGGACTTCCAATTTGGATGGACAAGACTAAGAGACAAGCTTTCAAATGAATTAAAGCTCTGTCTGGGTTTTTGATTAATTAATAAGCTGGAATGGAAGATTGCTGCTAAACCTCCGCCCCGGCCCGTGCTACGAGCATTCTGACAGTTAGTGTGACTCGGGGGTGTTGACTCATTTAAACTAACATATTCATCCTGCTGTAACCAGGTTTCTGTAAGGCAGAATAAATCAATATGTTGATCAATTATTATATCATTTACTAACAGGGACTTAGAAGAGAGAGACCTAATGTTTAACAGACCACATTTAACTGTTTTAGTCTGTGGTGCAGTTGAAGGTGCTATATTATTTTTTTTTTTTGAATTTTTATGCTTAAATAGATTTTTGCTGGTTATTGGTAGTCTGGTAGTTCTTTAAAGAACTCCTGTTGTGTTTTGGTCATTTATTATGTCTGGTCATTTCCAAATCTCCAAGGTATGCAAATATTTGCCTCCCTCAGTGCTCTAAATGGCTTCTCTTGAGACTGGAAGGTGAAAACACAGAAGAAACCCAGTGTCCCAAACCACAGCGTGATCGTTAACTGAGGATTATCATTTGAGATGGTCTCCAGAGTGGTGGTGCAGTAACAGGCCATCTGTGCAGGAGATGACACAGTACTTTCAAAATGCATCACTGAGGGCTTTTTTGTAATTTGAATCTCTATTAATAAACTCTAAAGAACAGTGTTACCTCTGCTGGTGCCTTGGTGCCTGCTACAAAACAAGTATAGGTTCTTCAAATTCTGTAAAATGCCTCATTCTGGCATTGCACATCTGCTATTCTCAAGTGTTTGGAAAGTAAAGAAGCTCAATTCAACCTGTATGCAACTTCAAAGCCACATGTTGAGTTGGCCTTCACAAATTTGCAGTATTGAGAGTATTGCTGTCATCCCCAGCCGCACATCTATCCATTCTTTCATGCCAGTTTTACTTTCCTCTTCTGTTTTCTGTTTGGTCCCATAATCATATTTCTCCCCCAGGATGCTCAGTTAGCATTTTAGCGGACATTGGGGTGAAGGCGGGTGCTCATGGGCGGCGTACACCAACGAACACAAAATGTGCACAGTGTTGAACAGGTGGCAGACAAACTAGAATTTTAACTAGGTTTGTTTATGATAGAACATTGGTATTAATCGCATTAACATCGGCCAAAATAACTGGATGGGGGGGGGGGGGGATCTGATGCGAGTTTTGTATTTCACATTTGAGTCATGTTGTGGGCTATGTATGTTTTCTTTTAGGGTAGTAGAATATTTGTTTCACAGCTGAGTTGATATTTTGATAGATGGGTAGCCTAGGTTATCAAATTAATCCTGATTAGTATCGGTGGATACTGAAGGTTCCGTACCTGTATTGTAGTAGATGTGAAAAAGTGGTATTGTGCATTGTGCCCCCCAATCACAATTGTTAATAATTTTCCATTTTATATCCAGCATCCTCTTAACTATCCAGCAGGCGGTAGTCACATCTGTGGGGTATTGCATATGTGAAACAAATTTTTTTTTTTTTTTTTTTTTTTTTTTTTTTTTTTTTTTTTTTTTTTAAGATTTGTCTGGTGCGTCAAAGTTAACCATCATTTAATCATCGTTGTCTGCTCTTTGAATCTGGTGAGTTACAAGATGATGGCATTTATTGTTTTTGCATTACTGCGTGCACTGTCTGCAGAGTCCCGCACCCACTAATCTGTTTTGGGGGTTTTTTGCCGTAAAGACCTGTGCTGTTACCGGTGCAGAGAATCGTGATGCTCAGGTGACTGTAAGTGTAACTTATAACCAAACTGTCACCTGTATCTCATAGTGTGTGACAGGTGAGACGCTTTTGTTAACCACTATTTCAAATTGTCCAAATATTAAATAAACATAAGATTGGGTATGCTTTATGGCAGACAGATGCTCATCTGTTTCTGTGGGGAAAGTTCCTGTAAATTTTCACTGCTTAATTCAGTTATTTAAGCCCAAACTGTGCACATTCAGGTGACCTGACGCCATGTCCTCGGCTGGTATTGATTCTCTGCAGATATGCTGCGGCGAGTTGTGCGACAGAGCAAATTCCGCCACGTTTTTGGTCAGGCTGTGAGGAATGACCAGTGCTACGATGACATCCGCGTGTCCAGGGTCACGTGGGACAGCTCCTTCTGCGCCGTCAACCCCAAGTTTGTTGCCATCATCATAGAGGCCAGCGGGGGTGGAGCATTTCTTGTCCTCCCGCTACACAAGGTGTGTGAGTGCATGTTCTAGTCCATCACTGAAGTAAACGTGAGTACGTCATATTTTAGCCTGTAGAGTTTTGTTAGTTAGCCCTGTAAACCGTATTTGTAACAAAGTTGTCTTCTGTCTTGAAGACCGGCCGTATAGACAAGGTCTTCCCAACAGTTTGTGGTCACACTGGCCCTGTGTTGGATATTGACTGGTGCCCTCATAATGATCTCATCATTGCTAGCGGCTCAGAAGATTGCACGGTCATGGTAAGGATACACTTTGTCAGATTACACAGGATCTTCAGTTTTTGTTTTTTAAAAAATCATTCTTAACTATGGAGTTAAATTTGTCTCATTAATGCCTGCAAATGCACAGAGGGTGGTCTATAAATATTCCTTGATTTGCACACGTGTTTTGTGATCCACAAACACAAATTTCCGATTTGTAACTTGTGTGTTGGTTTTTACAGATAAATGTGTATTTGTAAATATATTATTTTTTTCACTTGTAAAAAAGCAGTTGCAAAACTAAAAATACTAATTGTGAAGTGTGATTCAGCATTTGTGGATCAGCGATCACACGTATTCATCGCTTTGCTCAGTTGCAGAATTTTGAGGCATTTTGACTGCTCAGATTTTCACAAATATGCAGATCGGGATTCACACTGCCATCCAACAGACAGCATTTTGATGCATTCGCTTGTTGAAAGTGGCAACAGAGGGGTCAGGGATTTTCAGCAGCTGTTCAGAATGACACGGGGTCGAGGGGCAGCTGATCAGACGGAGACTCAGAAACAAAGAGCAATATCGTTTCCCATAATGCCTTTTGGTGCGTGTGTTGGTTAACGTGCAAACCTTCAGGATTGGCATGTTACTTAAAAAGATATGTGGGATATTTTTACTATGTAAAAATGAAAGAGTTGCAGTTACTGTCACATAAACGACAGAGCAATCATGACGCATTTGTGTTTAGCTTAACAGAGGTCCATCCAACCATTTTCACTCATAGTTTCATTTATAAACATAAAGCAAACTTCGGACAGTTTATCGTCATGAGACAAATTTAATGCCGTGCTTAACCTTAATCTCTGCATTTAACACCTTGCTAAAATTATCTGTCATAGCATGATCCAGTTATCTAGTCATTATATTATTTACTCCAAATGAATATTCATAATATTGTTAAATTCTAAATAATTATATACAAGACAAGTAAACCCAAAAATGTTCGTGCAACTGCCAAAATAAGAGCTCAGTATTTTTGCCAAATGTATTTATTTATTTACTTATATTGTTTCAAGAGTTTTATTGGTTCTTTCTTGAGGTGACAGTTGTGTATTTTTACCATTGGATATGTTTCATAAATAGTTAATTAACTAATCAATTGAATAATCACCTAAGAATATAGATCTTAAATGAAATATTCTAAAATAAATAAGCAAATAAATACTCTTGTTTTTTGTCCAAAACATACATGCATGCATACATACATATGTATGTACGAGTAATACGAGTATGTGTGTATTAAGTACCGTGTTCCCGTTGACTGTATTTGTCCTTTTTTGGTGATATTCTATTTGTGATTGTAGTTAATATCTTTATTTGTTGCAAAAAGTATTATTAAGCATGCCAACAGAAGCCATGTGCCAACCTGCGTGTGTCGGACTGTTAGCAAAATATCTTATGAACCAATAGATGTATTTCAACCAGATTTTGCACATGGGTTGACTTTTATCCAAAGATGTTCCCTTTTACAGGTCACTGGGCAAGGTTAAACTGTTGGCCCAGTGTAAAGAAAAGAGTGGGAGATGTGGTCAGACAACGTATGGTGTGAATGGGGTCAGATAGCGAGAGAGAGAAACACCATTTATGGACAAAAATAAGCAGATTATCTGTTTGTGTGTCTGTTTTTTTGTTTGTTTGTTTTTTTAACAGCAGTTATGTTCTAGTACTCTAACACAGTCACAGTTCCACACAATCCTGCAGAAAGAATTAGTTATACAGTGTCCTCCCAAAGTATTTGGCCCCTTGGTATTTCACATATTTTATTTGTTTGCCTTTTACTTATGCAACCCATCATCTTGTCTTTTATATTTTGGAGTACAATACTTTTGGAGAGCACTATACATGTAGCCGAAGCAGACACGTCTTCATCCTCTCTCTGTCTGTCCCGACATGTCATTTTGAAGTTACGCGTCGCTTGACTGAAGCTTGTTGTTTTAATTTCCAAATGCTGCTTCTTATTAATGACCTTGTAGAAATTTGTATTAAATGGAATTTTAAGATTACAGTGAAAAAGTAAAATTCTTAACATAATGTTGTCTTTCATTATTATTTTCTTTTGCTTATTGCAGGTTTGGCAGATCCCTGAGAATGGACTGGAGATGTCCCTTTCCCAGCCTGTGGTGGTATTAGAGGGCCACTCCAAGAGGGTCGGCATTGTGTCTTGGCATCCCACCGCACGCAACGTTCTCCTCAGCGCAGGTACTCTGCGACTGAAGCCCGTCTGGTTCTCCCTGTGAAGTAACACTGTATTTAGGCAGTGCGTCTTCCATTTGTCCAAAGCGCACAGTTGAAATCCAAACCTGACCGATTATCTCACAGACCAGCTTCTGCTGCGATGCTTTGTGTGTTACAAAGCTCTTAAAATAAACTTGGGTGCAGATGTGAGTGCAGTCAGGCACAGTGCTGTTTGTGTCTATTTTAGGGTGTGACAACCAGATCGTTATTTGGAATGTGGGCACGGGAGAGGCCATGATCAACCTGGAGGACATGCACCCTGACGTTATCTTTAGTGTCAGCTGGAGCCGCAATGGCAGCTTAATCTGCACCGCCTGCAAGGACAAGAAAGTGCGTGTTATCGACCCCCGCAAAAAAAAGATTGTGACTGTAAGTGAAAACGCTCTGCGACGCCGACGTCCGACGTGCAGCTACATGATCTCGGCCAAAATGGCATGCCGAGGCGTTGACGTGATGCTGGCCAATCAGACACACGTTTGTTTGTTTTTCAGGAGAAAGACAAAGCCCACGAGGGAGCTCGGCCGATGAGAGCCATCTTTTTAGCAGATGGAAAAATTTTCACCACTGGATTCAGCCGCATGAGCGAGCGCCAACTGGCCCTGTGGAAAACTGTATGTTACCGTAGCAACTCTTGTTCTGCCTTCAGTTTGCTGACACGGCTTTTAAAATGGTTTTAAAAATGGGGTCTTGCACTGTTCACTGTCTGTCTAAAAATATTATCAGTAGCTGCTGCTTCGGGTGCTGCCTGACAGGAAATTAGACAATTTTTTCCCCCTTAAAATAGCTTTCTCTGCAGTGTGTCTCTTATTCCAGTAGGGGGTGCTAAATGCCAAGGCCAACACTACTATCATTGTTTTGAGTTGCCAAATAAAAAAGCACCACAGTCATTTTTATTAATTTATGTTTCTGTTTGGGAGCTATTTTGCCATGTGGGGAGCACAGCATCTCCTGATACAGAAAATACAAAAATAACATCCCACCAACAGTTAGCATCACTACCGATATTGAATTTGTGGTTCCAGGAAAATATGGATGAGCCAATATGTGTTCAAGAGATGGACACCAGCAACGGAGTCCTGCTGCCGTTCTATGACCCTGACACCAACATAGTGTACCTGTGTGGAAAGGTGAGCAAGATTATCATAAAGATCCTGATTCCAAGAGTAAGACCCACAGCCTAACTTTACACTGTCACTTTGTGTTGTCAGGGCGACAGCAGCATTCGGTACTTTGAGATCACTGAGGAGGTGCCATATGTTCACTTCCTCAACACATTCTCCACTAAGGAGCCTCAGAGGGGTATGGGGTACATGCCCAAAAGAGGGCTGGACGTCAACAAATGTGAAATTGCAAGGTATCAACAATCACTAAGTTAAGAGGAAGTAGACAGTAGTCCCATTGTCATCAGTCGTCCACGGCCGAGACACAGTGTACAACTGAACGCCAGCAGTTGCTGCACCCAGATCCTCCACATTGATTCCTGAGTCACAACTGACTAGGTCAGAGAAGGAAAATTTCCTGTTCCTTGATGGCTTCCGTAAAATTACCATGAAAGGTTCTGTATCTTTCTGAGAAGATTTGGGTAGCAGCCATCTATATGTTTGTGTAGTCGTGCATTAAGTATCCAGTTTCTGAGCCGTACATCAAAATCGGTTCTATGACCGTCCTGAATAGATCAATTTTAAGCTTGTTTTGGAGATTTTAGAACCTGATTTGATCCATCTTATTGCCTGCTACCCAAGCCTGTGCCTTGTGGGTCTTAAAGTCTTTCCCAGCGTACGTACATAATCTATGAGCCTAGGTAGTCCATAGGCTAAGCAGGTTTTAGGTACCACTTAAGGTGACAAAACAAAACTTAGAATCCAGTGTCAGTGTATCATGGCCTACACAAAAATGGAGTACAGCCATCCCAGAGTGGCACACAACTGTAGCGAGGTAGGGGTCAGTGAAGAATTACACAGAGGTCAAAATGTAAAAATCTTCCAGTCATGTTGAAACTACTACATTATTTGTCTGATCATAACAATTCTGAAAAGGTATAGTTTGCACTATCTGTGACTGAATGTTCTGGAGTTATGGGGCCAAACAGCAAAAATGGCGACAAAGGTCAGTTTCAGTTTGTACAGGGGTCAAAAGTTAAAGTTGCTGTAATTTCAGTAAAAATAATGCAAATTATTGTTTTGGTTAATAGGGTCTAAAAAGGACTAGTTTGCACCATAGTTATCATGTTACGGGGTAACACACGTCAAATGTCATAGAATCCAATGAACTTTGACATTGTTTGACCTTTACTTTGGAGACCGAACATTCTACACAGTCAAAACTATTCCATTTATTAATCCTTTTATTTTAAACAATAAATTACATAATTTTTTACTGAAATTGGAGCAACTTTTAACACTCAGTGCGGAAGGTTCCCGGTTCAAACCCCATCACTGCCACATTTCTCCATGTCATATGGAGTTGCATCAGGAACGGCATCCGGTGTAAAACTTGTGCCAATTCAACATGCAGATCCACTTTGGATCTGCTGTGGTGACCACAAGTGCAAACAAGGGAGCAGCCAAAGGGACTTACTAGACAGTAGTCCCATTAAATGTACCAACTTTGAGTTACTTCTGTGGAAGTGCAGTGATTATTTGGCGGGGTGGGGTGTTTAAATAAAATGTGCACTGTTATTTCAAAAATACTACATTTTATTATAAAGATTAAAGCAACAGCCCCAGTTGACACTGAACTATAGATGAATTTGAAGTTGAAATTACTACTTTCAAGTGATAAGCAGATGGAGTTTTAGCAATTGTTTATATCCAGGTTTCTTTTGACTGTGTTCATGTTCATTGTAGGTTCTACAAACTACATGAGAGAAAATGTGAACCGATCATCATGACAGTCCCACGTAAAGTACGTCTGGAGTTCTCTCGTTTGCTTTGACGTTTTCAGCTGTGTCCTTCTTTACTTAAGACATTTGCTGTGTGCTGTCTGCCTGCACAGTCAGATCTGTTCCAGGACGACCTGTATCCAGACACAGCAGGTCCGGATCCTGCCCTGGAGGCTGAAGAGTGGTTTGCTGGAAAGAACGGGGGCCCCGTCCTCATCTCGCTCAAAGACGGCTACGTGTCTATAAAGAACCGTGACCTGAAAGTGGTCAAGGCAAACGTTCTAGAGAGTAAGCCAAGCACAAAAGTAGAGAACATCTCGACTACTCTCCACAAGCAAGCTTCTCCGCAACAATCGATAGTGAGTATGAAAATGTGTCAAAAACTTTTCGCAATACTATGTAGGGTTGGTACGACAAGTAAAAAGCATTGGTCGGCTAGTTGTGTACCAGTAGTTGTTGACTAATCTTTACAATAAAAAAACAGTGTCAAATCTAAGCATGGAAACTCTAAATTGACCTTTAATTTAACTGACTTTGATTTAGAGGACAAGTTGAAAACATGGCATCAACACAGTGGACTACACAGATGTGTCTCTGTGATCGATTCCTTATTCTTCTGTCTCAGGCTTATTTCTGTAAAGTGACTTTTGGTTCCTTATACCTACGCTACAGATTCTCAACCTCTTCCCTGTAAACTGAAATAAAAGTACTTACATTTCCTGGTCACTGGTCATCACGGTGTCTTGTAAGTCATAAAAATATATGACCTAAATGGTTATTTGAAATTATAGGAAAATCATGTTATCTGTGTTCCCAGACAGCTTGACTAAAAGAAAATTAGTCAAGTAGTTGTCCACGAGGTAGTTCTAGTCCTGTCTGACGATACTTCTACATAGCTGATATTACAGTTCTTACATAAATGTTCAGTTCACTTACTTACTTAATGAAATGAAAAAAATCAAAATTGAGGAAAAAAAATGTGCACTGTATTCCAAATGTTTGTAAATATTTTATTGGATGGTATGCCACTGCCATTTTCGAGTTGCAGTGTTTATAAGATACAAGTTTGTACAGGCTCTAATGGAACACTTCAACAAAAAATAAGAATGTTACCATAGTCAGACGCTAATGCTATAGGCAAGCTATGCTGGGCCTTTCCTTCCCAAACACCCCCACCCCCAAGTGAAGTTAGCTGTTTCCAGCATTATTTGTTGTATATGTTGGCCTGTCCATTAAACATTGATGAAGTTGATGTCTAGGAAACCATATCAAAGGGAAGTTGTTTTTTTAATCACCCTTTGCAATATCTCTGTAACTACTGAGAATAGAGTACAGATTTTGGACTTAAGTACCTCTACTGTCTATTGAAAATGTTTTTATTTATTTACACATTTGACCCTGATTAAAATCACACCTTGTTATATTGCAGTCATTCCTGAAGCTAGAGAGCAAATTTTGGAAGTATATTACACAAGGAACCGAAGTGTCTTCTGCCTTCAGTTGAATATTTTCATTTTTGGATCCCCACCCCACCCACCCAAACAACAGCCTCAAACTCCTTACTTGCTCTAACTTTGGTTGGTAATCTCAATAGTTTACAGTATTTTTGGGGGGCACAAGTTGCATATTTTTTCTGTATGGTCTCTTTAATTTAGGATTTTTGTGAATTCTTGTAGTGTGTTTTTATTATTGGTATTCTAAAAAGGACTAGGTTTATTAGGACTTGGTTTATTTTGTTTAGTGGTTTGATACCAGGGAAAGCCCAAGATAAACTATTATTAGGAGTAAAGAACGGACAATTTTTCGAAGTATAAGTTGCACCAAAGTACAAGTCACAGGACCTCCCAAACCAGTTTAAAAAAAAGGACTTGTACTCTGGAAAATACATATACACAACTGCTTATCCAGGATCAGGTCACGGGGGCAACAGCTCCAGCAGGGGACCCCAAACTTCCCTTCCTGGAAAATACAGTAATATTAGTTATAATTGCTTTCATCCTAAAAAAAAATATGACCAAATGTCCTGCCTGCCTCAGTTCTGTCATATTTCGTGTGTGTGTGTGTGTGTGTGTGTGTTGCTGACACTGAAATTCCCCTGGTCACACTGAATCTTCTGGTTGGAACATTTCACATAAGTTGAGGATCAGCACATATTTTAGTTTGTGGGTCACATGTCTGTGTTTTTGGTGGTGTTGAGGGATTCTGTTTGTAAAATTACTGTCCGTTTGGCCAAGCTTAACAACACTTTTTAAACTTATAATTATGGTCTACATAATGTTAAATACAGTAGTGTTCAGAATAATAGTAGTGCTATGTGAGAGTATATTTCTTATTGTTACATGGGAAACAAGGTACCAATAGATTCAGTAGATTCTTACAAATCCAACATGATATGCACACTCTTAAGGCTATGAAAGTGGGCTATTAGTAAAAAAAAAAAAGTAGAAAAGGGGGTGTTCCCAATAATAGTAGCATCTGCTGTTGATGCTACAAACTCAGAACTATTATGTTCAAACTGCTTTTTTAGCAATCCTGTGAATCACTAAACTAGTATTTAGTTGTATAACCACAGTTTTTCATGATTTCTTCACATCTGCGAGGCATTAATTTTGTTGGTTTGGAACCAAGATTTTGCTCATTTACTAGTGTGCTTGGGGTCATTGTCTTGTTGAAACACCCATTTCAAGGGCATGTCCTCTTCAGCATAAGGCAACATGACCTCTTCAAGTATTTTGACATATCCAAACTGATCCATGATACCTGGTATGTGATATATAGGCCCAACACCATAGTAGGAGAAACATGCCCATATCATGATGCTTGCACCACCATGCTTCACTGTCTTCACTGTGAACTGTGGCTTGAATTCAGAGTTTGGGGGTCGTCTCACAAACTGTCTGCGGCCCTTGGACCCAAAAAGAACAATTTTACTCTCATCAGTCCACAAAATATTCCTCCATTTCTCTTTAGGCCAGTTGATGTGTTCTTTGGCAAATTGTAACTTCTTCTGCACATGTCTTTTATTTAACAGAGGGACTTTGCGGGGGATTCTTGCAAATAAATTAGCTTCACACAGGCGTCTTCCAACTGTCACAGCACTTACAGGTAACTCCAGACTGTCTTTGATCATCCTGGAGCTGATCAATGATTGAGCTTTTGCCATTCTGGTTATTCTTCTATCCATTTTGAAGGTTGTTTTCCATTTTCTTCCACATGTCTCTGGTTTTTTGGCCATTTTAAAGCATTGGAGATCATTGTAGATGAACAGCCTATACTTTTTTGCACCTGCGTATAAGTTTTCCCCTCTCCAATCAACTTTTTAATCAAACTACAGTGTTCTTCTGAACAATGTCTTGAACGTCCCATTTTCTTCAGGCTTTCAAAGAGAAAAGCATGTTCAACAGGTGCTGGCTTCATCCTTACATAGGGGACACCTGATTCACACCTTTTTGTTCCACAAAATTGACGAACTCAGTGACTGAATGCCACACTACTATTATTGTGAACACCCCCTTTTCTACTTTTTTTTTTACTAATAACCCAATTTCATAGCCTTAAAAATGTGCATATCGTGAATGCTTGGTCTTGTTGGATTTGTGAGAATCTACTGAATCTACTGGTACCTTGTTTCCCATGTAACAATAAGAAATATACTCAAAAGCTGGATTAATCGTTTTAGTCACATAGCACTACTATTATTTTGAACACTACTGTATGTCTCCTGGGGCCTCTTTGTGATCACATGAGATGTGATGAACAATTTTGTCCCTTTAATGTTCTTTCTGCATTTGACCAGAAAATGGAAGACAAACTGGAAGAAGTACTCAGAGAGTTCAAGTCACTCAGGGACCGTGTCATCCTTCAAGACCGTCGAATCGCCAGACTGGAAGAGCAAGTTGCCAAGGTTTCCATGTAGGACAAGGGGCTGCCCGTTTCTGCGGAAAGAATCGAACGGTCGATGTTTGCCACGGCTGTCAAGATTTCAGCTTCAATCAGCTTGGTGACGAGATCCAGCTGACATTCCAGGATGAACTTTATTTTCCCCTCATCGAGCATCTTGTTTCACATTTTGCCCTGATACACAGAGATAACGGGAGGAAAAACTCACAGGTCAAATAGGCTTTTGAAGAAGACTTTTTTTTTGTTGAAGGAAGTCTTAATTTTTTTTATTATTATTATTGTGGGAAAACCTTTTTATGTGAAGTTTGTGCTTTTACTCAAACTGTATGTAGCATCAGTGTTTTTATTTTATTTTATTTTGTGAGTGTGTTGCCAAATTGAACTTTATGCCATTTCTTGCACTGCTTTTTGCTTTTATTTTCTCATCCGTTTTACATTCCAGTCATAACTTGATAAAATGGTATTCTCAAGCTGGATTTTTTTTTTCTTACAACTAAGAGCTGTTGGGCCCCCCCCCCCCTGTTTTGGCTCCAACAAGTTTGTTCATTGATAAGCATCAGATTTTTATGACTGTGGAAGAATTCCTTTAAAAATGTTTTGTTCCAGTCCTGGGCCTGAAATTGAACATGGGTTTATTTGGAGGCGTGTCTATCTGGTGTAAATGTGCAAACATAGTGGTTCCTTTTATCACTGTTAAGGGTCCGAATTAAATGGCCCTCTGCAGTGCATATTTGATGTTGGGAAGGGAACACTTGCCCAACTTGTGTTTCGCTGAAACCCTGACAAACAGTTTTGTGCACATAATAAAGATTTTACACGTGAAAACAATTATTTCCTTTTCTTCACCGTTTGTTCATGCTTCTCCCAACCTATCTACCAAATACGGCCATGAATTCTCAGCTGATTGTGCAAGTAAGATGGATGTCACGCTATGGATGAATAGATCGTCTAATAGATATTTAAAGTTGCAGAATGTAGGATTTGGTGCCATCTAGTGGAGACGTTCATTAAAGCTAATGTTTTAATGTTTTGGTTTTTCTTCTTTAAGTGGTGGGGATTTGTGGCCCCTTCACTTGTGATAAGTGATCTGCATGATCTTAAATTTCACAAAAATTAGGGTTTTCAAACTTTTTAACCTACACTAGCATCCAGCGTATAGTGGAACAACTCTTCGCCTCCACCACCCGCCCCCTTCACTGCAAAAGTACAGAAGGTGCTAAGTATGGGTCTTTTTGGCTACTGTATTATAGTTTTTTCCCAATTGCTAAACCACATTTCTTGAAACCATCCATTTTCTCAAAACCTTAAACTACATTCACAAAACCCCAGACTCTTCTATCAAGCTTAACCGATCAAACCATGTGTTCAGACACAGCAAGCAAAATATATTCACCAAAGAGCATTCGTTATACACTACGTAAAGTAACAGACGCAGCATCCGGGGCGTGTAGGTAACTGGAAATGTTTGTAAATGTATTTATCGTAGTCAATGCGATATCTACATTCATCAATGTCACAACAAAAAATAAAATGAAATAAAAAGCACATCACTGCACAAAGTCCCATGTAAATATGAAGAACTTGTTCTAGGCTTATGAAAACTGAGTTTGTTGCAGGTAGAATGAACAGATGTTATATCCCAATTCTGCCAATAAATGTCCCTAAATCCAACACACTAGTTTTAAAATCAAACAGTACTGAATGAGTCCAGCTCAGCCAACATACTGCAAACATTTCTGCTCATTACATCTACTGACTAAATCTGCATCTCACCACGATTAATAATACGAGATTTATTTATATAATGAACAGACACCAGTAAAGACTACTGACAACTCTTGAATCCATGAATCTTATCCTCTCAAGATTAACACATTAACTCAATTTATTTTTTTTTTTATCTTATACATCTCCAAATAGAAATGAGGATAAACTGATTTTGCTAGACCAGATCAATAGAAAAAGCTTGGTTTGCTTATCCAGACGTCTGATGATGGTGCTATGGAGGGGGCCAGAAAAAGATGATCCTATAATATCAACTACATACAGGAAATTAATCCTGGATTTAACTTGACGGTGTAAGTGCAGAGTTAGATTGAGTCCATCCGCTCCAGTTTAACCCTCAGAGCTCTAATGATGCTCACCCGTGTCCTGGTCAACTTTTCATCATGTATCTATTAATCGATCATATCTTTACACAACGTACGTGGACGCTATACTAAAAGAACGTACCTTAAAAGGGGAATTTCTTAAGGTACTGTAAAAACAAGAAAAATTTAAATGGTGTCTTGTACATAATGTCTCCATGTTATTGAGTACATAAGGATTAAACAACTCAAAGCCATGCATTATACGGTTTGAATGCACAACACGGAGCCTAAAACACGACGCGAAGAGGAGTGGTGTTACTCCGCGAAGTGCATTCAAACCGTATAATGCACGGCTTCTTGTTGTTTAATCCGCTTATACTATGGTCCCACACAGTGAGCTAACATACAAATATTTATTTCAGTTAACAGAACTTGATAAAAATGCGTAAGTATTTGGGACTATTTTATACCAGTCTCAAGATATTTTCATCCTTGACAACCGTTCTCCTCTTCTTTCCCGTCTTCAATCTTGTCCAGTTTGTCCAAAGTTAAATCTTTATGCCGTTGCGTTTGCTGTTCTTCTCATTTGCTCTCCTACTCTTCCCATTCCTCAAACATTTTATTTTGGCCAAAAATATTAAAATTCACTTGGAAATCCATGTTTTTTCACATTTCTGTCATTCACCTGTCAAAACACAGCTGATCTGCGCCAACTGATTTGCACGTTGCTATGGTGACGACCAGAGCAGAGTGATTATAACAGTGACTTAACTCGCCTAACTACGTGTGCGTATAGTACATGAAAATAATGCACACCAATTAGACATGGAATTCTCACTGACCATGGTATAATGAGGATTACATAAAGCCTGAATAGATCCTTGTCATCTGATTGGTGGTTTGTATGTCACGATATGGATCATTCTTCCCATGTGCCATTGTGTTCCACTGACTGTGCAATTTTGGTTCCATATGTTTTCTACCGTTGCACAGCGTGCTCACACTAGTGACTACGGCATTTAGCTTAAAAACAAACATGGCGGGGTTCGTTTTATTAACGGTGCTCATTCTTGTAACACAAAAAAACAAATCAAGTACGCCATAAGACCTCTGGAGGCATTTCACAGTTCAATTCACAGCATCAAGTATGGACTCATCCGGACTGTTATGCCATGTTCACACCGGACGACACGCGACACCACAAATTCGTATCCCTCACCTGGTGATGGACGCGCCACCATCGCCCGCTGTATCACTCTGCTTTCGCTGCGAAAATTGGCCCCAATGCGTCATCAAATAGGAGGAGCTTCAATTCCACTCGCCGTCAAGTCAACATGCCGGACCTTGATCACATGGAGCGAGTTGCTGTGCTCTATTTGTTGCAGAAAGCTGACAAACGTCACCAGCGGCGCCGTCCCTGGGTTCACAACATCCTCATGAGACGTTCCCAATTTGGGGAGTTTCATTATTTGCTGCAGGAGCTGCGTCTGGATGACGGCCGCTTTCACTGGTACTTCCACCTCTCCAGGACCCAGTTTGAGGACCTCCTGTCCCGTTCGCGCGCACACATGTGAACAATTTAAAAACAAAAAAAAAAACTGGCTGCTCCTGCTCCTGCTGCTGCGGTGCTACTGCTCGCTCTCCCCTCAAACTCTGTCATAACTGTGTTATAAACCAGTCACCATTTGTTTTATTATACATTGGTGTAGTTAATAAATAAAATAATCTTCACTGAAAATTTGTTTACGGGCGCGCGTGAAAAAAACACTGGCTACTGCTGGTGCTGTGAAATAAAGGACAAAGGGGACATAAGTCCTGCTCACAGGCTGGCTACCAGAGACAGGACATGTCCACATCAAGTATAAACTCCAGCCATCTCCATGTCACTACATATTCAGTCCCTGATTGGTCATCACGACAAGACAAAAAAGTTCAGATTTTTCAACTTGGGGAGGAGGGCAACACAATGCGATATCGCGCCACAAATGCGCCATTTGCTCAAAATCGTTTCATTCACGTCGTTTCATTCGCATCCATTGAGTCGCATTGCGTGGCTTGGACATTTTTGGTGCCACAACGCGTCCTTCCATAGGGATTACATGGCAACCTGTCGCCGCCGTCACTCACGTGTCGTCCGGTGTGAACGCGGCATTAGGTGTTACATAAAACAAATAATGAGTGTTTTTTTCATTCATGCAATGGAAAGAATATTTCATGAGGTGAAAGATGGAATGTTCAATTCAATGAGGCAGAGCCCAGTTGCATGGAACATTCCATTTTTCTCCGTTGCTCATGGATCCCCACGGGCAATGCGCTAGTACATTGTAAATGTATTCAGCAATTCAAATTTTGGCATTTCATTGGCTATAACTTTGACAGTCAGTTCTACATGGGGCCATTAGTTCTGGTGCTTATCCCCCATTCTGTAGCCTGAAAAGAATGAGAGTGTCATTTCCTCAGGGAGATACCATTTACAGCTGGGTGGACTGAGACAATGCAAATTAAGTGTCTTAATCAAGGTCTACATATTGGTAGTCCAATTTCTGTCCCACTGTGCTGCGTGCTCTGCAAGTGTTTGTGTGTGAATATGTGAATTTTTTTTTTTTATCAAATGTTCTTTAATGGAAGCATACAAAAAATGTAAAAAGTTTATGCTGAATATTTTTTAACCTTTAAACAGTTTTGCATGCATAAACTACAGCATACTGTGACTCACCAGGACAGGAAGGAAGTGACAGTTATGGTTTCCACATAGAACATTTGAACTTCCTCACACAGCAGAAACATGAGTATAGCACTGAACATTTCCAGTCTACTTTTTATGGCCAAAGCCATAAAAAAAACAATAATGATACATGCTATTACAATTCTGAAGATATCATATTGATTATACAACCCCTGACAAAAAATTATGGAATCACCGGCCTCAGAGGATGTTCATTCAGTTGTTTAATTTTGTAGAAAAAAAGCAGATCACAGACATGACACAAAACTAAAGTCATTTCAAATGGCAACTTTCTGGCTTTAAGAAACACTATAAGAAATCAAGAAAAAAAGATTGTGGCAGTCAGTAACGGTTACTTTTTTAGACCAAGCAGAGGAAAAAAAATGGAATCACTCAATTCTGAGGAAAAAATTATGGAATCACCCTGTAAATTTTCATCCCCCAAACTAACACCTGCATCAAATCAGATCTGCTCATTGACACTGACCCTATGCCATGACATTGACCCTATGTGTCTTTTTGCAAGGAATGTTTTTGCAGTTTTTGCTCTATGGCAAGATGCATTATCATCTTGAAAAATGATATGACTTTCATCCAGTCATCCACAGTCCACAATTGCTTTTCCTTAGCCCATTGTAACCTTGTTTTTTTCTGTTTAGGTGTTAATGATGCCTTTCGTTTAGCTTTTCTGTATGTAAATCCCATTTCCTTTAGGCGGTTTCTTACAGTTCGGTCACAGACGTTGACTCCAGTTTCCTCCCATTCGATCCTCATTTGTTTTGTTGTATATTTTTCGATTTTTGAGACATATTGCTTTAAGTTTTCTGTCTTGACGCTTTGATGTCTTCCTTGGTCTACCAGTATGTTTGTCTTTAACAACCTTCCCATGTTGTTTGTATTTGGTCCAGAGTTTAGACACAGCTGACTGTGAACAACCAACATCTTTTGCAACATTGCGTGATGATTTACTCTCTTTTAAGAGTTTGATAATCCTCTCCTTTGTTTCAATTGACATCTCTCATGTTGGAGCCATGATTCATGTCAGTCCACTTGGTGCAACAGCTCTCCAAGGTGTGTTCACTCCTTTTTAGATGCAGACTAACGAGCAGATCTGATATGATGCAGGTGTTAGTTTTGGGGATGAAAATTTACAGGGTGATTCCATAATTTTTTCCTCAGAATTGAGTGATTCCATATTTTTTTCCTCTGCTTGGTCTAAAAAAGTAACCGTTACTGACTGCCACAATCTTTTTTTCTTGATTTCTTATAGTGTTTCTTAAAGCCAGAAAGTTGCCATTTGAAATGACTTTAGTTTTGTGTCATGTCTGTGATCTGCTTTTTTCTACAAAATTAAACAACTGAATGAACATCCTCTGAGGCCGGTGATTCCATAATTTTTGCCAGGGGTTGTATTATCCCATCCACATCCATATTAAACTGGATGTAAAGCAGTAATCGTATGGGTCACGTCATTAGATCCTAACTTTAGATCTTACACTTTTGTTCACAAGGTGATGTGTCAGAGACATCAGGGAATTTCACAGAACTGTGCTCATCACAACCAGAACATCAGCAGGTACAAACATATTTTGTACAACAAATGGACTGCATTTATATAGCGCTTTTCCATCTGAATCAGACGCTCGAAGCGCTTTACAATTATGCCTCACATTCACCCTGATGTCAGGGTGCTGCCATACGAGGCGCTCACTACACACCGGGAGCAATAGGAGATTAAAGGCCTTGCTCAAGGGCCCTTATTGATTTTCCAGTCAGGTGGGGAGTTGAACCCATGATCTTCTGGACTCAAGCACAACACCTTAGCCACTAGACCATCACCTCACCCAACAACAACAACAGACCATCAGCTTCCAGTGCAGGTAAGAGTGTACAAGGACATTAAATCGCTTCTAATCTAAAAGTTAAATATGACAGTGTGGCTTCAGCAGAAGTCCAACACAGAAACATTCTTCCACTGTTGCAGCATGAAATTGTGCCTTACTCAGTTTTACTTCCTTGTTGAAGCACACTAAAGCTGTGTAATTCTGAAAGAAGCGTCTGTCCATATCTGACTGATCTGAAATTGCTATAAGTGTGGTTTGCTTGATTTTTTTTTTTCTTCTCAAAAGTACGACTATTTCCTGTCTCATCGATCAAGCAGTGCTGGAGTCTGCATGTCAGTGCTCGTAGGATGTTCTGACAAAGAGGATAAGATGAACTGAAATCGACCTTATCTGTGGGTTTTTTGTTTGTTATATCCCAAAATCCATCCAGTGAGGTAAGATGAACTGATTCTAAAGTTTGCTTAAAGGAAAAAATGGATTTTAATTCAATGTTTAACATCAGTTAAAGTTTCAGCACATCTGATCATGAAGCTTTGCTGTTGTTCAGTGTTGCAACCAGTAGATTTTGTGTACAGTAACAAAGTTCTCGACACCACAATTTGATGTGTCAACCAAAAATGTAATTACAAACATGAGAGCTGCGACGATTACTCAATTATCAATCAGCTATTAAACTATTTTCAGAATTGATCAATCATTTTAAGGAAGTTTTCTGGTTTCTTCATCTTTAAAAGCAAAATGAATGTCATTGGGTCGTGGACAAAACATGACATTTAAGGTTAGGCTAGGCCACTTACCATCATTTTTTTCAGGAAGCGACATTTTTGAGTAGAAGTTGGTATCCACTCTTTTTGGATTTAATAAACTCTCCTGAATCTTGGAGAAATGGATACCAAGCTCAAAATTTAAAAAAATTCTCACTGGATAAATATATTTAGAAATGTAGCTCTAAATAGGCAAAAAAAAAAATCATAGTATTTCAGTGTTTCACCCCTTTGCTAATGATGTTGTCCCTCATGTACAATGTGATCTTATATTGCTGTCTCAGTTTTGAATATTGCTTAATAACATATCAAGTTTATCAAATTTGCATTTGTGCAAAAGCAGCAGGACATAATCGATGTTTAAATGACAGTAGATAAAATACATTTTGCATCTTGTTATTATGTGGATGTTGAATATTTGTCTTGAATTCTTGGGTGATTCTTAGACTACGGGCACTTATTATGTCCTTTGATCATATTGTATGAAAGATTAAAAAAAAGGGGAAATTTCACACTTTTATAGTTATCTTTACAATGAAAGTGTGTTAAGAAATTTGTTCTAGTAGTCTATGATGACTTTTTCAACTTTTTTCAGCATCATTATATGCAAATATTGCCGTTTTGTGCTTGTCCCACACCCAGACGTTTGATCTTCAATGATAAAAATGAATGGTAAAGAAACGTTTTTCTAATGTTTTGAAATATCTGTGAATAAAATATCAGTAAAATAATCAAAACATAACAGGGGTATTCAATGTCATACAACTGTTGTGATTTTTTTAAACAAAATGTAGTTGTCCCACACTACGGCCGTAATTTCCACCACAACACTGTAATGTCCCTTTAAACAGTTTGTGTGAAAGATTGTTTGGGTAGTTTCTATGGAGATAAACAGTGACATCAGAGCACATGTATATAGCACCAAATCACAACAAACAGTTGCCCCAAGGCGCTTTATATTGTAAGGCAATGGTGTGGTGGAAATTACATTTACAAGGCCAATAGTGCCCGTAGTTAAAGAATCATCCTCTTATTTTGGTCTAATTTGTCTTTTGGTCTAATGTTCATTCATGTGTTGGTCATGATTTAAAAAACATAACCTGGACATCAGAATACATGTGCCGTTTGTTAGTTTGTTCCTCATAAGCGGTATTCCACGACTACTGTTAAACAATAAATTACAAACATCAGTTATAAGTTCTTAATGAAATGGCATAGAACATGTAGAAGTGACGAATTAAGATGTTCATTGGAAATACGTGGGAATGTTGAATGCTTATTTACTTAAAATTTGTCATATATCTACCGTGTACATTTCTTGTCCATTTAGAAGCTAAAAATAAAAATGTTAGCTTGGTATCTCATTTTTCCATGAACTGGACCATTTGAACAAGTTAAAAACAATACTGATATACTTCTACTCAAAGATGCTGGTTAACCTTTTATGAAGCCACTTTTCATGAATTCTGTCTAGATCTTCATCTAGAGCTTTGGCAAAGATCAATATTTTGCACCATTTTCTGATTCTTTGTGGACCAACGAATTTATTAATTGTGAAAATAATACACAGATTAATCGATAATGAAATAATCTTTAGCTGCAGACCCGTCAAACACAAAAACATTCCTGTTGCAACAATAATTAAATGTGAGATTTGTTTTCAATTTCAATTAAAAAAATCCACTAAAATTACAAACATAATTTTCTAATAAATCCCAAATAATGAATAAATACACCAGATACAGCCATATAAACAAACCAGATACAAATTGTACAAAAAATAATTAACGTACACAGCAAATATTTCTGCATTCTTGTGAAAGTACAGCAGCGGATGTGGTGAAAGACATGATGACATGAGTGTGTTTCACAGTAATATCTGCAGGTGTTTTATTTTTTTAACCATTTAACTTAACTCTGAATCTTTCATTTCAGATCTTTCCTTCAACCATGATGGAACTTACTATGAAGAAGTACCTTATATTGGCAATATCTATTTTTCTTTCTATGGAGTCTAACTGTGTGCCGGTCACACATACCAGCAACTTGACAGATCTCCACCATGAGACAACCACGCAGCCTGCACACGAACATCATCGTGAAACAGAGACCGCCTTTATCTCCAAACATAGTGCCACTAAGACCTCTAATTCATCTCGGAAACCTGCAGAAATAAGTACTACTGCACAAATGAAGAGTGTTGTGTCACCCACTATTAAAAGTGAAGAAATATCCAACAGAAAATACTCAACAAGTCAAGAATCAAGAAGCGACACGGCTGCTACGGTTGTTACAAACCCTGTAGCACCAACTACAACCAGCTCAGAGTCACAACAGAATCTTGTCTCCAATCACAGTCCAGTATTCAGCACTGCTGCATCCCATAATGCAAACATCTCAGAGAAACATCTTTTACCACAGCAGCCAGACGTCACTTCTGCTACACCACCTTCTGAAACAACGGTTGTGTCACTGTGGCAGGGCAGGTCCACCACCAAGCCTCAAGTTACACCAAAGTTATGGTCTGCCAGCCCTACATCCCAAAACAATGAGAAACACCACACACCCTCAACCACCAACTCTGAGACATCACAGATGATTCACACCAGCAGTTCTTTACCTGTCAAAATAACTGACACATCCACCACCAGAGTAGATCCACCATCTACATCTAAGTCCATTTCTTCCACAATGGCACCGATTTCCCCATCAAAATTTCATGGTACAACTGGATCAGCAGCTAGCGCCACATCCGCTACTCCTATGCTACCTATTTCTACCAACTCAGAAACCACTGCTTCCACCAGTCTAACCCCAGGAGTCTTGATCCCTGTCAATCCCAGAAAGCCTACAACAACTAAATTAGCCCCAGCAACTAAAACAGTGCCTCATGACTTATCAAAGAGTCCGTCAGAAGCGGCGGAGAACCGTTCCTGCTCAACCCATAGCACAGCAAAGCAGTGCCTCATTGCCATCGCCTCGCTGGCTGTGCTGGCTACCATCTTCATGGTTTCCACCATTGTTCTCTGCACAAAGCTGTCATCCAGGAAGTACCGCTCCAAGAAACAAGAGCAAGGGACTGAGATGATGTGTATTTCCTCTCTGCTGACTGAACGTCATTACTCCTACTCAAAGCAATGCAATCCCGTTAGAAACGGAATCCTAGTGATTCCCAGTGGGGGCGACAGTGACGAGGATGGAGGTGACAACCTCACTCTCAGCAGCTTCCTTCCAGAAAACGACCGTCTTTAGTTGTTGTTGTATTTACATAAGAATGGACCCATCTGATTGCTTTCTGTGATGAGAAAACTTGGTGCCTGAATATGCAAATGTTTCCCTTTTGGGGTTGATGCCTTGGCCTTGCTGAACACCAAGCAAGAGGCCCAGAAACCACAAACAGACAAAACCCATGACCAATGTGACATCTTGCTCAGGTCATCAAATGTGTATTTAAGTAACAAGTTTTGGAGTACAGCACTCAGAGGCTTTCAGCCAGGAAGATGAGTGATCCAGGAAAGTTTTTTTTATTAATATCTTGAGCTGAGGGCTTGTGGTATTTCACTCAGCAGTCTGGGACAGGAAGGCTTGTTTTCTCAGGGGATAACTGTTCACTTTTAGGTCTGTTCTTGTTGCTGTGAAGCGTAATGTGTGATTGCAGTAATGTGACTGAGGTTAAAGTTTGACTGCCTTTAGGGGTGTAGCCACGGGGGTGCCACATTTACACTGCTAATGATTCAAATGCTGTTGAATTCCTGTATATTTAGGGCTAAAATGTAAATAGAAAATGTTTTCAAAGTAATCCTGTGTGGATCTCAACAAAATATCTCTTACATTGATACATATCTGAGATAACATTGTAAAGTATTCTAAGTTCCGGGAAAAGTCATCATTGTTTTCAAGGGCACTGCCAGGGATTTTGGGCCCCATGAAAAGAAAACTTACTGGGCCACCACCAATATTATTTTTTCAGTATTATAATTGTATCACGGGCCCCTAGAATCCTTCTCTTATTCTCCCCTTTTCTGCACCCCTGCTTGTATTAACCACTTGTATTCAGTGATGGTTGTCTGTCACCACAAAAAAGGGTAATATTATACACTGGCACTGTAAAGACGTTCATCTGGTTTGCTGTTGTGATCCATTTTTCACTTGTCCATTTTAAGGAATTCATAACAAGGTTTTGCCATTTTTTTGCTGACCCAGTGGGATATGACAGTGCTGGCAACCTAGTGGGATCATTACACAAGACTACTGTTGGAAAGTAAAAATATTTACTGGGCACACCAACCTTTGTATTAGTTAATTTCAAAATAAAGGCCTCAATCTATTTTTGACATTTAAACAGTTGGTCGGATGAAGTGGTCACACACTTTAACCTATATGAGCAACATTTAGCTCCTCCCAACTAGATGCTGCAGCCTCTACAAACAAATATATTTGTAAATATGTTGTGTAAGAAAATAATAGCACATGCACATGTAATATAGTTCCGTTGTTTTTAATATAGGATTTGTAACAAAATTACAGTAACATTACAACAGTACTGGGAGATGGTATATTTGCGCTGAGGGGGAAAAAAGTCTGAACCCCAATAACTACTGTGGCTTTGGTAAGATTGTGACCAAATTGAAGTAGGTACAGCCCCAGCCTATAGAGGAGCACTGTGCTAAATCTGACTCAGATCCACCATGGTACAGATAAAATTAGCTCCAGAAATGTGTCTTACAAATAAAACAAGAAAGACAGTGTTGTCTATTTGTATTATCTATGATTACATACTATAACACTTAAATAATCATTTACACATGTGCATGAAATTTAGTCAGTCAAGTGATGAAGGCACCACCCTCTCAAAGCTTCTGGCTACGCCCCTGTGATAGGGTAAACATGTAATGACTGTATTATAGTTATTTATCTTCAAGTAAAGTTTTATTTAAGCATTTTTATTGTTAGCCTTCTCTGCAATAATAAGTTCATTTTAAACAACCTTTCAGCAGGTCAGCTTCTGTTAGATACTGTAGAGCAAATGAAAATGGTGAAATTGCACAAAATCCCCATGCAATTCTGTTCGTCAACTATAAAACCTCAGGGTTTTATCCCCTCATGTGTCTTTAAACAGTGCTTTATCATAATAAAAGTGAACAATGTAGACAGTCCCCTCATTTATAAACTGCTTTTCTTCTAACCTGGACTGGATTTCATACTCACTTCCTCCTGTTAAAATGGAAAACACTGTTCCGAATACTTAATAGCACTCTGGGTTTTTTTTTTCTTCTTCTTCCCTTTTTTTTATGCATATGAGCCAGAAACCCATGACAAACAACAGAGCCCAGACTAAACATAAACCTGGAGGATGCAGGACCTCATCTCATGCTCTTGCTGACCATATAAAGAAAGACTTGCATGATTGATCGCAAACACACACAGTCACACTTCTCTCCGTAAAGTGGTCACAGACACCATGTGAGTTTAACAGCTTGCTTCTGGAAGGAGACAAAAAAGTTATTCAGCCTGCAGCCTCATTCTCCCTCCGACTGTTATGGCTTTCTACTTCACACAGGAAACTTTGGCCTTTTCTTGCATTGACTAACAAATGTGAGGATAAAGAGCAGAAGCAACACAGACGCACTCCCACAGTCATCTGGAGCCAACGTGAGAGACAAAATCAAAATCTAGTCGATTATTATTTGTATTTATTAAACATTCTTATATCCTGCTGTGATTAGTGTGTCTGGCCTTGGACATCCAGAACTTCAACAGGAGTGTGGAGGCGAGGTCCCCAGCCCCCACAGCACACTATAAACTCCTACCTAACAAGAACAATCTGTGAAGGCCACCGAGCTCCAAAAGTCAGAGGGGGGAGGAGAACACTGGAAAGGCAGAAGGAGGGATTTGTCCTCATGGTTAACATCTTTTCTTTTTTTCTTTTTTTTTTTTTGCATTATGCAGACAAACCAACAGTCTGAAATCTGAAACGGTAAAAGTGGCGTGGTTAAGTGAGCGCTCGCCACTCGTTTCTCTCTCGGTTCACTTTATGAGCCGTGCTCAGACACACGACAACCCCCCAACCAGCCAAAACTCCAACCCAGACGCCTCTTCAACTACAGTGCATGGTAAGCGAAAGCTTCTGACTTTTTGAAGTGTTGCATTTTGCACTCTTTTGCATTTCTAGGCATCACGGTAGGTCGCTTGAAAATAAAGACGCAGTCAGGGTGACCGCATCATGATGGCTTCAGTTTAGCATTATCTGTTAGGATGTGAAAGCAACAAGGTTAAAAGTTGATGTTCAAATGCTGAAATAGGTGATCCATCTACATAGGAATGTTCTTAGCCTTCCAGCTGCCCCCGCTCACTACAGCGGATCCAGTACAGACCAGCATTGGGATTTGGAACAAGTTTTACACCAGATGCCCCATCTCCAATTTTTCATGGAGAGGGGTCGAGGGGCCAAGTATTAATCAGGACCTACTCTGCCTCACTTCTGAGATCTGACAGGATCGGGTAAACACAAAACTGCATGGCTACAGACATGACAATAAATGTTGTAGTAAAGCTACAATGTGTAGGATTTGCTGTCATCTAGTGGTGACATCACAGATTACATTATGCTGTCGTCGATCACAAGTTTGCTTCCCTCCAGGGTTTTGCTTCTTGTGTGATGCAGATTCATGCTCTCTTGTGACAAGCAACAAGTATGATCGCCTTTTCACAAAAATGAGGGTTCTGAAACTTCTTAGCCTGGACTAGTAACCAGTCAAGTGTATTGGAAAGTAATCACTTTAGTCATCATCTTTTTGCTTCAGTCTTCTGGCCATGTTGCAAAATTAACTCTCAACTCAATATGATGTCATACACACAACACCCAAGCTGGAAAACAAGCTGGACACCTCCAAGACTTTGAAGTATGGAGCGTTATAAAAATATGCAGTTCATCAAAGCGACCTCATGGAAGAGGACAAATGGTGCAGAAGTTACATCAGTATTTTAATTTGCTGCTGGGTTTGTAGCCAGTCATTAGTAACATCTACCGGGTAAGGCAAGTATTTTACACATAAAAAAAAAAAATACTATAGCAACATGTCCAGACAGAATTAGGACAGCATCCAATTCTGTGTATGATTTATTAAATCATACACAAAAAAGACAGAAGTCCTAAAACAAAAACCAGTTAAAACTAACTTTCTCTAGTATTGACCCTCAGAGCAGCCACCTTGGGGGAGAGTACTAGGAAATTACAACCTAGGGAGTACAAGCAGCAAGTATGTCCATTTTGGCCTATTTCATTTTAATTTAACCACGTTAGTCCCATTGAGATTGAGATCTCTTTTGCCAGGGTGACCTGGACAATTATAAAGTTTCCAATCCTAACCTGCATTTCTTTGGATGTGGGTAGAAACCGGAGCACCCGGAGCAAACCCACACAAACATGGGGAGAACATGAAAACTCCACACAGAAAGGGCACAGGTGGGAATCGATCCCATGGACTTCTTGCTGTGAGGCAACAGTGTTAACCACTAAGCCACAGTGCTGCTAGTACCGGGCTACTGTGTCAACGTGGTGGTCCAATATGGCAGCATCCACAAGGGGGCCCTCTCCTACACAAACAAAATTGATTCATAATTGCACTTGATACACAAATTAACAGTAATGAACACTGTTCCAGTACTGACCACTAAATCCTACACACTGTAGCTTTCAAATTACTCCCCTGCACATTCAGACAGCTGTGTGTGTCCAGGCTTTGTGCCTGATTCCATTGACATGTATTTTGCCTGAGGTGAGTGGGTGATTCTAGGAAAACTCCCACAAACCTCTTTTCCAGATGAGAGCGTTTGAAGTGCCTCAGTTTGCACAGATGGAGCAAAACGAAGAAAAAAGTTAAGATGGGGCCGGCTCACTCACACACAGACACACACACAACTACGCAGACAGTGATGCACAAGCAGGGTTCATATTGATTTTTAACCGATACTGGTTTTCCAAGATTGTTCAATGTGCTGGGTGGGAACGGGCATAATCGGACTTGATCTATCAGTAATATCTGCTGTATTTGTAGGTCCCGTGGGGAAACGATGCTCCCAATGGCACTTCACCTGATTGGACTGTCTGTGGTGCTGTGCATCAGCAGGACCTTCTCCACCCCCCTTCCTTTACAGCCTTTACTGGAGGGAAGCACAGATGAGGATGAACTCAGTAACTCCATCCCCATCACCTCCACACTGGCCACCACCAACCTTTCAGATTTCCAAACTACTCCTGGTGGCCCCGCACGTGGGGACACTAACTTTCTTGGTGAGGCTGTGAACTTTCTGCAGGAGAACTTGTTCCTCATCCTTGTAGTAACCACCATCGCCCTTGCTATCTTGCTTGTTATTTGTGGGGCAATCTTGATGAGCCGCAGGCACAAGGTTAATGCCTATTATCCATCGTCATTCCCATCAAAAATGTATGTGGACCACAAGGACAAAACCGGAGGTGTTCGGCTTTTTAATGAAGTGCCAGAAAAACCTGCTCCTGAGCAGGAAAGCGAGCCACTGGACTCCCACAAGCAGCTGCAGGAAGACATCATGAGAGCTGCCAAAAGCCTCAGGGCAGCAAATAAATCTGTTGATGTTGCAGAGGGAAACGATCCCAGTCAAAAAGTAGATCAGAGTTCTGAGGGCAGCTTTAAAGCAGATGGCAGCATCCGGGAGGAGGAAATATCAAATGTCCCTGAGGAAGAGAAGCTGTGTCAGCTCACTGACCATGGAGCAGCTCCAACAGACAGCAGCTCTGAGCCGATTCATCCAGAACAGGCTCAACCACAGCCAGAGGATCCACAGGACGAACCTTCGTGCGGCCGCAGTCTCAGGCCCTCCTCACTGCACCTTCACGGTGACTCTGCTAAACTCCAGCTGATCGCAGGAGAGAAAACTGCCTTCTGACTATTCAACACTGAGACCTGAATCTGTTTTTGCCACATTAAATCCACAATTATCAAGTTTCCCAATAAACCACTTCAGATTTCTGCAGAATTAGACAATATATCATTACTATATGTCGCAATATTGATTCAAGTGACTCAAGTTTTTTTTTGCAAACATTGAGAACCCATGTGGAGATTTTAAAATATTCTTTGTGTTTTGGAGATTCATCATTACAACAAGACTTGTGGAAATTTCCTGAAAATTGAGTCAGCCTACTAACACATAGCAATGCTACAAAAAAAAAAAAAAAGGCTTTAGACTTTTATTGTAGACTTTTGTGGAAAGGTTTCAAATACATACATTAAATTCAAAACCATTTTAATGCCACAGGTTATATCATTGAATAGCAAAAAGTGACTGGTTAGGGTGCAATAAAGCTTTACTGTGCACATCAAAACATTTAAAAAACACATAATCTTACAATAAAACAATCTGAAAACAAAGTTCACTTTTGTACCAACCACCGTCGTGTTTACATTGTGCGCTTACATGACAGGCTAAAGATACAGTGCAGAAGACCACAGAGGACTGCAGAAGCCTGGGGGAACACTGCTAAACAGGATGATGTTGTAGGTGTTAAAAATGTATTTGGTACACTTTATATCAATACTGTAGACAAAGAGGTGATGAAGCTGGATTACCGCCATCTCTTTCCTTGAGAGCAGAAAAGAACATCATCCGCTGAGAGTGCTGGTCTTCCTAATTACTGGCACACACTGCCTCCTGGTGGTTATCCTGTTGCTTAAGACTGTAGTCAGCCAGGGCAGCTTTGATGGCATCCTCAGCGAGCACTGTGGAGGTCCAGTAAGAAGTATAATGCATGTGTGGAAGAAAGTGAAACATCGCTCGAAAAGGTTCATTTAATAACTTACTGGAACAGTGAAGCTTAACTGGAGGAAGACTCAGCTCTTTGGCAATGTCTGTGTTCTTTATCATCGAGGCTTCATCCACCTGAACAGAAAAGAGAAATAACGCAAAGATGATCACAAAAAAAATTTAAAAAAATAAAAAAAAAAAAATCAAGAAAAGCAGAAAGCATAAGGATGCATATTGTCTTTACTCACAGTTTTTCCCTTAATCCACTCTGTGGCCAGAGAGCTGGAGGCGATGGCAGAGCCGCAGCCAAAAGTCTTGAACCTGGCATCCACAATTTTCCCTTGCTCATCCACCTCGATCTGCCAGATTCAGAGTTTTGCTCAAAACAGTATGGGGAGACGTCATTCCAAACTACTACAAGTAGTTCCAATTTCCCTGAAAGAGGGGAAATACTGCCTACTCCAGGTACAGGAAATTTATGGCCCATGGGCCAATAAGGCGCTCACTTTAAATCAATTCAGCCCTCAAACAAAATTCCAACTAATAATTAGTTGTTTTCTTTGTTCACCGTTCATAAACAGGGGGCATTCATGCATTACTAACGCTGTATTTTTAAACATGTCAACTGGAGTTTGGCAGCACTGTGGAGAAATCCTAACGTAAAATGTTTCTCAGGTCTGTGACCTGAGAAACTGTTTTGAACAATGCACTGGACTACAAAGCTACAACCCCAGTTGGGAATTGTAGCTGTTGGAACGTTGTGTAAAATGTAAATAAAAACAGAATACAATGATTTGCAAATCCTCTTCAACCTATATTCAATTGAATATACCACAAAGACAAGATATTTAATGTTCAAACTGATAAACTTGATTGTTTTTGTGCAAATATTTGCTCATTTTGAAATGGATGCCTGCAACACGTTTCAAAAAAGCTGGGACAGTGGTATGTTTACCACTGTGTTACATCACCTTTCCTTCTAACAATATTCAATAAGCCAAGGGTGGGCAACTTGTTCCAGAAAGGGCCAAAAGGGTGCAGGTTTTCTTTGCAGTCACTGACTCCACCAGGTGATTTCACTCATTAACTGATTCCATCTGCTCAAAGTGATATTAATGAGTGAAATCACCAGGAGGAGTCAGTGGCTGCAAAGAAAACCTGCACCCTCTTGGCCCTTTCTGGAACAAGTTGCCCAGCCCTGCAATAAGCGTTTTGGAACTGAGGACACTAATTGTTGTAGGTGGAATTCTTTCCTATTCTTGCTTGATGTACAACTTCAATTGTTCAACAGTCCGCGGTCTCTGTTGTCGTACTTTGCGCTTTATAATGCGCCACACATTTTCAATAGGCGACAGATCAGGACTGCAGGCAGGCCAGTCTAGTACCCACACTCTTTTACTACGAAGCCATGCTGTTGTAACACATGCAGAATGTGGCTTGGCATTGTCTTGCTGAAATAAGCAGGGACGTCCCTGAAAAAGACGTTGCTTGGATGGCAGCATATGTTGCTCCAAAACCTAGATGTACCTTTCAGCATTGATGGTGCCAGATGTGTAAGTTGCCCATGCCATGGGCACTAACACACCCCCAGACCATCACAGATGCTGGCTTTTGAACTTTGCGCTGGTAACAATCTGGATGGTCTTTTTCCTCTTTTGTCCAGAGGACACAACGTCCATGATTTCCAAAAACAATTTGAAATGTGGACTCATCAAACCACAGCACATATTTCCTCTTTGCGTCTGTCCATTTCAAATGAGCTCAGGCCCAGAGAAGGCGGCGGCGTTTCTGAATGTTGTTGATGTATGGCTTTCGCTTTGCTTGGTAGAGTTTTAACTTGCACTTGTAGATGTAGTGATGAACTGAGTTAAGTGACAATGGTTTTCTGAAGTGTTCCTGAACCCACAAGGTAAGATCCTTTACACAATGATGTCGGTTTTTAATGCAGTGCCACCTGAGGAATCGAAGGTCACGGGCATTCAATGTTGGTTTTCGGCCTTGCCGCTTATGTGTAGAAAGTTCTCCAGATTCTCTGAATCTTCTGATTATATTATGGACTGTAGATGATGGAATCCCTAAATTCCTTGCAATTGAATGTTGAGAAACATTGTTCTTAAACTGTTGGACTATTTTTTCCACGCAGTTGTTCACAAAGTGGTGATCCTCACCCCATCTTTGCTTGTGAATGGCTGAGCCTTTTGGGGATGCTCCTTTTATACCCAATCACTTGTTTCCAATTAACCTGTTCACCTGTGAATGTTCCAAACAGCATTGCTGCCCCTGTCCCAGCTTTTCTGAAACATGTTGCAGGCATCCATTTCAAAATGAGCAAAAATAAGTGTAAGTGTACCTGAAGTTTCATTACATCTCCACAGGCTGGAGCACCCACCAGACCAGTCCCAACATTTTTAGAATTTTTATCCAGGGTTCCCACATTTCTTGGATTCTCATAGTGATCCACCACCTGCAGGAGTAGAGAACAGAAACACCCTCAGAAGTGAGCGTCAACATTTTAACCATTTCAGTCCCATTTCAGAGTTTTTCCACAATAATGACATAAATCTGATGTAAGCCAAATGATGACAGCATGGCAGGACGCTTTAAATCATCAAAACAATGGCTAAATGTGTTACGCATCAACCTTACACAACTACACATTTTTGCAAGGACACATGGGACACTTGAATAAACAGTCTGTCCCCTAGTTAACCCTCTGACATCCTGCCTGCTTCCTTGAGTTCTGCTGAGTCACCCTGACACTATGGATTATTGTAGCTTGTATTAACACATTCTAAAATAAAAATATAAAAAGAAATGAAATGCACAGAATTTATACAAAGTAGTATTTACATATTATACACTCATACACACACATTAAGGGCTTCAAATAACAATTATGCTTTTAACTATTTAGTCTCACTTTATAACTAGTCTATAAATGTCAGCAAATACTCGTATAAATAAATAAAATGTCACATAAAATGTCAGCCATGAAGATTTCCCCGAAACCAAAGCAATGTACATAAATTACTTGTCCAACCAGCAGTCCAAAACATTAATTCTGCTGCAATAAAAAAGTTAAAACAGATCCAGTGCAAGAGACTAATCAATTACACATCTAATAATTCCAGCAATATACGCAACATGTAAAATATATTTTGTGATACTTTTTAGACATAATTAAACCAGTAAACGTATATTTAAAAAGATAAGGTAAACTGTCAACAACATTTACTTCACCTGTAATTATGGCTGCTACTAATAATTAATCATGGATTAAGACTCTGATTAGCTTTGTGATTAGGCAACACTGTAAATTCTATGAAAATGCAATACACAAATAATAATAACAATAAAAAAGCTATCTGCTTTTTCCCCTGACCATTGATCAATTGATCAAACAAAACCCAAAAACACTTAATTTAAAATGATACAGCACTGACAAAACCAGCTACTTTAATATTTGAGATGACAGAGCAAACTAAAGCTTGTTATTGAAATTAATTTTACACTCTATTACCAATCCTAATTTCAATAACTATATCAACTATTTATGATCATTCAAACATCAAAACAATACAATCAATAACTGCATATAAATAATTTAAGAAGAAAGCATCTTTGATTCTCTTCATCATCCCGTCTGTCATTATTTTGCATCAGGGTAGTGTTACATCACACTTAAACTTTTAACAACAGCTATTACGGTAAATCATTTAAAAAATATCTTTAAAAAACTGAAGAACTGTTTGTTTTGAAGTTTCTGAGTTACATACGGGAGATTTCATGCTCACTAAAACGGAAAAAGCTAAAAAGCTAGCACGCGCTGACATTAGGATATAAGCACTCAGACTTCAGCTGATAAAATAAGTGGATGTTTTACCTTCTTATGGTAGAAGCACTGAGTTATAAACTGCGGCGCACAAAACCTCCTGGTGACGAAACCAACAGGACTCAGACACTTGTTGACCACAGCAGCCGCCATGTTCACCGACACCAATGACGCACTTTCACAGAGGAGAGCAGAAGCAGCAGATGAGGGCGGGGCCAAACTGCAGTTATCTGCGCATGTCAGATCCACTCCCATGGAACTGGGTGGCTATTTTTGTTTTATTTTTTTCATATATATATATATATATATATATATATATATATATATATATATATATATATATATATATATATAATACACTTTCTTCATGTTGTCAAAAAGTACAAAATATTAACCAGTTTATTATTATTATTATTATTATTATTATTATTATTATTATTATTATTCCTTGGATTTTATTGGCGGTTGGCAAACCATCTTACATACATTACCGCCACCAACTGGAATGGAATGGTAACAGAAAAACGCCAGTTACAGGAGAACTGGAATTTTTCAACCTAGCCTCCGTTTTTAGATGTTTTTGAGTTTAACTCCGTATTTCAAGCAAAAACATTGACAATAGGTGCAGTATTGAATTAGAAGCTAAAAAGTTACACAATGCACATGGGGCAAAAATTACATCACAGTAAAGCATTCTTGTAATTAGAAGTGTTTGTTAATACGGAAAGGATGACTCAAAATGTAACATATAGTAAATTACTTATATAGTGGAAGAAAATTTTGTCTTTATTTATTTATTTATTTATTGCCAACTGCAAAATATATATATATATATATATATATATATATATATATATATATATATATATATATATATATATATATATATATATTTGTGTCATGAAGGTCATCCAGCATGAACACGTACCAAATATCCTTGCAGGATCTGCTGTAGCAACCCTGGGCAAAACAGTGGTCCGAGGACCACTGATGGTCCGTGAGCAACCCCAGTGGTCCAGGAGTATACTGGTAAAATATAATTTCAAAATAATCACTTAAAAATAATATTGTGTTCTAACTGAAAAGTGTTTCTCAAACTTCAAAAATGACTCCAAAGTATAGCAGATGGCAGCATATATTTATTTTCATTATTACCTTGTATGTAAATGATTGTTTTTTGTATATTTCTGGTCCACAATTTATTTATTTATTTATTTGGTTGGTTAAGTGGTTCTTGGGATAAATAAGTTTGAGAAACACTACAAGAGATGAGTTTCATTCAAGTTGAAAGGTTTATTTCAAAATCCTAAACTGTCAGTGGCATATATGATATTGTTCTGTAGACGTATTAATATGTGACTTGTTTAACTGTGTTTTCATCCCAATGGTTACTGTAGGTAGGGGATGTTAAATCCTCTGAAGGCGGGCAGTGAAGGATGATGACGTGTTTAAAGCTGTAAGAAAGGTTGAGGTGACCGGCAATGACCAAGCAAAAACGCAATCGCCAAAAAAAGAGAAAAGGTTTCTGTTTTTGTGTTTCGTTTCACAGATTTTCAAAGTCATAGCATCCATCAGTTTTTGTGAAATTTATTTAAAAAAGACAAAGCAGGTTCAGTACAATTGATGGCTTTGAAAATAGATCATTGTATTTAGAAATAAATATTCATTATCTTGGCAATCGCCATTTGATTTAATTTGATTCCTTATTATATGACACTGTATGAAATAGATACAATAGCAATGATAATAAAAGGATAACAAAATAAAGTGCAAGCACTTATTTTCATTGTGGTCTTTGAGAGTGGCAATAATGATGAAAATGGGTACAAAATGAAATAAACATGACAAACTAACATGAACAAGAAAAAAAGAGTAAAAAAATCAAATATAAAAATATATTAATAAATATATAAAAATATATAATATATAAATATAAAATACAATTCAGCACAATTTCAAAAATGATGTTAATATTGAATAAAAGGAGAAAACTCATGAAAGCCATAATCAGTCATAGAAGTACAATTAAATAAGTAAAAAATCTTACTAGAGGAGTTTGTTTTCATGTACCAAGCAGAAGCAGGGGCATAACGGTTAATAAATATAATGCAATGCTAAAATACCCTCAGCCATAGGAGCATTGTCTTCTTTATATTTTCCAGTTGTTTAATTGGTATCCCAGTGCAAAGTGTATACATAGATTTTTTGTTATTTACATTAATTATTATGATCCTATTCTTACATACAATTTATACATGTTCAATAAAGCCCCTCTATCAATCAATCAATCACAAACAATATTTACATTTTAATGATGATAGGGGTGAAGATGTGGAATGAGTCTCCTATTGAGATCAAAACGTGTGGTACTCTGGCATGTTTTAAGCGACTCTGCAAAAAAGCAATTGTTTCAAGATATTGTAGTGGGATTCGTCGTGAAGTGACTGTCTCAAGTATGTAATGTTTGCTTGTATGTAAGTACGTATGTGTTAGAATATGGAATAATTGTGCTGATATTGTTAAATCATGTGGTTCATTGGTGGGTGTTAAAGGGCTATATAGAACGGTGCAATTTCTTACTATAGTATGTTATGTTAAGCTAATTGTTTTTGAGGTTCTTTTTTCTTTTTTGTTTACTTGCACATCATATACTTGATTGTTCTGTTCAGCTGCGTTATTTTCTGATTGTTTCGTTTTGAGTGTATTTAACTGTGTATAGTAACTGGTCTGCGGGGTGGGCGTTTATAAGCTTTTGCTTCAGCCCATGCCCTTTCAGCCGCACCCAATTTGGGAAATCGTTTGAGTTATAGTAGTTTGAGTATTAGTAGTATTTTCTTTTGTTTTTTGATTTGTTATGTTAGTAAGAGTTTTTTATGTTGGTATTTTGTTCATGTGCGTGCAGAATAAACTCATTCATTCAAACTTATTCATTCATTCATTCATTCATGCCTGTAGGAGGGTGTGCATGTGCACATATATGAGCTTTTGACAGAAGTGGAAGTTAGTTTTGAGTAAGCGGAAGTTAGCGTACACACGGACCTCCGCGAAATATCCTGTAAATCACTCCAGAGGTGTTATTAGGTTACAAAAGCAGCATTTTCAGTTTTAGAAGTGTTTATTTCTTGCTAGCTTTTACATAATATATATGACAAAGAGGTTATATTTACACACAAAGGAAACAGAGTTTGCAGATCGCTAGACTACCCTGTGACGTCACCACGCTAACAACGGTGAAATGTCCTGTAAATCACTGGTCCCAAAAACAGCATTTTCAGTTTTAGAAGTATTTATCTCTTGCTAGCTTTTACATAATATGATATAATATGACAAAGATGTTATATTTTCACACAAACGAAATGGAGTTTGTAGCTAGCTAGACCAGCCACTGACGTCATGGTGCCGCTCTACTCTGGTTGTCACCCCTGTCCCTTAAAAAAAAAAAAAAAAAAAAGGAACGGAATGCAACACAATGTGACTTTTTAACCTCTTAAAATACCTCTTAAAATAGGTCAAGGTTAGCCATCTTTGAACTTGTCCAAGGTCTGTGTCCCAAGAATGTTCCCTATGAATTTGAAGACTCTGGCAGTAATAGGACTGGACTTACACTGAGCACAGATAGACAGACACAAAGTCTTCGTAATACCCGATGACCATATTTGATGGCCTCGGGTAAAAACAAAATTGGCGATAGCAATGTGTTGTTTTCAGTGGGGTGGGTGTGTGTGTGTTTGTGTGTCTGTGTCTGTTAACAAGATAACGTAAAAAAGGCTCGAAACTGAAAGGTCTAGGTCAAGGAACACATAGTCCAGAAAAAAATATATCTCACCTTTTTTAATATCTCAGCAACCCAGATCTAAAAACTTATATTGATCAGCAGGATATTTGTGACTGATTGGTATGAATGACCTCATAACAAACTCATAAACAGTCAAAAACACCATTACAGACATATGTATATTTACTTGTACATTTGTGTGTAGAGTGTGCAGGGTATGCATCAGCCCACTGATGTTATCATGAAAATGATGAAGTTTGGCACCCAAAGTGTGCCAAAGCTGTGACCTGAATTCCGTTAGGGGGTACAGGTTTTAACATGAGAAACATCTGCCTTTTTTTGTTTTTGCCATACTTGTGACATGTGACACATGATCACTGCCTCCTGATCGACCCTGCTCTCATTTGAAGGTACTAGGGGCACTGAGCTAGGTCACTTGTGCGCATGCGCAGCTTTTGCAATACCCGGATGTAAAATGGAGACCCCGGCAGTTTTTGGCTATCCAGAGCTTGGACGTCCGGATCGTTGCTATGGGACATTTCTGTTGCAGAAATTACAGATCACACTTAAATTTGATAAATCTTTTGAAATAATTAGATTGTAGCCATGCCTGGGTATAAGTGTTAGGCATCTGGAATAGCAGGTAGTACAAACAACTCGCCATTGTGGACAGCAATGCTACATCATTGGTCGCATTTCTGATAGTCACCTCCTCTCATCGGCAGGCCATTTTCATCCACTGTCTCTGCCAAATCTAACAGCTCTTGCTTTCTGTAACCTGTGATCGAAACATTCCAATCTTTTAAATACTCTCGGATGCTTTTAATCGTCCATATCTCAGCTATGGCATTACTTTGACTACCTAAACATAAATTCAAAATGACGTTGCAGCTTGTTGTGCCTGGCCGCAGTTCCCCTACCTTGAAATGTGAGTATTACGTGGGGTATAAATAAGTCATTGTGCATTGTTGTTGATATGTATAACTACAAACATTGTGTTAGGATGTGTGCTTTTGCCATGTTTCTCTTGTTTCTCTATAAACTTACTGTCTTGCTGGGAATTTTTCCTGCTTGGGCTTATCTGTCCCTGTCTCTCTTGTCTGTCTCTCTTAGTGTATTCAGTGTATCAGGTCCAGTTAAACGGAATGGTTGGACAAAAAAGCAGGACTCAACAACAGAGCTCTGTATGTAGAAACAGTTTACTGAAGTAGTAAACAGGGTCCGGTACACAAAAAGGCAGTCCAACAAAAACAAAGTACAAGAAGGTCGATAATACAGGCAGGTGGTCAAAACACATGAGAGGCAAGCAGGTCAAAAATACACAAAATCAGAACTCAAGAGAAGGCACAGGGCGCATCAATCAGACAAGGGAGCAGGGCAAAAGGAGGAGCTTAAATACACCCAGGTGATGAGGTGCAGATTGGGAGCAGGTGTGCATGGAATGCACCAGAATGAGGGCGTGGCCAGAGAGAGGGAAACACCCACCCCCAAGAACCAAAAGCGAGACAAGAAAGAGCAGGACAGAGAAAACCCAAGCAGAAAAGCAGAGCAAAAGAAAAGACAGTTCACAAAAGCAAACAAAAATAAAACAGAACACATTCCCCAGAAAGTCCAAATCCTGACAGCCTGTCTCTTTTACATTTTGAAGACAGACAACTACCCTAAAACTACTTCAAAGATGAAAACACAGCAACATTCAGTCAATTTAGAGCCACAATTACAAGCACAGTTCTGCTAAAATGATCTATGGACACACCTTTTCTTATGAAGTGGGAGGTAGCCATGCTTGGTCTGGTTGCATTTGTGTAGGAAGATCTTCATGATGAATATCGACTTGCGTAAGAGTTAAAATGCCCACGATAAAACACAGCACAGCATTATTTTATCCAATGGGCCTTCTCAGATTGTTGGAGGTGGTAACACTCCCACAAACAAAAAATATTGTTGGTCAGCGAGGGGTGGGGACATGTTCGGGTTGCTCCATGACTTTTTAACAATGACAGCTTGCATAAGTAGTCATGCTGCTCTGAAAACAGAAGTGAGAAGTTTCATTCCACCAACAGAAGGGTCAACTCACATCACAACACACAATACGGTGAGTTCATGTGTAAAATCAACTTTAAATAAAAAAGTTATTTCTTTTTTTAAAATGTGAAACTGTGTATTAATGTACGTTTTGTTTTTCAGGAGTCGTGATCAGCATGTCTGTGGATTATATTGACTATGAAGATTACGTTCCAGGGAACGACAGCGACTTCAACTCCTCTATGAGCGGAGTACTGAATTTGACTGAGTCCAAGTCCTTCCTGAATGATGCTCTGGTGGCGGTTAATGTGATCATTTCTGTCATTGGCCTCGGAGGAAACTCACTCGTCATCTGGATCTGTGGATGCAAAATGAAACGAACGGTGATCACCACCTGGTATATCAGTTTGGCCATTTCTGACTTCTTGTTCTGTGCCTTTCTTCCTCTAGAGATAGTCTACATGATTACATCACACTGGCCTTTCGGTCTTGCCTTGTGCAAGCTCAGCTCCTCCGCCCTCTTTCTCAATATGTACAGCAGCGTTTTCCTCTTGGTTTTGATCAGCACTGATCGCTGTGTGCTAGTTTCCTTCCCGGTATGGGCGCATAACCATCGTACAGTATGGAAAGCGTCTGGAATCGTTCTCCTCATGTGGCTCCTTTCTGCTTTGCTGACTCTGCCCTCGCTCATCTACAGACAAACTCAAATCCATGGTTCTGTCACTCAGTGCTACACTAATTACACGTCACATTCAGGACACAAGGCTGTAGCACTGACTCGCCTGATCTGTGGCTTCGTCATTCCTTTTCTAATGATTGTGTTCTGCTGCTCGGTGCTATGCGTGAAGCTGAGAAGTATGACCACGAAGTCAACAAAGCCCTACAAAGTCATGGCGGTGCTCATCACATCGTTTTTCGTCTGCTGGGTCCCCTACCACACCTTTGTGCTTTTGGAGATAGATCTGAAGAACCATAGTCTGGATGTGTTGCATACGGGGTTGAAGGTGGGGGCCACTCTGGCCGCAGCAAACAGCTTCATAAATCCATTTCTCTACGTGTTCTTGGGCAATGACTTTAAGCGAACCCTAAAGAAATCTTTGATGTCCAGGATAGAGGATGCAATGGCAGATGATTTACGTACAGGTGGCCCCAGTTACTCAAGGTCTAAAGCAATGGAAGTAGTCTAATAAAGGACAAACCTTCATACACTTGAGAGGCCTTTCATTGCAAATAATATTCCCAAAATCCTATCTGACTTCCTTGATATAGTAGATATATGTTGTCTATTGATTAACATGTTAAGATTTTAATTTTTTAATGAGTTTTTACAATTTTTGTTTACTCTTCATCAGTTGGTTGACAGAAAATTTCACTTAATGTCTGAACACTCCCATTCCACCAAAATTAAAATGCGCTGTTGCTTCTGTCAGTTTGATTAAAGAAATTTGTCCGATTTTAAGTTCATAAATCATTTGAATTGTTTTGAAGTAACTTTTATTTCACTGTAGCTGTATACTCTTGCACATGACAACACAAAAACAGCTGTCGGCGATCACTCAATAATAAAATGATTATAAAAACATGATTAAATTAAGCCTTATTTCCTTCTAAATTGCTGGAAAACCCCCTAAAACAAATGAGGAAGTTTGATCACCTGAAAGAAATTGTGTTTTTAAAATACAAAAACTGGTCATATATTTTACTTATTTTTATTGTTATAAATATTAGCTATTGGCAGATTTTTTTTAAATGTTTGGGTGTGTTAAATGTGACGATGATGATGATGATGATGATGATAATAATGTATTTTTATAATGAAAAATAGAGACAAAAAAATACATGACAAATTGACTCCATAGCATGTGTTTACAATGCATGGAAACAAAGAATTATTATTAAGTATTTTTACAGTATGTCATTCAGATGGTATTTCTTGCTGTTACTGTGTTTTCATATATGCGATTAACTGGTCATATTCTATTATTCTTACTTACAAATCAAACAGATGCTCAGATATAAGGGTCAATAAGTTGTGTGTGTGTGCGTTTGTGTGCGTACATCTTTGTGCAACTCTGTAGGAAATGAAACTGCTTCAGTTGGCATATCTGCACCCTTTGACATCCCTTACCAAAAAATAGTACTGATAAGTATATAAAAAGTAAACTGGAAGTATACTTGAAACATACTTGCATGTACTACTTTTTGGTAAGGGATCTTTTGGCTTCTAAATGCTTGAACAGAATGTAAAATGTGGTGATTTTCCTACCATCAACATGTGACTGCAGTCTTAGAATCATACATTTTTCTATGACTATTTATCGCATCAATTAGAAATAAAATCACAAAAAAATGGTGCATAATAAATACCTTAATTTGAACCATTTGCGGTCTTATTAAATTGAAAGTTATACAAAGTTGTTGGGGGGATGTTTATTGTAAGTTACTGTCAAGCATCACTGTTCGATATTAGTATATCAGTGATATTACAGTCAATAAACGCAAATTTATAATTAATCAAATATATTAGTTGGTGGAAGTGATTGAGTGGTGCAGAAAACTTGAGCTAAATGCTGTTTGATTGGCCAAACTGGGTCCTTCCCCCCGTGACGTGGCAAGAGCCGAACGATGCTTTCCGAAGCAGAGAGCCTGAATCTAAAAATGAAACAGTACTCGATAGTGACATCTACTGGACAAAACGAAGACGCACAACAGTTACTTGTTCATTCAGCTGCTCCCGGTTTTTTGTTCGGGGTCGCCACAGCGGATACAGTCAGATCCGCATTGATAATTGGCACAAGTTTCACACCGGATGCCCTTCCTGACGCAAGTCCAGTTTTACGTTCCCAAAAGGTCTCCCATCCAAGTACTAACCAGATCGTACTCTGCTTAGCTTCTGAGATGTGACGGGATCAGGCTGACACAGAGCAGACCAGCTACCTGCGTGATGAAAACTGCTTCATTCCACTGATTGGAAAACGTTCTTTTTGAGGTCATGATATGTTAATATACTGCTGTAAGCAACAATTAAATGCATTGTATAAACTGAATTCATGGGATATACTGAATTTATGAAAAAACAAAAAACAAAAAGCTGTCTTTGTGACTGAGCTGTGCATTTGATCTTGAAAAAAAAATATCTTTATTAGGCAAAGAAGCCTCATGTGGTGGTAGTCTTGGGTGGTCTTGGGTCGGCACGATTAGAAATACTCTGAAGTTGTGAGATTGGTTGGAAATGACATTGGACGCAACTTATGGCAGTGAAATGAACATGTAGGCAAGTTGCACACACACTCAAAACCTGTGAGATCTGACCAGTTGAAGATGCAGTGGATCCAGAAAGTGCTTCAGTTTTTCCACATTTTGTTATGTTGCAGTCTTATTCCAAAATGGATGAAATTCATTTGTTTCCCTCAAAATTCTACACACAATACCCCACACTGCAAAAACTGACCCTCTCAAAATAAGCCAAATAATCTGAAACCTAGCCAAATTGTCTTGTACAGTATTTCACACATTTTAATTATTTTTATGACATTTCAAATACAAAAAGTAAACCAGGCTTCTCAATATAAAAATTTCTAAAATTATCTTCCTTAGAGTTAAACTGAAAGTAAATCTCAACAACCTGAGATAAATTAATTAAAAACATTAAAGTCAAGATGATGGGTTGCATATATATTTAACCAAATTTTCTTCTTAAAGTAAACTAAAAAATCTTGGCCTGTAAAAGGAGAGCAACTTACAGGTGGCTGTCCATGAATTAGTGTTGTCACCGTGTTGAACAGGAATATTAAATTATGGTTGTTTTTGTTGATCAAATCAGAGTAATAGGCCTGCGTTGTAGCCGGTAGTGCATGCTTATAGTCTAGAATAGCATTGCACCACTGAGGTGGAATACTTCTAGTTTTGAACTACGCCATTTTTGTTCTAGACCTCTACACTTTTGCTTGAGGCCACGTAAGTAATCATTGAACCAACAAAGGCAACTGTGGGGTTTTTTTGGGGGGAGGGGGGTTAATATAAGTGGAGCGATCATGTTGAGTGTGATTGTGAGCGCTGAGTTTAAGCTGTCCACAAGACTGTCTACTGAATGGTCATTTTCCAAAACACCAAAAGTATTGAGCAAAGAGTTTGCAAACTTATGTGCATATGATTTCGTCATTTTTTGTTTGTTTTTATTATTTTTTTATATATATATATATATATATAAATTTGCAACAATTTCAAAAATAACTTTTTGTCATATTGTCATCATGAGTGTTGGGGTGTTTCTGTTGAGTATACATTAACATACAAGCAATAGTGTGATTATTAATAAAGCTTCATAAATTACATGCAAATAAATAAAAGGCCAAGCCCAGACATGTCCCACTGTGCCAACAATTTATACTAAGATGGAAAAGAATAACAGAAATGACTGTGTTAAAAGATGCCAACATGGCTCACTGCTCCTCATCCGTATCAGTCAAAATCCACAATTTCAGAGGTGAGTAGTTTTATTTGTTTTTCTTTTAGCAATTTTTTTTTATTTTTTATTTATTTTTTTTTATTATTTTTTAATTTTATTTATTTATTTTAGTATACAGTTTTTTTAGTATATAGTGTTATTGATGGAAATTTTGACTGACTCATCAGCCTGTGTATTCCCTGCTGATGACAGGGAATACACATCATCATTCCAAAAGTGGTGAAATTTTTCAACATATTTAAAAAAAAATCTGTCAAAATCACTTCATTTATTATTAATTTAATGTTTGATTGAACTTTTAATAACACATTTATTCTTCTCAAACAATAATTAATTACATTGCTGTCACTCTGTATAAATATTTGTTAGTCGCGAGATAAGCGTAAACAAATCAAGCTTCGAAAGCTTTTTTTGGTACATGCCTCAAAGCTTCGGCAAAACGTCAGTACTGTGATGCAACCAGACGCAAAGATATTTCCGCAACTTCTCACAACTAGTCAGTTGAAAGAATTTTCTGGTTAACGCTGTTTTGAACGGTAGCTTGTGTGTTGGTTGCTTTTGAGTCTGTTGCCGGTGAAACGATAAACTTGCTAACGCTAGCTAGCATCGCCACTTTTTTGTGGACTAGCAGGTGTCCGATTTAATTTTATGACGGTTCGGTCTCGTTTTCTCTTCCAAGTTAGGAGCCGTGTTTCCTAAGTGTGTGTATGTCGGAGCGCTGGCTGACGTTGTAGTCAGGCCGTGTGTACCCTGTTGTTTTTGCGGATTAAATGGCCACCGCGGCTCCCCCTCCAGCCTCCGGCTCAGCTGACAACCCGAAGCCGGGATCGAGTGGCTCAAACGCGGCCGCTGACGGCGGCTCTCAGGACAGCACTTTCGAGTGTAATATATGTCTGGACACCGCCAAAGACGCAGTAATCAGCCTGTGTGGACACCTTTTTTGGTAAATATTGTCTTTCTGTCCATTCTGCTCCATTTATTTTTGCTGTTGTCTGAAGGGTTTTATACACATAGTTTTACGCAAGCAGCGTACATCAGGACATCACGTATCTTTATTTTCCCTCCCATTAAATTAACTGTTTTTCTTTGGAATGTCGTAAAGCCTTTGGCCCATGTGATTGTGGAAAAATACACCCAAAAACTTTGATCTGCTCCAAATCTTTATAATCCACACTAAGCATTTGCAACTGGAGGCCCGAGGGCTGGGTGTAGCCTTCACCTTTAACCCTCTGGAGGCGTGGCTATTTTGGGGTGATTTTGACTCATTTTGGTTTTACCTTCCTTCATAATTGACCTTTAAAAACTGTTTACCTAGTTATGTTTGGTGTCATTCTTTTCAGCACAACCTGTATGACGTCCCAGTTTATTTCATTGACATACTGCATTAAAACAGTGACCCTAAATTCACCCCAAAACCTAAAATTTGAATCAGAAAAAAGTTTTTTTTTTCTGTGAAAACTAGAAAAATGTTTAATGAGCCATTTTTTAAAAATTTAGAATACAAATATAAATTTAAAATTTCAAAAATAAAGTTATATATAACAATTCACATTAAAATGCAAGAAATGCTTCAGGTGTTTTTTGTGGCTATTTTTTATGCAATAAGATGACACAAGAAACAAGATAACACAAATTATATTTGTGCCACTCAGAAAAACAATTCCTGTCCAGTGCACATCAGAAGCCCCCCAGATTTGTAGATAATTCCACCTCGATACCATATGTGTTTTTCCCTAATTCTTTGTTTTTTTAGCATTTTGATTGGTGTTGGTGCAGACTGTCCTGGCTGTGTTCGTGGCCAAAAAAAATAGAAAAAGCCTGCTCTGTGTTCCAGGACTCTGCGCTGGGGCGGAGTTCTGCAGCTCAGAGCCTTGGAGAATATGGAAAGAGAAGCGCGCAGTCCGATCCACTGTGGAAATCTGTGCACACAGATCGGTGAATCCATCTGCTCTCATTTGTCAGACCAGAACAATAAAGTCCACATCATTAGATTGATCACGCTCTGGTTCGTCTTCTTGCAGTTTAAAAAAAACAAAAGATAGACTTGAAGCGCTGTTCTAACACACCTGATTATTTTGGTGCACTAAATAAATAAAATAACTACACCACACACTAACAACACACGCTAAAACACTCCACCACACACACTAAAACACATTCCAAACACAGTAAATATCACACAACTTTCAAAAGTGATTGCCGTCTGCTTTTCGCTCCGCATGAAACTACAATTTTCTTCTCTCAGCAACCAAATTAGATAGAATTAAAGTCCAGTTTGCAAAATGCGTGCACACACACCCTAGCACATCCACGTGGGGTCTGTGGGTTGTCATCAAACCCAAGTGGAGTTGGAGATTGTGATTGGTAAGCTCCTGAGTTTTCCACCAATGGTAACAACCCTTTCTCCTGCTGAAGATGAGGGGTCTTCTTTTTTTTTTTTTTTTTCCCCACGCCTTTCGCACCTGCAGCTGAATAAGGAAATGAGTCATTTTTGCTGAGGGTGTCTGCCAAATATGAGAAGATGATCCCACCAAAAATCTTGCATAAATTATTAATTATACTTGGCCTATTAACGAAATTTAAAAAGTGGTGTGCAGGTTGAATTCAACATTCAAACAGACAGAGTGGAGCATATTGTACCCTATGTCCACTTAATTAGGTCATGTGACTTTTGACGCGAAGGCGTGTCAATCGACTCCAGAAATGTGAAGCGGTACTACATCTCAGTATGATATAATACACAAATTGCTATTAATATTGCAGCCGTTATTTAAACTACACAATGTCATGCTTCATGCACAACCCTAACAAGTTTTTGAGCTAGGAATTCTGCTTTGGCACTATAATGTCCATCTTTTATCTCATGATAATCATGGTGATTTTTCATTGGGTGCCATGTGAAGTTGCTGAATACAGGACCATATAAATAGTCACTTTGTAAAATGTTTTATGTTGTAACCACCGCTTTTTAATGTTATTTAAAGTACCGTATCGGCATGTCAAAATGCCCAGGGCATTCTGTGTGAAATTCTGCCTCAAGAAGGGGTGGGTGGATGCAGGAGCATGTGGCCAATATTATATTCTTCAGAACGCCATCCCTCCCTTTATTTCAATAAAATGTCTGATTTTAAGTAACTCACCTGTTTAGTGCCAGAGCCCTTCCACCTTGTGCTCAACTCTTGAACTGAAAAAAAAAACCTCATTGACATCATTGTCTTGCAACTACAACTGATTTAAAATTTATAATAACCTTTCATGCATGGTAAATAAAGAATTTAAAAAAAAAATTAAATCCCCAGATATTGTGAGGCACCTGGTACATTTATGGAACTTGGGAACTGCCGGTCACACTGATGGTAAATGGGCTGCATTTATATTGCGCTTTTTCATCTATATCAGAAGCTCGAAGCACTTTACAGTAATGCCTTGCATTTACCCATTCACACACCTATCTCATGGTGCTGCCATGCAAGTCGCTCACTACACTTTGGGAGCAACCTGGGGATTAAGGACCTTGCCCGAGGGCCCTTAGTGATGTACCGGCCAGACGGGGGTTTGAACCAAGGATCCTCTGGTTTCAAGCGAGGTGAGGTGATGGTCCCACTGATGATGTCATCACACGTAAAACACGGAGGCCATGAGAAAAACGTTACAAAAATGCTTTATTTTTTGCTTTTTAGCACATGTTCTGGTGATGAAATTATTTTGGGATGGGCATATAATCTACTTTAATAACAAATTAATTACATTTTTAGGGTTGGCGTTTAGCAACATTTCTTTAAATAAGGTCTCTTCACTTCTGCTTTGCATTTCCAATTATTTTGTTTTGCAACATAATTGAAGCAGGTATCTTATGTAGGCATAGGGCAGTTACTGGTTTCCCAGTATACCATGGCTTTAAAATGCCACAGTTCCTAAACTGCAAGGATCTCATGTTCGGTAATGTGAGCTAAATAAACCTAACGTTATTCTACATGGTTCAGTCAGTGAGCTTTGTGTAGCTGCAGCCTATTTGTCATGGCCAAAGTAATGTGAATATTTACGTTGGCAAAATGCATAAAGACGCACCTGCAGCTTAGAGGAGAAAAACATTCTAATACTATGCACAGTGTGTTTTTGTAGACTGTGAGAGGAGGGAAAAAAATTGCACCACGCACAACTCTTTGCTGAATTCATGGTAACGCTGTTTTGATATTAGCTTCATCAAGAATTTGGTAGGCGACTGTGTTGGATATATTACTGAAATAAATGTCTCACTAATGAGTAGGCCTGTAACTAACTATTGTTGTCATTATCAATTAATTGATTATTTTCCCGATTAATCACTTACTTGTTCAGTCCATATAATCTCAGAAAATGGTGACAAAATGGCAGTCATGTTTTCCAGAGCCCAAAGACGATGACTTAAAATGTCTTGATTTGTCCACAGCCCAAAGATATTCAGTATCTTGCCAGAGATGGGTGAAGAAAGTAGTTGAATAAACCAGAAACTATTCACATTTAAGAAATGCAAAATCCACCAATACTTGTTTTAATACATTGTATTTGTCAGTTACACTGGCAAAAGTTGTAAAGCCTCACTGATTGACTTTTTTTTTTTCTTCTTTTGACCAGCTGGCCTTGCTTACATCAGGTAAGATAATTTTTTATTTTGTCCTTTCTGTTATTGCTTATCAGCTGCTTTGGACATGAAAGAAACTGACAAAGCAGCTCGTTTAAAGTGACTTGTATCTTCAGTCACACCTGCTCATAATTCTGATTATGCCCCATTAAAAAAACAAACAAACAAACAAAAGTTTATCATTCTTGACATCAGAAAAAATGTGATGAGGGAGGGCGATTTTTTTTTTTTTATTCTTCTTCTTAGAAACAGAGGACAAACAATATAGTAAAATTTTGAGGCTGGGCAATGAAACTTCTCCTTTAGCCTCCAAGCTACCTCCATTGTCCAAGATACCATATCCATACTGGCTGTAAATGTCACTCACCCCGTACCATGGCTTCAGCTTCTTGGCTTTGTCAGCATTCTGTCTCATGATAAACGGCACCGTCCTTGTGTGTGGTTGTCAACGACGACAAGCAGTAAGTTCCAGGTTCGGCTCAGTAAACGTCATCTGTCTTTGGCCAAAGCACACTTGCCACCTAGTGGACGTGCCGGTTCTTGCACCAGCTGTACCATCATCAATAAAATTTGCCAAAATAAAAAATTGATGTGGGCCGATTTCAGTATGCGGGCGGGGATGATAAACTGTTTTTTTATGGGGCCTTATACACATGAGAAGATTATTCCCAGCAACAAGTCCAGACATACCCAACAGGTGGCAGACAAGTTATGCATACATTCAACAACACTGCTCCTAATGTCAGTCTATGGGATCTTTCTTACATAATCAAAATACTTAGCTTTTTGGATTGATCTGGTGTGTCAAAGTTCACATGATTTTGACTTCACCTTCATTGTATGTCCCTTTTAATTTGGAGACATACAAATGGTAGCATGTATTGTTTTTGCATTATTGTGTTCACCCGGAGAGGCGATGGAATATCTGTTCATGCACTTACTGCATTTTGCACAGTATGTGCCTCAGCTGTTCTAAAGCCTAAGAAAATAGCAGACAGCGCATTGTCATTAATACTTTATAACCAATGCAGATTGTCACCTATATACTCTTCTGTTTCTGTGTAGTGGCTGGAAACTAGACCCAGTAGACAAGTATGTCCAGTTTGTAAAGCTGGTATCAGCCGAGAGAAGGTCATTCCTCTATATGGGCGGGGAAGCACAGGTCAACAAGACCCAAGGTGGGTGTATTTGTTTAAACCACAGGTCATTTGCACTTTTTTCATGTAATGCATAATTGTACTTTAGCTTCTTGTATTGCAATGATGAATAAAACTTTTGTTACGTAGAGAAAAAACACCACCTCGACCACAAGGGCAAAGACCTGAACCAGAAAATCGCGGTGTAAGTACGAGTAAACCAGTGCACCCTCCTGCTTAATAACAATCTGTGTGCTACTTCATTTATAAAAATCAGCTCCCGATTCAGTTTTCTCAGTGCAGTGTCATTTGTTAAGTTGCATGAAGTCATTCATGATGAAACTGTTACACAGTTGTTGCTGTAATGCAAACCTGTGCTTTTATTCATTAATGGAAGCAGCTTTCCCTCTGGGATCTATTAGACGTTAAGCACCAACATGCATAAGCCTCTCTTGAGGATGAACATGAATTGCATTGGTTGTTGCGTCACATCTCACTGTGTTAAAATGTCCCTAGACTATTGTAATAATACTGCTAAACATTAAGAGAAATCTTAACTTTATTATTTTAACAGGGATTTCAAGGATTTGGCTTTGGAGATGGCGGGTTCCAGATGTCATTTGGAATTGGTGCTTTTCCATTTGGAATTTTTGCAACAGCTTTTAACATCAATGATGGGAGACCTCCACCAGGTACTTGTGTATCATAAGCCCTCACACAAATACTGTGTCTTTGGTTGTCAGGATGATGCACTAAAACCAAATCCTGATTTCCCAAACAGCAGCCCCTGGGACACCACAGCACACAGATGAACAATTTCTGTCTCGACTCTTCTTGTTTGTTGCTCTGGTCATTATGTTCTGGTTACTGATTGCATAAGTAACCAGTAGTTGCCCTGGAGAATGGTGTGTTAGACATTAAAGTTATTTTACATAATCATTACCACAGTTTGCATCAGTTTGATTGTGCCTGCATGATATTTTTAGTTAAATTTTCTTGTATTCTTTTGTATGTGTATTGAAAGACACAGGTGATGGAAAACCAGTAAATCTTAAAGTGCTTAGATTTTAAACCAGTGTCACACAGGATGGCCCGACATAAAATTGTATTCTATTTCAGTAGGAAACTGGGTCGGGGGAACTGCTTTGTGTTGTACAATACAACTCTCTGTGACCTGAATACAACCCAGTATCAAGGTGTTCGGGTTATGTTGTGGAGTTTTGGGAAACTTCAAAACACAGCAGTAATCGTATCATGCTGGTGCAGCACAATAAATGGTTATGAAGTTGTTGTGGTTTGGAATGTGCTTTTCCACCTTGATCAGCCATCATTCCTAATGTCCAGTGGTGGGCACTAGAGGTGGGCGGATCGATCCTAATATCGATACCAACGCTGGTATTGATATTGAACGATCCTTGTGTAAAAAGATCAATACTCAAGCTTTTTTCTCTCCCGCACGCACTGACTGCTGCGCACGCAGATTCATCAAAGTCTACTCTCTGTCTGTAAGCGCAGCACTACGCTGTGGTTTGTCAGCCCTCTACCTCAGGAGAATTTGTTTTAAGTTGTGTTGAATGATATTTTTTTTAAACAAAAATGTTGATTGTGATAAAGTATTTTGTTGTCACATACAATGTTTGGTGAAATTCTATCCTATCCTTTTGGACCCTTTGGATCTATGAAGCTTAAATATGAAAAAGCATCGTTATCGGCGATACTGGGCCTGTATTTACTTGGTATTGGATCAATACCAAAATTCCCGGTATCACCCACCTCAGCGCAAGTCAGCGCTTCTGTCTCAAATTAGCCTTCTCTTAGCAAAAGAAACCTGGTGACCACAGAGAAAAGGAAGGGGAGGGGAGAAAAAAAAAATCATTTATTTTTCACAACATACAGACCTGTAGGCGTATCACACGAGTCATGTACAGACAGACAATTTTGACTTATGGTTAAAATTTAAGCAAACTAATTCCGGACATGTTATTGAAATTAGTGTCACCTCTGTCGTTTTACAAAGTGAACATATCAGCTTCATGTTAGTTTTAAAGTAATGCACTAATTTTTAAGGTTTTAGCATTTACAGAGTACAGACACACATGCCGCAGTGCATTATGGGAGAATTGTTCATAACTGTGAAGAGCAATTGCCACACATTCACTGAAAGTGCTCAATCACTTAAACAGAATTTTCAATTTTTTTTTTAATGAAAAAATTACATTTAAAAATACAGATTTGTAAAACCCACCACACATTTCAGTTACTTGTGTGTTATACCGACCAACTACTGATGTCAGGAAACTATTTTTCCCGTAATGCATTGCGGCATGTGTGTCTTTAAATACTTAAACAGAGGTGATGGTAATTTCAATAACGTATGGAATTTGTTTAAAATTTTAACCATAAGTCAGAACTGTCTGCCTGCGCATGACTTGTGTGATACGCCTGCAGCTCTGTATGGTGTGGGAAAAAAACATTTTTTTTTTCCTCCCTCTTCCTTTCTCTCTGGTAGCCAGCTCTCGTCTGCTGGCAGAGGATTGAGTGTTGCACTCATCGCTGTCTGTCTGCTACAAAACATGTAACAGACAGGCACTAAAATCTATGATTTCAGACTTTACAAATGCTTTTAACTGTTAAGGTTTATTCACTGTGCCTGCAAAAATATGTTAGCGGTCTAAAAGCTATCAGAACTAAATTCATCAGAAGCTTATTGGTCTGCTTGATGGTTTTCAAAGTTATCCGAAAAGCTAATCCGCTAACGAAAATGTTATCTTTGGTAATTAGCAGTTAGCAGATTAGTGGAACTGTGCCCACCACTGCTAACGCCCATATTCTGAATGTCTAGAAATCCAGTCAAACCACTCCACCCCAATCCTTGTTGTCATCGGTTACTCTGCCTGGGTGTTTGCCATCCAAGTCACAAAGCAGTTGGATGTGGTGACGAGTGGTACCAGGATTCGCTCCTAGACCTGACCTGTGCTTTACTCAAACGGTGTATGCTAAAAGCTGCTGTGGATACTGTACAAAGCAAAAGACGACTATGCCAGCATCTACATGGTGATTTCCATGTTGTGTGCAAGGTCTGTGCCATTTCCCAGGCACAGACCTCACAGGTTCGTCGCATCGTGATCACGGGTTCCACACAGAAAGCACCAGACACTGCCCTCATGACGTGTCCTCTTGGGTCATCTGTATGACACTGGTTATAAGTTGTCATTTCTTTTCTGGTTTATATTGGTTAATAATTTGACAGTTTCCAAATGTGATTTTTTTTCCCTTTTTTTTTATCTTTTACAACTGTTCCAGTTTATACTGTATGTGAGATGGTACAGTTACACTTACACTGTCATTGATCCTCCACTTTGGTGAACTTGATGACAAATGTTATTTTCCCACAATGCTGGCATCACAGCTGCACATAGTTCTGTATGCAGCCTTTTGTTTATTGCAACAACAAAAAAACAAACTGAAATCTAGCATGTGCCTCTCTCTTAAAAAATTACACATAAATGTACCAAAATTATACATTTATATTCCCAGTTAAATCACTGTCTTAAAGCTACAGTATATATGACTTAGTGCCATCTAGTGGTGAGTTTTCAGTGTGCCTTATGGAGCCACTTATAACAGTTTTAATTCTCTTCATATTTTCTTTTTTTTTGGCCACAGATTCATGCTCCCTTCTCTTGTGGTAAGCAATATATAATATGATCCTCTATTTTACAAAAATGAGGGTTTTTTAACTTGCTAGCCTGCACTAGCAACTAGTTGGCAGTGTATGATGGAGCAACCACTGATTTCTTTTCAGTCTTCTGGCCAGGCTGCAAAGTATGAAAGGCGGAGGAAATGTGTCCTTATTGGGCTGATGTGTAAACATGGCAGCCTCCATGAAGGGCTCATTCTAAGCTTATGAAAACCAATATGTTGTTGCAGGTAATTAAATATCCCTAAATCCTACACACTGTAGCTTTAAGGATTTTATTTTTTTGATTGTCTTAAAAGATGTGGTATTGCATAGAAATCATTGAATGAATAGTTCTTGAAACAGTGTTCTTATTCAAGTTTTAAAATGTTTTATTTTTCTTGTTTATTGTATGGAAATGTAAAATACTGTACACTACAATGACAAAATTAAAATGCTGATAGTTGGTTGAAGTAACATGGAACTAGTTCTTTTATAAACATGTAAAGAAAAATAATATTGACAGTAATGCTGTGTAAATATGGATCTTACTAATGTTGTGCCTCCTTTCAAAATAAGGTTAATTTTTCCTGAGCAGTCAATAATATGCAAAATGAAGACAAAATACTGGATGTGGGGAAAAAAATGACAGCTAACCTGTTTGAACAGTAGTGCTGATTATTTCACACAGAGAAATTACCTCAGATTCAACAATGTTTTTGTCAAAAAAAAAAAAAAAAAAGATCAACATGTTGTGGATGAGGTTTTAGAAAACATAATAAAATAGAAAAAGTCTGTCTGGCTTAGTCCCGTGTTTCTGACTCCGTCTGTTTTTCTTGGTATTCTGGCTGTGCATCGTTGAACTCTGCTTCATACATAATCTGTTGGATCTTCATTTTTGTCTCGCATCTTTTCTGTGGAGGAAGCCGCTTCAGAGCAGGGACAAAGCTCAGCAGAAACAGTTCGTCCTCGTCCCGTGCCCTGTTGGGGTACGAGGAGGTGTTGTCTTTGACCAGCCACTTGCTGGGGCTTCCTGTGCTTTGGGAAGGAGGCACCAAAAAAGACTCTTTGATCAGGTGCCGTTTTTGTCCAATCTTGCTGATGGGTTTTACCTGTGAGCTTGACGGTATTTTTCCAAGGATAGGCAGAGGAGCAATCTGCGTGTCTTGGGGCATGTGAGGGTGCTGCGTCACAAAGCCTATGTGGGGCTTGGGGTCAGGCTGATTCAGAGGGGTCTTCATGATGGAAGTGGGGGACTTGATTATCTCAGAAGGTGTGGTTTCTCCTTCCACGCTGCCAGATTCATTGTCGGGATTGTCGTGGTCTTCCTCGTTGGTGTAGATCTCTGACAGTCCACATCTGGAACCGGTAAAAGGTGCAATAAAATTCATCAGGTGTCTGTATTTCCATCGGCTTTGGAAAGTTACTCCTTGATGTTTGCTTTTGATCTCCGTTCGAACTTCCTTCAGATACCTGTCTCTCAGGTTCTTCCATTTTCTTTTGCAATCCTCAGCTAGAAGAGTTTAAAAGAAGTGTAAGAAATTACACAAGTTCTCTTTTCTGTTAAACACACAAATTTACTTAAAAATAACAGCATGTCACTTCCAGTATAACATAAAATTTAAATTTAAAAAGTTGCTGCTGTACAAAAAGGACAGGGGAAAAATATTTTAATAAAAAATCCCAGTGTACAAAACCATGTCGATACTACTTGACAAACAGGTATTCAAGCCTAATTACTTACATTTTAATATTTTGCACCAGCAAAAAAGTTGGGATGGGGCAACTTAGTGTAAATAATGAGGTTTGCACAGTAAGTTTTTAAGCAGATATGGAAAACCCCAACTTTCTTCAGTAAAATTCTTACCATGTATTGTTTAATAATAATGACTTGGATTTATAGAGCGCTTTTATTCATTCACTCGCACATTCACACATTGGTGGTGGTAAGCTACTAGTGTAGCCACAGTTGCCCCAGGGCAAACTGAGTGGCTGGCATTCTGTGGCCCCTCCGACCACCCCCTCATTCATACACAGGCAAGGTGGGTTAAGTGTCTTGCCCAGATATTTGATTGGTTGGGATTCAAACTGCCGAGCCTTCACTCACAAGACAGCTCGCTTTACCAAATGAGCTATTGCCATCTGTTGTCCAGCTGCTCTCCCAGGTACTTAACAGACTGAGACCATTTCTGCCTCTGATCCATCAATAATGATTGGCGATGAGAGGTTGGCGACATCAGAAATCAAACACCACCTCCTTTGTTTTGGTGGCATTCAGCAGGAGCTTGTTCTGCTGGCACCACCTCACAAAGTCCTTCACCAGGCCTGACCTACCTGCAGTCCTGACCCATCCACAACAGAGAATGTGGGAAAAATTTTAAACAAAATATACTACAACAAGCCCTTACTGTTGCACACTTTTTGCCAGAATAATGGGATAAAATAACACAAATCATCTTTTAAATTGTGAGAAGGAATGACAAGATTACAAAGTGATAACTGCTTTGGTATCAAAATTTACTGAATATTGCAGGTCTTAAATGTAGAAATGGATGTGCTGTATTTTGTTCAGTTCATACTGTGTGCAATGACAGAAGTAAAAGGTTTTTTCTCTCTTTTTCCATACCATTCCAACTTTCTGATTTGGCATTGTATATTATCATTTTGCTGGGATTTGTCTCTGATGCAAAAGGTTTGACAAAATGTCAAATTCTTAATTTCATGTTTTGTTTTGTTTTTTTTCTCATGACACAAGACATGACACAAAACTAAAGTCATTTCAAATGGTAACTTTCTGGCTTTAAGAAACACTATAAAAAAATCAGGAAAAATAATTGTGGCAGTCAGTAACGGTTACTTTTTTAGACCAAGCAGAGAGAAAAAAATATGGACTCACTCAATTCTGAGGAATAAATTATGGAATCACTCTGTAAATTTTCATCCCCAAAACTAACACCTGCATCAAATCAGATCTGCTCATTAGTCTGCATCTAAAAAGGAGTGATCACACCTTGGAGAGCTGTTGCACCAAGTGGACTGACATGAATCATGGCTCCAACACAAGAGATGTCAATTGAAACAAAGGAGAGGATTATCAAACTCTTAAGAGGGTAAATCATCACGCAATGTTGCAAAAGATGTTGGTTGTTCACAGTCAGCTGTGTCTAAACTCTGGACCAAATACAAACATGGGAAGGTTGTTAAAGGCAAACATACTGGTAGACCAAGGAAGACATGAAAGCGTCAAGACAGAAAACTTAAAGCAATTATGTGTCAAAATTCGAAAATGCACAACAAAACAAATGAGGAACGAATGGAAGGAAACGAGTCAACGTCTGTGACCGAACTGTAAGAAACCGCCTAAAGGAAATGGGATTTACATACAGAAAAGCTCAACGAAAGCCATCATTAACACCTAAACAGAAAAAAAACAAGGTTACAATGGGCTAAGGAAAAGCAATCGTGGACTGTGGATGACTGGATGAAAGTCATATTCAGTGATGAATCTCGAATCTGCATTGGGCAAGGTGATGATGCTGGAACTTTTGTTTGGTGCCGTTCCAATGAGATTTATAAAGATGACTGCCTGAAGAGAACGTAAATTTCCATAGACATTGATGATATGGGGCTGCATGTCAGGTAAAGGCACTGGGGAGATGGCTGTCATTCCATCATCAATAAATGCACAAGTTTACGTTGATATTTTGGACACTTTTCTTATCCCATCAATTGAAAGGATGTTTGGGGATGATGAAATCATTTTTCAAGATGATAATGCATCTTGCCATAGAGCAAAAACTGTGAAAACATTCCTTGCAAAAAGACACATAGGGTCAATGTCATGGCCTGCAAATAGTCCGGATCTTAATCCAATTGAAAATCTTTGGTGGAAGTTGAAGAAAATGGTCCATGACAAGGCTCCAACCTGCAAAGCTGATCTGGCAATAGCAATCAGAGAAAGTTGGAGCCAGACTGATGAAGAGTACTATTTGTCACTCATTAAGTCCATGCCTCAAGCTGTTATAAAAGCCAGAGGTGGTGCAACAAAATACTAGTGATGTGTTGGAGCGTTCTTTTGTTTTTCATGATTCCATAATTTATTCCTCAGAATTGAGTGAGTTTATATTTTTTCCCTCTGCTTGGTCTAAAAAAGTAACCGTTACTGACTGCCACTATTTTTTTTTCCTGATTTCTTATAGTGTTTCTTAAAGCCAGAAAGTTGCCATTTGAAATGACTTTAGTTTTGTGTCATGTCTGTGATCTGCTTTTTTTCTACAAAATTAAACAACTGAATGAACATCCTCCAAGGCCGGTGATTCCATAATTTTTGCCAGGGGTTGTATGTGTGTGTGTGTGTGTGTGTGTGTGTGTGTGTGTGTGTGTGTGTGTATATATATATTTCAGGGGGTGCTGACATTTGGGAAATTCAAATCTACTATTCATGAATCAAACACTGGAATGCTTAAAACTTTAGTAAAATTCTGAATATTTAAATAAATATTGCGTTACAGCTATTTTTTTTACTTCATAAATTTCTATTCCGCATGTGAACAATATATGCCTCATAATTTGACTTTTATTTTGGCAAGAAAATTACACATAAAATACGCAAATGTAAAAAACGGTCCTCCACATGACTGCGTCCACACCGCAGTCCTGTCGCTCCTACGTAGTTTATTACCTGATGCACTGTCGTCCTTCTGCCGCTTCGACGACACCGCGTGAAGCGTTCGGTCCGCGGTACAAGCGAGACGAAAAGCACGCAGCTCGCCGTGCTGCCTCTTCCGTCGCGCCGTGTGCGGAAACGCGGCTAGCGGCGCAGCGGCAGCCGCTCGGCGCGGCGCGGCCTACGAGCTGCTACCGCTAACACGGTGCGCGCCGCTTCTCCGTCAGGCGCGCTCTGCGCGGATAAAAATGAGGAATAATATAATTTTTAAAAGCCTATGGTAGTTATGAGGAGCCATAACTACTGTTTTAGTCGTTTTCGCCAACCTCCAGAAAAGCGAATATTTAAATTGCTGTAAACTTCTGATAAGCCAACAAAACAATTAAGTTTACTGACCTGGAAGACCGAGTGCAATGCCGATACTTCTCCAGGCATTGACTCTGCTGTGAGAGGAGCGGTAATTCGGCAAAGTGACGTTGTAGAGCTCTGGGTAATTAAACACAGCCAATATTAACTTATCGTCCATTTTGCCTCGGTGTGTGATGTCTGCGCGGAAGCGGCAAAACGTCGTCTCCCGCCTTTTCCGCTCAGCTGCTGCGTCAACACCAGTTAGCGCGAGCTGCCGCTCCGGTGACGCGTCCGTTCAGCTGCCGCTGTAGCGGCGTTTTGTCAGACGGGGGCGCACGAGACGGCAAGCGCCACACCATGAGTAACAATTACATTACCTTCAAATGAATTATATATATATATATATATATATATATATATATATATATATATATATATCAGGGATCTAAAATATATCAATAAAATAATTTGCTTTCTTATTTTAAGTATCTGTTCAATGGTGTCCAAACTATTCCAGAAAGGGCCGAGAGGGTGCAGGTTTTCTTTGCAGCCGCTGACTCCAGCAGGTGATTTCACTGATTAACATCCCTTTGAGCAGGTGGGATGAGTTCATCAGTGAAATCACCTGCTGGAGACAGTGACTGCAAAGAAAACCTGCACCCTCTCGGCCCTTTCTGGAATAGTTTGGACACCACTGCTGTAACTTGTACTATGTAATTGTTATTGGCTTTTTGTGGTATTTCATTACAGCAAACTATAGAAATTTTTAAGACTTTAATATAACTATCAGATTCTGACTTATTTTTAACTGTGATTATGATTATGAAAATTCAGTAAGGTATGTCTTCTATAATATATTCCAGTTCTAAGGTAGAACTATACTAGTGTATACTAAGGTATATCTCAAAAAAGGAAGAGTAGAGTGGAGCCACTTAGGTGCCTGGTCTTGAGAACCAGGGATGGTAGGGGTTTTGTGTGTGTGTGTGTGTGTGTGTGTGTGTGTGTGTGTGTGTGTGTGTGTGTGTGTGTGTGTGTGTGTGTGTGTGTGTGTGTGTGTGTGTGTGTGTGTGTGTGTGTGTGTGTGTGATTATAATCGATTTATTAGGTAGTATTTATAAAATAAGCAGCTGACATTTTTCAACAGTGGTAATAAATTGTGCAAAGTTTCTACAACCCCTGGCAAAAATTATGGAATCACCGGCCTCAGAGGATGTTCATTCAGTTGTTTAATTTTGTAGAAAAAAAGCAGATCACAGACATAACACAAAACTAAAGTCATTTCAAATGGCAAGTTTCTGGCTTTAAGAAACACTATAAGAAATCAAGAAAAAAAGATTGTGGCAGTCAGTAATGGTTACTTTTTTAGACCAAGCAGAGGAAAAAATTATGGAATCACCCTGTAAATTTTCATCCCCCGAATTAACACCTGCATCAAATCAGATCTGCTCATTGACATTGACCCTATGTGTCTTTTTGCAAGGAATGTTTTTGCAGTTTTTGCTCTATGGCAAGATGCATTATCATCTTGAAAATGATTTCATCATCCCCAAACATCCTTTCAATTGTCCAAAATATCAACATAAACTTGTGCATTTATTGATGATGTAATGACAGCCATCTCCCCAGTGCCTTTACCTGACATGCAGCCCCATATCATCGACTGTGGAAATTTACATGTTCTCTTCAGGCAGTCATCTTTATAAATCTCATTGGAACGGCACCAAACAAAAGTTCCAGCATCATCACCTTGCCCAATACAGATTTGAGATTCATCACTGAATATGACTTTCATCCAGTCATCCACAGTCCACAATTGCTTTTCCTTAGCCCATTGTAACCTTGTTTTTTTCTGTTTAGGTGTTAATGATGCCTTTCGTTTAGCTTTTCTGTATGTAAATCCCATTTCCTTTAGGCGGTTTCTTACAGTTCGGTCACAGACGTTGACTCCAGTTTCCTCCCATTCGTTCCTCATTTGTTTTGTTGTACATTTTTTTTTTGAGACATATTGCTTTAAGTTTTCTGTCTTGACGCTTTGATGTCTTCCTTGGTCTACCAGTATGTTTGCCTTTAACAACCTTCCCATGTTGTTTGTATTTGGTCCAGAGTTTAGACACAGCTGACTGTGAACAACCAACATCTTTTGCAACATTGCGTGATGATTTACTCTCTTTTAAGAGTTTGATAATCCTCTCCTTTGTTTCAATTGACATCTCTCGTGTTGGAGCCATGATACATGTCAGTCCACTTGGTGCAACAGCTCTCCAAGGTGTGATCACTCCTTTTTAGATGCAGACTAACGAGCAGATCTGATATGATGCAGGTGTTAGTTTTGGGGATGAAAATTTACAGGGTGATTCCATAATTTTTTCCTCAGAATTGAGTGATTCCATATTTTTTTCCTCTGCTTGGTCTAAAAAAGTAACCGTTACTGACTGCCACAATCTTTTTTTCTTGATTTCTTACAGTGTTTCTTAAAGCCAGAAAGTTGCCATTTGAAATGACTTTAGTTTTGTGTCATGTCTGTGATCTGCTTTTTTTCTACAAAATTAAACAACTGAATGAACATCCTCCGAGGCCGGTGATTCCATAATTTTTGCCAGGGGTTGTATAATGAGTTGGGATGGTGTGTGAGTCCAGAGTGTTTTTGGAACCTTAGACCTCAGCAGTTTTTTGAAGAACTCAACCTTTTTATTTCCTGTTGGTTATGTAATTTTTAATGTTAATTTACTGTCTTAATGCATTTATAAATTTAGTTTCTTGTTATCACATACACACTATTATTATTATTATTATCATCAGTAGTACTATTATTATTTTATTTTTCCTTCTATTTTGTCATTTGATTTTTTTTTTTTTTAAATGGGCCACAATGGAAATAAGTGTTTTCACTTTGTGTCATCCATGTGTTTTTAACATATTTACAATTATATTATGTACTTACATTGAACTTACTAAATAAAATTACACACTCATGGTTTTAATATATAGACAATTTACCAGCCTCCACTGGAATAGCGTGAGTCCAGAATGTAAATATGAATGTCCATTGTTCAGCGGTGTTAGCTAATATTTGTAGTCTCTCTAAAAATATTAGTCCTATCAACGTTCAGTTTTGGCAGTGTTAATCTTTGACCCAAAACAAATAAACATACCAAATGGAAAATGTCAGCTCTCCCCAGTTGGTGTGTAATCAAAATTGCACACATGTATAACTTTTTGTCTTTTCTGCAATCTGCTGTAAGGAAGTGCTTTTAATTTGACAGAGATGGTGGTGAAAGATATTTCACTCATGGTACCAACATGACACTTAAGTCACTCATTGTAACAGCAACATAACACTTGACTAAATCAATTGAACTACAAAACACAGTAAATCAATAACACTAACAACACTGTTAAACTAACGGGAACTACAATAACATTTAAAACCTCAAAACCCCTAACTCCCATGATGCATGGCAGCACAATGTCCAGTGTTTAATGGTTAGCTAAAATCGCTAATTTCTCCAAAAACATTTGACCTATGAACTTTCTGTTGTTGCAGCGTTCATCCTTGACCCAAAATACATAAACATACCAAACAGAAAATCTCCTCGGTTTTATTGTGATTGAAGCCATACACATGCGTGCGCACAGGCACAGAGGCCACTTGGCTATTATAATATAGATATACACACACAAAGACATAGTTTTATTTCTTTTTTTATAGAAAAATGTTGCTCTGACAACAACAAAATTAACCTTTATCGCACTCATCCTCGGTAATGAATTTTGAACTGCTTGAACCAACATGGTTGTGGTCCAATTCCTTTTATTGAGGACAACAATAACTGCAGATAGTCATCTCAAACATTCAGCAAACTATACATCAACAGTCTGTGCGCTATTAAACCCAAGTGAAAAGGATGAGATGGTGTTTATTGTTATCTGTTTTCAAAATGAGGAGCTTAAGACAGATTGTGGAAATCCATTAATTCTCTCAGGGGGAAAAAAGGTGTGTTGCCTTGTATGAAATCACAGGATTTGTTAGAGGATGAATTTAAACTGTAATAGCTTTACCTCAGCTGTGCACACTGTCAGAATGAAAGACTGCACTGCACAGATAAGACACCATTCTCTTAACATGACATTTATTTATCTGTTGTCAGCACTTTAACCCTGCGCGTCATGCAGGGTGCACATTCATGCATTCATCAGCATTACCCTTTAGTCATCAATGCTTGTAATTTATTGAGCATATTTCCTAATGTGCACAATAATATTTTTGATAATCCTAAATAGAAAAGTGACAAATTTAAGAGTTAATCCCCAAGTTCAGCATGCACAAATCTTTGGCCACACCAACGTTCATCTTTAAATCCAGGTTTCTAATACCAAGCAATCCCCTTTTCTCTAAAACCTTAACAATAAGGATCTTAGGAGCTCTACACTTCTCATTTTATGCACTGAAATCTGATTTCTGTTGGAGAAAGGAATGAAGCAAGATTAACTGAATGTGCCGTCCTCCTCTAACCTCTTCACAAAACTGGCCAGATTAACTAGGAATTAAGTTTCAACCATTTTATGTCTGGTCCATAGAGGGATTATAGTTTTGCTTTTTTTTTTTTTTTTTCTTTCTCCCATTCTCAATTTCACTATAAGAGCTGGTCACACTGTTGAAGAGAGGACAAGAGCGGCCGATCACAAAGTGTTGATATCCAGGAGACTGTGGTTGGAATTTCTGTGGATATGAGCGGATTGATCAGGATGGAAAGTCAAAAGTTCTCATTCACGATTGAAAACATTCTAAGCAAATATCCCCACAGCAATGGGGACAATCAACCGTGTCTGACAAGTGATGCTGGACAAAAGGAGAAAGCAGTGAGTCCTGATGGAGGTCAAACCCAGGCTGTTCATCACACCTGCTTGTGCTGCAGCTGTTGCTCTCACTGCAGAGACGTCTTCCACACCGAATTCATCCACGAAGGTAAGACTCAACATTCACCCTCACTTATGATTGCAACTGAAATTTCTCTTCAGTAACTGACACCTGACCTGAAACCAGAGCTCCAGCCTGCAGGCTGTCAGTACGGCTGGCCCCTAGTGTCCGACAGACTGGGAGAGGCTCACAGAAAGGAGCAGTTACCCGGTCAGGTGCAGAGGAGAACCAGACGCCACCGCACGATTTTCACAGAGGAGCAGCTGGAAGCACTGGAGGAGTTGTTCCTGCAAAACCAGTACCCAGATGTGAACACAAGAGAGAATCTAGCACAACGCACTCATCTGAGGGAAGAAAGAGTAGAGGTAATAATTTTACAGTACACTTTGTGTTTGGAAAAATAGCATTAATTATTAATAATAAAATGTTATATTTACAATCCATCCAGAAAGTATTCACAGTGCTTCACTTTTTCCACATTTTTATGTTACAGCCTTATTCCAAAATAAGTAAAATTCACTTTTTCCTCAAAATTCTACACACAATACCCTATAATGACAATGTGAAAAAAAAATTATTTTTTTTTTAGATTTTTGCAAATTTATTAAAAACAATAAAAAAATCACATGGACATAAGTATTCACAGCTATTGCCATGAAGCTCAAATTTGAGCTCAGGTGCATCCTGCTTCCACGGATCATCCTTGAGATGTTTCTACAGCTTAATTGGAGTCCATCTGGGGTAAATTCAGTTGATTGGATATGATTTGTCAAAGCACACACCTGTCTACATATAAGGTCCCACAGTTGACAGTGCATGTCAGAGTACAAACCAAGCATGAAGTCAAAGGCTTTGTCTGTAGACCTCCGAGACAGGATTGTTTCAAGACACAAATCTGGGGAAGGGTACAGGGTTTCTGCTGCTTTAAAGGTCCCAATGAGCACAGTGGCCTCCATCATCTGTAAATGGAAGACATTCAGCTCCACCAGTACTCTTCCTAGAGCTGGCCACCATCTAAACTAAGCGATCAGGGGGGATTAGTCAGGGAGGTGATCAAGAACCTGATGGTCACTGTGTCAGAGCTCCAGCATTCTTCTGTGGAGAGAGGAGAACCTTCCAGAAGGACAACCATTTCTGCAGCAATCCACCAATCAGGCCTGTATGATAGAGTGGCCAGACAGAAGTCACTCCTTAGTAAAAGGCACATGGTAACCCACCTGGAGTTTACCAAAAAGGCACCTGAAGGACTCTCAGACCGTGAGAAATAAAATTCTCTGATCTGAGACAAAGATTGAACTCTTTGGTGTGAATGCCAGGCGTCATGTTTGGAGGAAACCAGGCACCATCCCTACAGTGAAGTATGGTGGTGGCAGCATCATGCTGTGGGGATGTTTTTGAGTCGCATGAACTGGGAGACTAGTCATGATTGAGGGAAAGATGAATGCAGCAATCAACAGAGACATCCTGGATGAAAACCTGCTCCAGAGCGCTCTTGACCTCAGACTGGGGTTTACTCCATTTTGGAATAAAGGTATAACATTAAAAAAATGTGGAAAAATGAAGTGCTGTGAATACTTTCCAGATGCACCGTAGTAAATCAAGTCAATTAAGAAATGTAAAGAGTTAATCCCTATGAATATATTTGATCAATAACTATTTAAATATTCATTTTGAAGCTTTTGTAATTTTTGTAACAAACTCAAAATACACATTTTAAACAGAATGCTGCAGCATGTAAATTCGCAACAAACCATCATGGCTTAAAATACAATAAATTAAAACATAATAAAATAAAGAAAGAAGCAGTCACTTTTAAATCATCTTTTGGCATCTCCTTTTTTGCTCGGGTCACCAGTGAGTTGGCACATTTTACACTGGATGCAGGCAGGGCAACAAGTCATCAGAGAGTCAATGCATACCCTGCATGGTCTACACACCATGATACAGTATAAATGTACAAATACTCATCTGTCTGTCATGGTGTTTTTGACTCTGTATAACTTAATTATGAAGTCATTCATACCCATCAATCAGCACAAATATTTTGCAGATCAATGTATGCCTTTAGATCACTCATTTCAATTCCTTCATTGTTGAGATATACAACAAAATGTTTATTTTCCTTGATCTTTTCCCAAACTACTCAAATGTCTAAATACCTCTTGATGTCAATCCAAGTAATAATTTCACTAAATTTGAAAGAAATCCATCCAACCGTTTTTGAGTTATCTTGTGGACAGACAGACACACACACACACCAGTGAAAACAATACCAGAACCAGAAACCTTCTGTTTTGGAAGCAAGCTACTAACCACTTGAGTGGCTGTACTGAAATCCCAAGCAACCTTCTCTAAATTTATTTGTGCAGGGTTATGGCTACATTCTGTTAGTACTGAGGTATTTGGTTGAATCTAATAAACTGTCAATAATCTCTGTTTTTTACAATACTATTATAACACGGAAGAGATTACATTTTACATTTCTTCGACATATGTCATGGAAGTCCATATCTGATTTTCCACTTGATCTTTGACACATCCACTGAACAGGTGTCCTGAGATTTGTTCCTGATCCCAGAAATGCCTCCATCCTGGATATATACACATAGTGCAGCAAATAACTGAAACAATACTTCACATGGTGATACAAGCACCAAATCCAGCACAAATTCTCCTTAGCCATTGCTCTTTTGAAAAAACCATCGGGCCACTTGAATTTTCAATAGGCGGCCACGTAGGGGTCAATTGAAGAGTTACACAGGGGCTAAAATATAAAAATGCTCCAATCATATTGAAAACTACACGACATTATTTCTCTGATCATAAACTTTCCAAAAAGGTATAGTTTGGACTATCTGTTATGAGGTAAAAACCTTAAGAATGGTGATAAAGGTCAATTTCAGTTTGTACAGGGGTCAAAAGTTAAAGTTGCTCCAATTTTAGTCAAATAAAAAAAGTGCAAATTGTTGATTGAGCTACTTGGATTAATAAATGGAATAGTTTTGACTGTGTTGAATGCTTGGTCTCTAAAGTAAAGGTTAAATAATGCCGATGTCCATTGGATTCTATGTTATGTGACATATGTTACACCGTAAAGTGATGTAACGTGAACTAAGCATGATACATGGTGCAAACTATTCCTTTTTGAAACCCGATTAACTCAACCAATAATTTGCATCGCCTCTGAACAAAATTGGAGCAACTCTATGTTGTTTTTAATCCCATAACTCTATAGAATTTGGTCATAGATAGTCCAAACTATACCTTTTTGGAATCTTTACAATCACACAAATAATGTGGCATAATTTTCAATATGACTGGAGCATTTTTATATTTTGACCCCTATGTAATTCTTCAATTGACCCCTACGTGGCCGCCTATTGAAAATTCAAGTGGCCCGTCGGTTTTTAGAAAAGAGTAATATGTAAGGTGTACTTTTGCCAAATTTGGTACTTGGCAAGCATCAGCTCCTTCCCATTTAAAACAACAGGCACAGCAAAAGGTTGTTTCTTTGTGATGCGTTTTGGTGTCTGTGGAATATTTTTGTGCACAAAATTTAATTTCTGTTTTTTTAAGATGCGGTAGCCAATACCAGCTGAAAAGATGTATCATGTGACCCCTTGAAAAAACATGAACAGCAATTATGTGTAATAATGTAAAAAAATTTTGTATCTGTCAGTGAAAAAAAATGACAGTACTGAACTTAATATTTTTCTGCTTGCAGGTTTGGTTTAAAAACCGAAGAGCAAAGTGGAGACGTCAAAAAAGACTAACATTTGGTGTGGGAATCATGGAACATAAAAATTAATATATGGATCACAGCATTAAAAAAAATGTCAGATGTGTGTGAGAGAGTTGTATAAGGCAAAAATCACGTAATAAACAAATGCAAAGGCCTGTAATCCTGATGAAGTTGTGATTGTAGAAAATTTTGTGGCCTGTTTGTGAAAATTAATGATGAGTAAATGACAGAATATTTTAAGTCATCTTAATTATTTTATTTAATGGCTTTGGACATTAAAAAAGTATTTTTAATGATGATAATTGTTTGACAAGGATACCAATACAATATAGCAAATGTGAGTAACAGTATTCGGTACACCTAACTTTAGTATCTACAATAATTAATAGGTGCCAATTAGAATGTTAAGTTTTAATTTAGCAATTTTATTCCAGCACTGCAACAGACTGGTGTCCTGTCCAGGGTGGACCCTGCCTCATGCCCTATGACTGCTGGAATAGGATGCAGCCCCCCGTGACCCTTAATTGGAGTAAGTGGTTGAAAATCAGTGAGTGAGAGTTTTATTCCATTCACTCCAAGTGACAGCAATACAACTGGCTTAACATCCACATTTGCAACTACACCCCCAACATATATGAATAACATCTAAAATGTGTAAATACTATTCTATTCCAAATAATAACCCGTCATGCCTATTGGACACAAACATGAAAATTGATTGGTTTTATAAAAATAAATACAACCCCAATTCCAATGAAGTTGGGATGTTGTGTAAAATGTAAATAAAAACAGAATACAATGATTTGCAAATCCTCTTCAACCTATATCCAATTGAATACACCACAAAGACAAGATATTTAATGTTCAAATTGATAAACTTTATTGTTTTTGTGCAAATATTTTCTCATTTTGAAATGGATGCCTGCAACACGTTTCAAAAAAGCTGGGACAGTGGTATGTTTACCACTGTGTTACATCACCTTTCCTTCTAACAACACTCAATAAGCGTTTGGGAACTGAGGACACTAATTGTTGAAGCTTTGTAGGTGGAATTCTTTCCTATTCTTGCTTGATGTACAACTTCAGTTGTTCAACAGTCTGGGGTCTCTGTTGTCATATTTTGCGCTTCATAATGTGCCACACATTTTCAATGGGTGACAGGTCTGGACTGCAGACAGGCCAGTCTAGTATCTGCACTCTTTTACTATGAAGCCACGCTGTTGTAACACGTGCAGAATGTGGCTTGGCATTGTCTTGCTGAAATAAGCAGGGACGTCCCTGAAAAAGACATTGCTTGGATGGCAGCATGTGTTGCTCCAAAACGTGGATGTACCTTTCAGCATTGATGGTGCCATCACAGATGTGTAAGTTGCCCATGCCATGCCATGGGCGCGAACACACCCCCATACCATCACAGATGCTGGCTTTTGAACTTTGCACTGGTAACAATCTGGACAGTCTTTTTCCTCTTTTGTCTGGAGGACACAACGTCCATGATTTCCAAAAACAATTTGAAATGTGGACTCATCAGACCACAGCACACTTTTTCACTTTGCATCTGTCCATTTCAAATGAGCTCGGACCCAGAGAAGGTGGTGGCGTTTCTGGATGTTGTTGATGTATGGCTTTCGCTTTGCATGGTAGAGTTTTAACTTGCACTTGGATTTTATTTACATCAATTCTGAAGAAATACAACGAGTATGGTACTCTATAGTAAATCTGTGTGGAAGTAGACAGTTCTCAAAAACTGAGTGACTGTGCAAGGAGATTAGAAAGAAAAGCCACCAAGACACCCAGACAACCCAGAAAAAGTTACAGACTTGTGTGCTTGTGACTGGAGAAATTGTGCATAGTGGTTGTTTTGCATTTTGCATCATCACTCATGGCCTCATAGTGTAGTGGAGCAGAAAAGAATTTTCTTTCAACAAAACATCTCTTTCTTGCATCTTCAATATGTTTTCTGGTAAACTGTAGCTGAACTTTCAAGATTTTTTTTTCTTTAATCCTTCTCTATACCACTTCATCATGAAGCTGAAAAAGTGGGTGCAAAATTCCTGGTTGTCATCCAGGACCAGGACCAAGAGCATTTATGTGGTGTTGTGGATGCTGCAAAGCACAAGACCAGCCCAGGCTCCCAGATTTAATTTGAACCTGAGAAAAGAAATCTATGTAGAAACCTGCATTCTCATCAAGTTCCAGAGATATGATCATTAACATATTTTAGACAGTTTCCTCTGATTTCAGCTTGAGCACAGAGCTATTACCTTAACATGACCAGGGATGGATGTGGGGGGGCCCCCCAACCAAAAAAGAAAAGAAATGCAAAGAAAAAATATATGAAGAAAAGAAAGTCCCTTCGGCTGCTCCCTTGTTTACACTCAGCATCACCGCAGGAGGCCCAAGGTGAATCTGCATGTTGAATTGGCAGAGGTTTTACACTGGATGCCCTACCTGAAGCAGCTGTACATTACATGGAGAAATGTGGCAGGGGTGGGGTTTGAACAGGGGAACTTTTGGCACTTAAACTGAGCACATTAGCCACTTGGCCACCACCCCCGCTCATAAGAAGAAAAAGCAAAATGTGGGAAAATTATAATAAAAATGAAGATCTCCATCCAGTACATTTGCATCCCACCCCCATCAAAAAAGAAAAAAAAAATAGGAGATTGGACTTCAGTCATTGACTAAGGTTTCATTTAGATGATTGGATACATCTCATCCTTGCAGAGTTGGATTTTTGAGTTAGACCTACTGCTGTATTTAAGTTTCATTTTAGCTATTGAAAAAAATACCCAGATTAAGATAATTTTTGAAATTGTTCATGTTTGATAAAAATGTGCCTTGTGTCTGTGAGACAACTCATTAACAGTTGCAAAAACTAGCAATGTCACACTGCATATTATTGTCTTTAACAGAGTAATGAAAAATATGTTTTACAATAAAAATGTACTTTGCAAACTTAACCTTAATGATAGTATTCACGGTGTTGATTACTGCTTGTACAAAAGTTATCTTTTCAAATGTCAGTGACAATATTATGCTGTAATTTCATGAATGAGAATCAGACACACACACACACACACACACACACCCCACCACCACCAAAACTTTCTGGATCCACCCCTGAACGTGACTTATATGATGCAATTGGCAATGGCAAGTTTGATTGAAAGTGCTATTTTGCATATGTCACAGGACAGCTGAACAAACAAAAAGGCGTGGCCATTACAGCATCTTTTAAGAACTTTTTCCCCCGTTTTTTAAGCTGTTTGTTCCACTTTACCCAGTTAGTGGCGATAATGCATCAATGGACTTGCTAACCGACAACAAACGCACCAAAGAAGAAGACGGAGCTCGACGATGTTTTTGGGCCTTGTTTTTGTGGTAGCTATTTATTAGATTTCAGACAGTTTTAACATTTCGAAAGTTTTGCCAGTTTCGACTTAAGACATTGTAGTAACCTCAGGGATTTCTTGTTTGCTTTATGAGATTCGGCAGCAACGAGTCGTTCTGAAAACGTTTGTTGACAGCTCAAGTCGACACAGTGAGTCTGGGCTGAGAGTCAGAGTGTCCACCTTAAAGGAGGTTTGCTGATTTAACAAAAAAAAAAAAAAGAAGAAGAAAAGCGAATTATCGGTAACGTAATTTCGACAGTTTCGAAACTCATCTGTAATAGCAGGAGCAGAAAGAAGCGTCGTTAGCGTCGCAGGCAAACAGGTCCCATCATGGAGGGCAGCGCCAGCGTCAGGAGGGCGCTGTCCGGGACTCTGGTCCCTTCAGCGGTCACAGCAACAGTGGCTCTGCGACAAGAACCGGAGGAAGGACAGAAAGAGAAGCCGAAAAGAAAACTCCTGGATGAGGAAGAGTATGTTGAGGTAAATGATGAGATCGAACATGGCAGCTTTGCTGGCTGTTGTTAGCTCGAGCTATGCTAGCTAGCATACCACTTAGCCGCGCGTGTGTGTGAGAGAGACAGCAGTCATTTGTTAAACTGGCTTGAAAAGTGGAATGTTTTTGTACTTCCTTGAAAATGATGTTAATAATGAATGATCGCTTAATGTATATCTGTAACCATCAATTTTTTAAGGCCTGCAATGTAAATAAGAACTCTATTTTGGAACCTTTCTTGTGTTGTCCTCCGTGGTAAATTTTATGTAGACAGTTGCCCAGTTTCCGGATCACCTTTTTTTAAAAGTCCCGCTATACAGAGTATAGTATTGTTGTATTGGGTATTTGGATGTTATCTAGCTGAAAAAGTCTGGATGGGGTAGCCCTTCTTAAAGTGTGAAGCCACATTATGTGTGGTGCAAAAAATGTGCCGGAAATAGATCACTTTGCCGGTTCTGGATCACGGCACTCTGTGTCACTTTGGGGGCATTCCTGGCATCTGGCTGGAGCCCTTCTAATGCAGAATGATACACACTGTGCCCGAGAATGTGTTTTGAACACAAAATAATATAAATTATATTTATTAAATGAGAATTTACTTAGTTTCGAAAGGCACTGTTATGTTTTTACGAGCAAAAAATGAAGTGTGAAGGTGAGATTTGTCCCAAATTAAAAAGTAAAAGCCCCCACATTCATGCCCATTCGTGATGTTGAGATGACCCCCAAAGTATACATGGCTCACAAGTACTGACACGAGGCTGCTGCTTCCACAACCGGCAAAATTTTCGTGTCGGAGATAAATGCGTGCAGCAATTAAACAGCAAGACATAACACACTGGCATTTTCTACCCAAGTAAGTAAGTATTTTCCCACTGTAGAACCAAAAACACCGAATGGCTAACTCACCTTTGCTATGTCTTAGAGATCGTTACTTTTCAAACTTGCAGGAATGAGTGAGTGAGAAAAAGCGCGCACACCACAGACACCAGATGTTTTGATTCCTCTGCTGATCATAAGGATGGCTGGATCAGGTCGAGCTTGTGGTCATTTGTAGGCAAAACATTAGTCTTTCCATTGGTACCAAGTATTAGCTTATTTGCGCTGATTACAAGAAACGGTGGCGCAAATACTACAGCAGTGATCCGGAACTGGGCAAGTGACTGTATTTGAATATGTAGTTTTACAACCCATATAAAAATCAGCTTACTGCTGAATATTGGTATCAAAGGCAAAATTCTGTAAAATTTGAAAAAAATTCTGAAATACTACTGCCACAATAATACTGTTAATATTATGGTGTCCCCCCCCCCCTTTTCATTATTTAGTTTACTTCAGGGCATGGTCAGATTTAGGCATCTGCAACAGACAGAATACCTCCTATTGGCTGATCATTGGTGTGTGACAGCACTCATAACCTTTCCTTGAATGTCTACGGACATGACCAATTTCTTACTCCTAAAGCTAACCCTGATCCATGGCACTTGAAATTATTTCCCCTGTATATACAAATGTTTGTTGTAGCTCTGTAATTCTTGTACTGCACCTGGAGCATTCATGTTTTAGGGTACACCTCCCATACATGTAGTCACCTTGTAAAGTTTACCTTAATATAATTCAACTGTCATTTTATTTGTTTAATTTTTTTAGTGACATTTTTATTTGTACAAGATTAAAAACCTCCCTTTTTTCACCTTCTGGTAGAGCTTAGGAAAGATCATTCAGAGGGATTTCTTCCCTGATTTGACAAAATTGCAAGCACAAAAGGACTATCTGGAAGCAGAGGAAAGTGGTGACCTTCAGCGAATGAGAGACATATCCATACGCTATGGATCAGCTTTGACAAAATCCACACCACAGTCTTCTGCCCCCTGTAAGTAACAGGAGGGTTTAACGGTGTTGCATCTCGTTTTATATGTATTGCTGCAAGGTGTCTTCAGAGTATTTTGTTCAGTTTCCTTGAATACCCTTCATACCCCTCTTCTTGTCCATCCTCTGTATTTAGATGTGACACCGGCAAGCTTTGAGACACCAGTGGGCCAGTCAGGGTCTCCCTCTGCCACTCCCAGAAAACAGATCCCCATTATTAAAGGTATCGATGGTGGTAAGTTTCCCATCTTTAAAAATAAAGATTGCATGTTGTAATATTGTCAGTTTCAACAATATGTTGGTTAATTAAATTTGATTTGTCAGATATAGAAGTTGTTCTTCACTGGTTTTGACTTGATTAAATCCTGAGTGATTATAAACCAAAAAAAATCTAAATCATGTTTTAAAATAATTACTGTATTGTTCTGTAAATAAGTGTAATTTTTCTTAGAAATACATCTGGAAAAATGTGGCAATTTTTATATTGAGTGTGTAGACTTTTGTGTGTCTAAAAATGCAGTCAATTTAATAAATCAGCAACCGTAGGTGATACTAAATATCTGTAAAACGTGAGCCACAAACTGACACAACCCACCCCTCTAACTTTATGTGGGAGCATGGATGGACTCCAGATGTTCCGATTGAGTGTTGTTTCACTTTGCCGTGCACAGTGTATGCTTGTTGTTATTGTTGTCCAAGAGACAAAACCCACATGCAGCATATTTCTCTGTCACTCTCTCACACTCACTCACTCATGAAAACTGGAATGAAATGCTTCACACTGCCATACCATTGGTTTTATTCCAGAATTTTTAAAAAGATATATGGACATAAGATCTGCACAGCTATGAAGAAGTTATTCAAATTTTAGTTCTTGTTGATACATGTGACAGTCCTCAAACAAACTCTCAAGCAGCCAAGAAATATAATGTGCCGTGCTAGAAGGTGGCAAATGGAAAAGCACAGTCTTAAAAATGCTAACAGTTAGAAAAGCTTACCATAATTTGAAAAGTGGCCACTTGCAAGAGATTGGCAGATTTGTCTGTCAATATTAATTGTAACAGTTTTATTTACAGATTAATTTTGAAACACTTTGTTTTATTGAGTTGTGGGTTTTCTGCTATTTTTGGTCTGAACTGCTTCTGAATAGATCAGTTTGAGTCAGTCTGTGTATTGTGCTTCTCTGGATCATTTTCAAGATTAGTCATGTGAATAAACATTTTACAGTACTAGTTCCAAAGGTAATTGAGTTAAACAAATTGTAAAACTCACCCGGTTTGTGTTGATGTGTTTTTAGAAAACAAGAATGATGAGAAGACTGAGAAACAGCTGCCTTCTCTGGACCATTTTCTTGCTAAAAATACCAGTGAGGGATAATGCATTATTTGAGCAGATAATGGGATCTGGCAAAAGACAAGGAAAAGCTGAAGCATGCCTGGTTATATGAAGCAGAAGAGGAATTTAAACAGGTACGTATGAATTTGAAGTGAATAAAAATAAGAATTGTTACATTTTATGTATGGTAATTATGGCATTTTGTTTAGCACTTTATCTGTTCCATGAAACACTGTGATCAAAGTGTTTTGTTGTTGTTGTTGTTTTTTTATTACTCTATCATAAAATATCTGAATTAATTCCACATGCATCCTGTGTTGATGCACAGCATTTGAACTTTGAGGACAATATTTGTCTCTGACTAACAAGTTCATACTGTGTCAGTGTGATGACTGCCTTGTTAGATTAGATGATTAGATTAGATAGAACTTTATTAATCCCTTGGGAAGACTACCTCAGGGAAATTGAGGAAATTGTGTTCTGGAGAGGCCCCATACTTCATTCATCTTGTCTGAATGTTGGACAGTCATTTTCATCATTAACATTCAGACAAGATGAATGAAGTATGGGGCCTCTCCAGAATACAGTTTCACTGTGGAGACTGTGGGTATTGTCTAAAGCTTGCAGGTGTTAAAATAGAATTAAAATAACTTTTGGTGTTTTGTAGCGCCATGAAGAGTGCCTGGCCTTGCCATCAGCAGAGAAAGCAGTACTTGACTCTGTTAAAGCTGGACTGGAGACGTGGAAATACCAGGCAAAGAATGCCCTGATGTATTATCCAGAGGGTAAGAAAAAAAAAATTCTCCTTACTCTTTAATCCTCACCAGAAAGACACATCTATGTACAAAACATCATCTCAGAATCTTAATGTCATCCCCTGTGACATTGTTGTTACTTTGAAATGGTGCATACAGTGCATCTCGAAAGTATTTGCAGTGGTTCACTTTTTCCACATTTTATGTTAAAGCCTTATTCCAAAATGGAGTAAATTATGTTTTCACCTCAAAATTCGGCTCACAACACCCCATAAGGACAACATGAAAAAAAGTTTTTTTTTTGTTTTTTTTATATATAAATGAGTATTCACACCTTTTGCTCAGTACTTTGTTGATGCACCTTTTGCAGTAATTACAACCTCAAGTCTTATTGAATATGATGCCACAAGCTTGGTGCACCTGTCTTTGGGCAGTTTTGCCCATTTCTCTTTGCAGCACCTCTCAGGCTCCATCAGGTTGGATGGGGAGGGTCGGTGCACAGCCATTTTCAGATCTCTCCAGAGATGTTCATTCAGATTCAGGTCTGGGCTCTGGCTGGGCCACTGAAGGACACTCAGAGTTGTCCTGAAGCCACTCCTTTGATGTCTTGGCTGTGTGCTTAGGGGTCATTGTCCTGCTGAGGAACAGTCGTCCCAGTCTGAGGTCAAGAGTGCTCTGGAGCAGGTTTTCATCCAGGATGTTTCTGTACATTTCTACATTCATCTTTCCCTCAATCCTGACTAGTTTCCCAGTTCCTGCTGCTGGAAAACCATCCCCACAGCATGATGCTGCCGCCACCATGCTTCACTGTAGCATGGGTGGGCAATCATGTGCCATGAAGGGCCGAGACACTGCAGGTTTTCCTTGCTACCAGTCGCCTCAGCAGGTGATTTCATTGATGACCAGGTGTTTATGTTCAGGGGAGAAGCTCATCAGCAACCCACCTGCTGAGGTGATTGGTTGCAAGGAAAACCTGCAGTGTCTCGGCCCTTCATGGCAGGATTGCCCACCCCTGGTAGGGGTGTGCCTTGTTTCCTGTTTCACTGTGCTCATTGGGACCTTCAAAGCAGCAGAAATGGTTCTGTACCCTTCCCCAGATATATATATATAGATATATATAGATATGGGGAGATGATGGTCTAGTGGTAAAGCGTTGGGCTTGAGACAGCCTGACTGGAAAATCACTAAGGGCCCATGGGCAAGGTCCTAAATCCCCTAGTTTCTCCCGGTGTGTAGTGAGTACCTTGTATGGCAGCACCCTCACATTGTGGTGAATGTGAGGCATTAGTGTGTAAAGTGCTTTAAGCATCTGATGCAGATGGAAAAGCACTATATAAATGCAGTCCATTTACGTATATGTAGACAAATCATGTCTAAGCAACTGAGTTTACACCAGGTAGACTCCAGTTAAACTGTAGAAACATCTCAAGGATGATCAGTGGAGACAGGATGCACCAAGCTCAGTTTTGAGCTTCATGACATGTGATTATCTACATGTGATTTCTTAGTTTTTTTTTGTTTGTTTTGTTTGTTTTTATAAATTTGCAGAAATCTCAAAAAACAAAAACCTTTTCATATTGTCATTATGGGGTATTGTGTGTACAATTTTGAGGGGATAAAAGGAATTTCACCCATTTTGGAATAAAGCTGTAACTTTATTCCAAAATGATGGAAAGAGTGAAGCACTGTGAATACTTTCCAAATACACGGTATCGTGAAAACTGACAGTTTGTTGAAACAAATCATGTGAAATTTATGGGGTTTTTAAAAAATGTATATTTATGTTTGACCAGGAGTCAAAGATGATGATGCTGTGTTTAAGAAGCCAAGGGAGGTTGTCCATAGGAACACCCGCGTTAATCGAGACCCATTCAGCAAAGCTCTTAACAAAGCCAGATTCAGCAGGCTGCTGCCCTCAATGCAATGGTGACTATAGAAATCATTATTAATAAAGTCAGGAGAGTATGTTTTAAACTAAACCGCTTTCACACTTCATTTGTGCTTCATTCACACCCCATTTTCCCTTTTTATCCTATATCGTCCTATATCTATTTATAGATGCCGTCATATGTAGCTTTCTTTGAACATTTATTTTAAAAATAAGTAATTAAATAAAGCTCGTAACTACTACATGGATATGTGTGTGTGTCTCGTATATATATATAAAATCTGCCATGTGTGCGGTCCATTTAAACAGGGTAAAGTTGGTCCTGATGGGAAAGAGCTTCATCCCACATGGAGCTCCAACAGTCAATGGATTGTTTTGAAAGGGACTCCTTCCCCCGCCCCTGGTAGTTGGGTGATGTCAACTTTTTCCTAATTTTCTATTAAACCAGGTGTCACAGTGACCAGCTGGTTCCACAACTTGATTGTTCTCCTTTCAGGTGTGGCAGACTCTCCTCTAATGACCTGGGGTGAGATCGAGAGCACCCCGTTTCGTCTGGATGGGTCAGACACCCCATATGTGGAGAGGAATCACGGCCCATCCTTTAGGTACTGAATTGTCACCAATTAAATTATTTTTCCTGTTTTGTTAGCAGAAAGATCACATTGCTTATATTTTGTCTTCTAAAAGATTCCAGAACCAGGGAGACGGGAGCGACTGGGTTTGAAGATGGCCACGAAGCTGCTGCCAAAAACCGTGCAAAGAACAAGAGGCACTTAGGAAAGTCACAGAGAACCTGGCGAGGTAACTGATCTTTCCACACCACATTACCTCTGACTCCTCACTGCATTTAAAATTTCTCTTAAATTTGATATTATAGGCTGTCAGTCTTCTGCATTTTTTTTTCTTTGGCACCGTACTGATAGTCTTTGAAACTTGTCTTACAGTCTTACAACCTAAGGTATGAGTCCAGCTCTCACGCCTGCCCTGCAAAGACTTGTCAATCGGACTTCCAGCAAATACACAGACAAGCACTAAGGGCAAGCTACACCCCGTCGCCCTCACACAGAGTAACGACCTGCAAGTCTCCCTTCGCTGGTCCGTCCACTCCAGCAGCAACTCTAATGCCCAGATAAGCAAAGACCACCAGTTCCTCAGGACCTACTTCAATCACAGACAACCTATTACAGCTTCCCAAGAAGCGGAAAGCATCAGACTTTTTCTGAGACGAAACATTGTTCTCAGAGAAATTTTGAACACAATAGACTTGTACGGGGCAAAAATGTGACAATCATATCTTAAAATCCAGTTCTTTCTCCTCTTTTTGTGTGAATGTCTGTACAGACAATTGACAATTGTAAAGCTGAAGACCTTTGTAAGAATTTGTTTTTGCAGTATAGGGTAAAGTAGAATCCAATGAAACTGTTGAAGTGCGACCTTTATCTCTGTATTATGTCATTTACACCTTTCAAATTGTTGCCGTAAATGCATGGCATGCATGGTACTGTTGAGTGCAGGAGATGCTGTGTACATTCAAGGCCAAGCAATGTTTGTATTTTTGAAAAACATGCATACAAGTATATAAAATGAGATTCACTACGCTACAGAGTCATAATAGTTGCAAAGTATTCTCTCTGCTTAACATTCTCTTAACTGGTTTTCAACAAATCAGCCCCTCAAAAGGCAGGGGTTAAAAATAATTTTAAAAATTTCAAGTGAAAGCAGCAGCTCTGCAAATTTCTTGTTAAAAAACTGCGTCTTTGACTAAAGTTTGGGCTTCTGGTTGAGATGGGTGAGGACCAGTGAAGGTACTAGTTTGCGTTTCATTTGTGGCATCTTTCAACATGTACAATCAAGGAACATGTTCACGTGTTTAAAGACATGAGTGTAATCTACACTACAGGTAGTTTGAGATATTTATGTGTAAAAACTATCTGAAGCAATTTCCACTTGCTTCATCAGCATTCTTACTTCTGGTTTTATGTCAGTATCGGTTCATCTTGCCATTGATTTATATCAATATTTATACACAAAAAAATACTGTGCTGAATGTTTGTAAAAAAAATAAAAATGCATTTTCATGTATTTGTACATAACTAAAAATAAAGATTTAGCAACAGTCATGCTAAATGCGTTATGGGATCTGTGCAACCCCACCTTATCAAAACTCAGCTATCCAACCAACCACTACTCAAGCCATAAAGAAAAGCATATACGTGAAACAAAAGGGCAATTCCATGGTGACTGATATTACATTCAAGGAGGAAGCAGGCCTTCTGAAGTGACCAGGACTTAAAATATACAGCTCCCGAGTGTTCCTATCTTGTGGAAGACATAATAGGGACAAGCTCTACTTGGTAGGGGAAGAAAACTTTGTTGGTGCTTAGTACAAGTTGGTGGTACTCAATACTATGGGCTTGACTGACTTACAAAAGAACAGCCATTAAGAAAATTCATAAATTTTATTGCAACTTTGTCTTCAACCTATACAGGGTTAACAACTGTTTTTATTATAGGATATTTTAAGGTTGCAAGCAACTGTCATTCTGCCGTTCCTTGCCAAATCAAACTGAATGCATAATTATGTGACTGACGTTACAGTATGTCACTCTAGTTACAAAAAACACATTTCTGCTGAAAAATAATGTACTTTGACTGAAAATTGCCATATTCTATCATTTGACAGCTTAATAATAGGTAATGTTGGTATTTATATGATTTCTGGGCCAAAGCAGGTGCAGTGCTGGCAACCAATTTCTCATTTCAACTGGGGTGTGTGCAATGTTCTCCTTAATATAAAACAATATGCTTGTGCAGATGATAAAAAACAGTTTATGAAATAGATAGAGAATAAGCCCAAATCATTCACATTTTGATGGGAGAAAAGCATAAAAAAATAAACCTGCTTTGACATGGTGTAGTTAACATTCACTGCTTCATTGTAACTGAAATTACTCTTTCTGTACAAGTGAATATTTGCTCTTACAATTTCGTACCAACGACGGCGTTTTAGGGCCACATTGAATTTTTTTTTTTTTTTTTTAGACTTCGAGAATAAAGTCGTAATTTTACGAGAAAACTCGTAATCGCGAAAGAGAAAAAAGCTTGATTCCGGAAATGAAACATTGACAGCACACAAAACAGTCGCCATGACTCCTGTCAAACTTATATGAAACGGTTTTGCTTGTTCATAAACCCAAGTTTGAGGCACTGTTTAGTTTCGTTAACTACTTCTAGGCTGTTTCCAAAAAAATAAATAAATAAATAAATAATCTATGGCTGCTTCCACATGATATTGTTAGCCTACGTTAGCTGTGCTGTTGTGTGTCGACCGGAAAACTTTTTTTTTTTCTCATAAAAATACGACTTCATTTATTCTCGCAATATTAGGATTTTATTCTCGTAATATTACGAGTTTTTTTCTCGTAAAATTACGGCTTTATTCTCGTAATATTACGACTTTATTCTCGAAGTCTTAAAATTACAACTTTATTCTCGTAAAATTACGACTTTATTCTCGAAGTCTTAAAATTACAACTTTATTCTCGTAAAATTACGACAAAAAAAAAAAAGAAAAATCAATGTGGCCCTTAAACGCCGTCGTATTATCGAACACTTCTCCCAAATTAAAAAAAAAATTACCTTTGAGCTTCTACAACAAGGAATTAAAAGAATTTGATGTGAATATTTGAGAGGAGCGTTTCCTTTTACACATATTAATCCGTAAACACGCACGCAAGAAAAAAACGATCAAATGTCACAACTACTTTCTGCTGTCAAAAGCGATTTCTGCAAAAGCAGTCCAGTGGCGGATGGCCAAATAAACAGCAAATAAAAGTTGAGTAAGTCCAGTACTCCGTAACACAAAATTGTAAACTACATTTAACTTCGTAACACAAATTTAACTTTTTATACATAAAGAGAGCCCCGCCGTATTAGCGGGACAACAAAAAATTCGGTAAAACTCTTACTGTTTCTCTCCACGGAAATCTTTAGTAAAAGGCGAAAGATTTATACGATTTGAAAAGAAACAAGAGTGTACTAAATAATAAAGCGTCAGAGCCGACTGGTCCAATTCATGACCTGAGCATTCTAACTTATGGTTTTGCCAAGTCAACAGCAATGAAATAGTTATTCAATGTCTTTAAAATAGAAATCATTATTAGGCAAAATACTTGTAGCTTGCATGTATAAGGAACGCGACAAATGTGAGAGTTTGTGAGTTATCTATGAAATGCGCCAAATGCATGATGGGAATATACTAACCGTGACCACGGCTCTTACATGTGGCGAAAGAAAACTTGAAACAAACAGCAGTCTGAAAAGTATCAACACAATATATGATAGATTTAAGATTATTTTAACCCAGCTTTCGACAGCGTTGCTTTTCTTTTGTTAACACGTTTGTATAGATATAGATATAGATATAGATATAGATATAGATAAAATGCTCGACAACAACGTTCACCGCTTCCCTTCTACTTTATGAAAGAAACACAAAAATACCTTGACGGAACAACTTCTTAATTCATTGGCCGGAAGTCGGAGGTCTCAAAAAAAAAAAAAGAAAAAAAAAAAGGAAAGACATCGAGTTCGTTTCCACAAGATTTTCGTGCGACATGTTGGGTAGGGAAATTCAGCAGTGTGTGTGTATGTGTGTGTGTGTGTGTGTGAGAGAGAGAGAACATTTTCATCATAGAAAATGCATAATTACATCAGACGGGCATCCAGCAAGGGTACAGTTTGATTTATGTGAGAAGAATATTATGATTTTTATATTATACAATACTGCAGGCATTGTGATTTTGATTCTGATGATTGATTCTGCAGAAGGTCTATGATTCATTTATGCTATAATTGTGTCTCTGCAACCCTCTCTTTTAAATATGAATCATTTTTAGATTTCTCATTTAATATCTACCTATAAATATGTGTTGTGTTTATATTTAACTATAAATACTGAGCAGCACAATTTCATAATAAAGTATCGAAGTGTGTAATATTCTTAAATTTGTTTATTTTTCTTTAACAACGTTGGGCAGCCCCACAATCGCAGGGCATCAAAAAATTTAATGAAACTCTTGTTGTTCCTCTCCACGGAATCTTTAGTAAAAGGCGAAAGATTTATACGATTTGAAGAGAAACAAGAGTACTAAAACGAGAACGTTAGCTGACCAACCCATTCATCACGTGGGCATTCTCAATTATGGTTTTGACAAATCAACATTGGTAAAATACTCAAAAATTCAGTATTAATCAAAGGGACTTATATATTTCATCAAGACGCCCAATACTTATAACTGTCATAGTTTACGCGGTAAATGTGAATGTTTTTGAGTTAACTTTGAAAGGCCCCAAATGCATTATGGAAACGTGACCACACCTCTTCCCCCATACAAAACACCTGTGGATCTTCTGAGCCAAAGAATTTCATACATAAATGTCATGGAAATGTAACATTCCAATATATCATACTGAATATTTATCAACAATAACACATCGGGTTGAAAATGGTAACCAAATTTATGCAGTACTCTTCATGCAAAACTGTATAATCAATCAAATTCAACTGTTTACTCAGGGTCACGGGGTGGCTGGAGCCTTTCCCGGCAGTCATGGTACCGTTTGATTTATGTGAGAAGAATATTATGATTTTATATTATACAATACAGCAGGCATTGTGATTTTGATTCTTATGATTGATTCTGCAGAAGGTCTATGCTGTGATTCATTTATGTTATAATTGTGTATTCTGCAACCCTCTCTTTTAAGTAGGAATTCATTTTTAGGTTTCCTCATTTAATATCTATCTACTTATAAATATGTGTGTGTGTTGTGTTTATGTTTAACTGTAAATGCTGACTAGCACAATTTCATAGCAAGCTATTAGCGTGTGTTCCTTTTTTTCTTTAACAACGTTGGGTAGCCCCACAATCGCAGAGCATAAAAAAATTTAATGAAACTCTTGTTGTTCCTCTCCACGGAAATCTTTAGTAAAAGGCGAAAGATTTATACGATTTGAAGAGAAACAAGGAGTATTAAAGATTTGTAGGTTAGCTGACCAACCCCAACCCATTCATCACGTGGGCATTCTCAATTATGGTTTTAACAAATCAACATTGGTAAAATACTCAAAAATTCAGTATTAATCAAAGTGACTTATATATTTCATCAAGATGCCCAATACTTATAATTGTCATAGTTTGACACGGTAAATGTGAATGTTTTTAAGCTAACTTTGAAAAGCCCCAAATGCATTATGGGAAACGTGACCACACCTCTCCCCCCATACAAAAACACCTTGTGGATCTTCTGAGCCAAAAGAATTTCATACATAAATGTCATGGAAATGTAATATTCCAATATATCATATTGATATTTATCAACAATAACACATCGGGTTGAAAATGGTAACCAAATTTACACAAGTACTCTTCATGCAAAACTGTATAATCAATCAACTTCAACTGTTTACTCAGGGTCACGGGGTCACGGGGTGGCTGGAGCCTTTCCCAGCAGCAAGGGTACAGTTTGATTTATGTGAGAAGAATATTAAGATTTTTATATTATACAATACAGCAGGCCTTGTGATTTTGATTCTGATGATTGATTCTGCAGAAGGTCTATGCTGTGATTCATTTACGCTATAATTGTGTCTCTGCAACCCTCCCTTTTAAATAATGAATCATTTTTAGGTTTCTCATGAAATATCTATCTACCTATAAATATGTGTGTATTTGTTTACCATTTAACTGTAAATACTGAGCAGCACAATTTCATAACAAGATATCAAAGTGTGTAACATTTTTAAATTTGCTTATTTTTATTTAACAACGTTGGGCAGCCCCACAATCGCAGGGCATAAAAAAATTTAATGAAACTCTTGTTGTTCCTCTCCACGGAAATCTTTAGTAAAAGGCGAAAGATTTATACGATTTGAAGAGAAACAAGAGTACTAAAAACGCGAACGTTAGCTGACCAACCCATTCATCACGTGGGCATTCTCAATTATGGTTTTGACAAATCAACATTGGTAAAATACTCAAAAATTCAGTATTAATCAAAGTGTCTTATATAGTTCATCAAGACGCCCAATACTTATAATTGTCATAGTTTACGCGGTAAATGTGAATGTTTTTGAGTTAACTTTGAAAGGCCCCAAATGCATTATGGGAAACGTGACCACACCTCTCCCCCCATACAAAAACACCTTGTGGATCTTCTGAGCCAAAAGAATTTCATACATAAATGTCATGGAAATGTAATATTCTAATATATCATACTGATATTTATCAACAATAACATATCGGGTTGAAAATGGTAACCAAATTTATGCAAGTACTCTTCATGCAAAACTGTATAATCAATCAACTTCAACTGTTTACTCAGGGTCACGTGGTCACGGGGTGGCTGGAGCCTTTCCCAGCAGCAAGGGTACAGTTTGATTTATGTGAGAAGAATATTAAGATTTTTATATTATACAGTACAGCAGGCCTTGTGATTTTGATTCAGATGATTCTGCAGAAGGTCTATGCTGTGATTCATTTACGCTATAATTGTGTCTCTGCAACCCTCCCTTTTAAATAATGAATCATTTTTAGGTTTCTCATGTAATATCTATCTACCTATAAATATGTGTGTATTTGTTTACCATTTAACCGTAAATACTGAGCAGCACAATTTCATAACAAGGTATTAAAATGTGTAACTTTTAAATTTGCTTATTTTTATTTAACAACGTTGGGTAGCCCCACAATCGCAGGGCATCAAAAAATTTAATGAAACTCTTGTTGTTCCTCTCCACGGAAATCTTTAGTAAAAGGCGAAAGATTTATACGATTTGAAGAGAAACAAGAGTACTAAAAACGCGAACGTTAGCTGACCAACCCATTCATCACGTGGGCATTCTCAATTATGGTTTTGACAAATCAACATTGCTAAAATACTCAAAAATTCAGTATTAATCAAAGTGACTTATATATTTAATCAAGACGCCCAATACTTATAATTGCGATAGTTTACGCGGTAAATGTGAATGTTTTTGAGTTAACTTTGAAAGGCCCCAAATGCATTATGGGAAACGTGACCACACCTCTTCCCCCATACAAAAACTCCTCGGTTTCAGCTTCGGCTTTTTCTTCTCGCGAAAATGTATCAATATGAACTATGCATATGACACGTTTTACGTGAAGTTAACGTTTGATTGTTTTTTTTTAACCTCCCACAACGCTACTTTTATTCTATTGACACGCTTGAAGATTTAATAGACAAAAAAGATCAAATGTTCATCGTTCCGGTTCAACGTTGGCAAAGAGTCGGACGCTCGAGTTTGTAGGACATAAACTTGAGTTAAACACGCAGGTTTTTGCTGTTGTGTTTTTACAAATAAATACAGGAATTAAGATCTTGAGACTCTGTGGGCTCAGCTCTGAGATGGACTTCATTCCATTAACAATTGATTGTTTTTTGTTTGTTTTGTTTTGTTTTGCACTCTGTTAATTTGTAACCTGACATTGACACGTGACTTTTTTGTAACTGTTTGTAACCGTTAGAATGCCCTCAACAAGGTCACACCTCTGAGTGGTCTGCTTGAGGTTTCTTCATAAACATTAGATTAGATTATACAGAACTTTATTAACTTTATTTAATTATTAAAACGGCTTACTATTATTTATTTATTTATTTATTTATTTTCACCAAAGTTAATCAGGTTGTCCAAGCTTCTACAAAAAGCAATCTGAACATGAATTAAATGTCGGTGTTGTCATGAACTAAATTAAAACTATTATATCAAGATTAAAACGGCTAGTTAGTTATTTTTGCAACAAATAATTGAAGCCCCACATCTTGCAGGACATCAAAAAACAGTAAAAGGCGAAAGATTTCTACAATTTGAAGATAAGTGCTTTAAGAGTGCTTTCAGTGACCGTCCCAATTTACAAGAGCATTCTGACTTATGGTTGTAATGAATCAGCATCTCTCACTCATCTTCAGTCAGGGGGCATCAGGCAGGGTACAAACACAGTCACACACCCACACGGACAATTTAAAGTTTCCAATCCATCTAACCTACATGACTTTTGTGGGAGCACCCGGAGAGAACCCACACAAACACAGGAAGAACATACAAACTTCTCACAGAAAAACCTATTGTATGTAAGCTATTATGTGTTATTCACATTAAATATAATAAGTATTATATTACAGTGTAAAATAGTTGTGAAGTTGTTAAAATACCCTTTAGTGTGTTACATATGCATGTAATATTGTCGTTCTGAGCACACTCCTTTCAGATCTTAGAAGCAGATTTGGTCCAGACTGGTTGGGAACATGTGCCTGTTTCACTTTGATGAACGTCAGAATTTAAAGTTCTATTTGTTCATCTGGTTTTAGTCCTTCTGGAAGGTCCTCCTCTCTCCACAGAAGAAAACTGGAGCTCTGACAGAGTGACCATCGGGTTCTTGGTCACCTCCCTGACTAAGGCCCTTCTCCCCTGATCGTTCACTTTAGACGGGCGGCCAGCTCGAGGAAGAGTCCTGGTGGATACGAACTTCTTCAATTTATGAATGATGGAGGTCACTCTGCTCATTGGGACCATCAAAGCAGCAGAAATGTTTCTGTACCCTTCCCCAGATTTGTGCCTCAGGACAATCCTGTCTCTGAGGTCTATAGACAATTCCTTTGACTTCATGCTTGGTTTGTGCTCTGACATGCACTGTCAACTGTAGGACCTTCTTTGTAGACAGGTGTGTGCCTTTCCGAATAATGTCCAATCAACTGAATTTACCCCAGGTGGACTCCAATTAAGCTGCAGAAACATTTTAAGAATGATCAGTGGAAACAGGATGCAACTGAGCTCAATTTTGAACTTCAAAAATAAAAATAAAAATTCAAGTTGTCATTATGGGGTATTGTGTGTAAAATTTTGAGGAAAATAATGAATTTCATCCAGTTTGGAATAAGGATGTTGGGCAGTTCCATGGTGAATGGGAAAATGGGCAAGATTTTTTATTTTATTTTTTTAGTGTCTCCCTTGTATTTTCAGTTTTCTAGATATAAATTAACATTTTTTTAGGAAACAAGGGACTTTTGGTGTAATGTGAGTCATGCTGTAATTAGAAGTAATTAAAAGACTAATTAAAGATTTATCTTACTTTTTGTTTATGTCATTTCACACTTTCTGTCAACTGGGACATGCATGCAAGAAATGGTGTCTTAAAATGAATATGTGTGGGAGGTACACAAAAAAATAACTTGAAAAGTAACCCAAGACTATACTGCGAGTCACATGGAAATGCACGGTAACATAAAAAATGTTGGAAAAGTGCAGCACTGTGAATACTTTCTGGATACTCTGTCTGCTTCTTGAGATGCAATGCATTTACTATTATGGAATAAAGATATAACTCACATATTTGCTTTTGTTAAAACTGATTTTGCATTGACATGCCAATAAAAAGCTGGTAATCAAATGTTACTTTTATTTAATTCCAGGATGCCTCAAACTTTTGCACAGTACTGTATATTATATTCACACTGTTTTTTTTTTTTTAACTTTCACTTTGATGCTCTGTGTGCTTCTTACCCTGTGTGCTGCTATACAATGCTGCTGGAACCTCAGTTTCCCTGAGGGAGATCAATACAAGTCAACAACAAATCAATCATTCTATCTATCTATCTATCTATCTATCTATCTATCTATCTATCTATCTATCTATCTATCTATCTATCTATCTATCTATCTATCTATCTATCTATCTATCTATCTATCTATCTATCTATCTATCTATCTATCTATCTATCTATCTATCTATCTATCTATCTATCTATCTATCTATATGTCTTATCACAATGTAAAATATTGCTGAAATTGTCAAAACATATTTCAGTACATCACATATGCACATAATCTTGTCGTTATGAGCACACTCCTTTCAGATCTCAGAAGTGAAGCAGAGCTGGTCCATGTAGAATGTGAGAGTTTAAAGTTATTTCTATTTGTTGATCTGGATTAGCATCAGGAAGGGTATCTCATGTATATCAAATCTTGTGTCAAATCAATATGGGGACTGTAAAAACCAGAGATCCATAAGGGCAGAGGGGAGATGGAAACACATGTTCTGCAGGAGCCACCACAAATGAAAGTTCTCTGAACCAATTTGCCCCAAAAATTGTGTCAAATTTCATATGATTCTTGTTGAGATATACTGTGTTCACTTTCCAGGAGTAGAAGGTCTGTTAACTCTGATTCTGCTCTCTCGTTCTCTATTTGAAGCCTGGTTTCTAGACTCTTCACTGATGGTTGCGGAGGATTGGAGAAACCATCTTGTGGTCCCCTGTCTCAACGTGCTGTTTTAGACTGAATTTGCAGATGGAACATGACCACCACTTGTGACAAACTGTGAACTACCATGACCTCTGGAAGTTTTAATAATCTGAACAATTCTTTTTCTGTTTTTGGATGCTTGAGGACAGCGCGGGAGTAAAGTGGTAAGTGTACTTGCTCATGGAGCAGAAGGTTCTGAGTTCATGACCACAAGTTCTCCATATTAGGGGCAATCTGCTGTAAAACTTGTACCAAATCAACATGCAGATCCATAATAAAGCTGCCGTGGTGACCCTGAGTAACAAAGGGAGAAGCTGAAACTACTGACTGTATTACAGTTTTGACATGATGGAGGTGACCAGTCAAGGAACAGCAGCTGCTTTTTTTTCAGGGAGGGCTTCATCTGATCTAAGCTTATCTTCACTCACTCACTCATCTTCAACCGCTTATTTCAACAACTCCAGTAGAGACCCCAGACTTTCCCGGGACACATTAACCACCTCTGACTGGAGGATACCGAGGCATTCCCATGCGAGGATGGAGATATAACCTTTCCACCTAGTCTTGGGTCTTCCACAGGGTCTTCTCCCAGATGGACGTATCTGGAACACCTCCCTAGGGAGGTGCCCAGGGGCATCCTTACCAGATGCCCGAACCACCTCAGTTGGCTCCTTTCAACATGAAGGAGCAGCAGCTCTACTCCAAGCTCCCCACTAATGACCGAGCTTCTCACCCTACCCTATCTCTAAGGGAGACGCCCTCTAAGAAAGCCCATTTCGATTGCTTGTACACGCAATCTAGTTCTTTCGGTCATCACCCAACCCTCATGACCATAGGTGAGAGTAGGAAAGAAGATTGACCAGTATAGATCGAGAGCTTCACGTTTTGGCTCAGCTCCCTTTTCGTTGCAACAGTACGGTAGAGCGAATGCAATACCGCCCCTGCTACGCCTATTCTCCGGCCAATCTCACGCTCCATTGTTCTCTCGTGAACAAGGCTCCAAGGTACTTGAATTTGGGGCTTACCCTAAGATTACCCCTTGGATCATAAAGAAGAAAGGCCTTGCATAAACAATAAGATAAATTGCCTTTATTGTCACTATACTCAAAATATGTCTGGTGGATGAATACTGCTGCATACAGAATTAGATTTCTAGCATTTAAAATAAAAATTGCACATCAAAAAAGTGACAAGCAAATCTCTAATCAGCTTCCTGGAATGCCTTTGAATTCAGGAAAAAGGCTTCACATTTGGAAATATTGTGAACTCTTAGTGCATGAATTCATCCAAGATTTGTTGTGTGGGCCGCCAGAAGAGGAGGTACTGCTGGCCCACCACCAGAGGGCGCCCTGCCTGGAGTGCGGGCTCCAGGCACCAGAGGGCGCAGCCGCCTCACAGGAGCAGCCAGGGTGACAGCTGTCACGCATCACCTGCAACAGCTGTTACCAATCAGCAGGGGTACATCAGCAGGACGACGTCTCCACCTCTTTGCCGAGATATCGTTCTACCTGGAAGGTAATGTTCTCAGCTGACTGCTTGACAGTAACTTTTTGTGATTTTTGTGAGTGATAACAGACCTTTTTTCCAACGAGAGGTGGAGGTAGTTTTCCTGCCGTGCAGATTGCTGGGTGCAAACGCGCCCACCTTTAATTGTGTTTTTGTTCCTCGCCAGCAGTACCAGGTCCGACACGCGGAGGCAGTGGCCACCTGGGAGTTCGGGACTTGGCGGCTCCAGTATTCCCGGGGTCTGGTGGCGGAGGAAATCGTGTGGTTCCGGTTCTGCTTTGGACAGGTGTCTCCTATCTTCGAGCCTGCCCACACGACACCTTTGTGAATTGATTCTGATCTATTGTTGTAATCTGTTGTATTTGTTGTGCACATTCACAACAGTAAAGTGTTGTTATTTGACCTACTCCATTGTCCGTTCCTTTGCGCCCCTGTTGTGGGTCCGTGTACCGACACTTTCCCAACAAGATTCACGAGTTTTCTTTCTCTGGGAACAGTAGTATAGATCCCAAACACCTCATCCTTCCCAGATTAATTGCTGCACAATGGAGCATCACAAAAACGACCCCGCATGAACCACTTTCCATCTTTTCAGACTAGTTAACTTGGGTGAATTACTGAAATAAAAAAGCACATTCTGCGGTCACCATTGGTGTCACCTTCTGAAATTGTTGCGTGCCGATTTTTGAGCTAAAAATCATCTTGCATTGTGGGAAAATCGCAATGCATTTATGGAAATGCAAAGCTACTGGACACACTCCGCATCCAGCAGGTGGCAGCGACGTCTACGGGATCTTACGTCGGCACAACAGTTGCTTTTTAAATTGATACTGAACATTAGCATCCGCCAGATTGTAATCGCTTCTTCGCCGTTATATGCCCTGTTAAACTGGTGACATAGCAGATTTTTTGCTGTTATTGTGTTTGAGTTTACTCCGCACGCGTCCCTCGTTGAAGTTAAACCCCGCCCGCCCCGGCGGCTCGTCCCGCTGAGCATCCCGAGCTCTGCGTGTTTGGGATTATTGTGATTGGGAAGCAGCCGCGGCCATCTTGGTTCTGCACCGAGGAGAGAACGGACGACGCCACTGGAGCTTGTCGGCTAACGTTAGCTGATAGGGGGGAAAAAAATTAAACCTTAAACTCTACTATGCTTCACACGCCTTCTTGCTGTTTACTTGAAGTCGCTTTGATGGCATGAAAATGAGAACAAATCACGTTCTCTCTTTTGCGCTATAAATCCTCGGTCCATGTTTAAAATTTCCTGATAGAAGAGTTACTATGAATGGAGGATAAATGTTGCCAAAGGCTGACAGCAGCAGTTTTGTCCTTTTCTCTCTTCTCTTCGTCCTCACCTTAACGGACCCACCACGGACAGGTAAGTCATTTCAAGTCGTATTTTCTTATGTTTGCGTGCTTTAAGTAGAGAGGCCCGCTGGCTCCGGTGCTCTTAAGCCGCTGCTCGGTTCACAATGGGCGCTGTGCACCGCCGACATAGTGTCGGTAATTTATCGGTAATCGTTTTTAAAAAGTCAGCACTAAAGGTCTACTAGAGATTCATAGAACACTGATGGTTTGTCTTAACAAATAAACTTAGGACGTGGCTAATTGTACGTAGCCGTATTAATAATTACAGCACAGTCCTGTTAGGGTTCGGTGTTGTGATTAGAATCTATTTGTACAACTACGTAGCTTCATAATCACGTGACCTATATTAACCAGACGCTATAATTCTCGAGGTCGGCATTACTTGAGCGCCCTCTAGGGGCCGTTTTTTTGTCGGTGAAAACATTGCCGAACTCGATACAAATACATCTAATTTGATCACTTTTCAAAGGGGTTAGACTCGTCAATAAAGTCAGTTTAATGTACAGTGATTAATTTCAGGTCAACTTGGTGTATAAATGTCACTGTTCCAGGTAATAACTATCAGCTGGCTTTTACAAGCAAGTTGAGACTAAACCAAACCACCATCTGATTTCAGTAGAACTGCTTACAGCCCTTGTGTGTTTTCACCGAGCGGCCAGTGGCGGAAGTACAGTCTGGCCTTCGGATTGGCCACTTCGCCGGAATTGACATAGTACCAACCTCAAGAATACAGCTACAGCTGCTGTCATAAACTTAAATACTTAATTTGTTTTGCACTTTTGATATTTTTATCAACATGATTTGAATTCTATTTTATCAAGGTTTTGCTCTTTTTGAGTCACCCTTAAAATGGATCTGCGCACTAATCTCTATTTTCCTGATTAAAGTCACGTAAGGAAGTTGGAATACTGCCGATTGGCCAGTTGTCATCACGTGACAACCCCTGTGCTGTCCGTTAACACCAAGGAACTATAATTTCTGCCCCTTGGGTGTAGAATTCGTATTTTGGGATATGTACCTGTAGCCACTTGTTGCTATGTTGCCAGGACCTGCAGCTTTCCTGGGGTTCACCCTGAGTGGGGTTGTCTGCATGTCAGCTGGGTACAGATGAAGTGTTTTGTTGTTTGTGTAGGGAGAGGTTTTGTTGGTTTGGTGGTGTTTTCCTCAAACTGGCTGAAGAAGGTGTTAAAGGTGTCTTGACACTTGCACAAGTTTGATCCGCACACTGGTACGCAATCTGCTGTGCCGGAGAGTAAACTCTGCGCAGCTTCATGCAAGTGCACAAATAAAATTTTGAAATTTTCAAAATTTGTCGCGCATTAATTCACTTCACGTGAACATTGGGCAGCCAATTAAAAAAACGAGTGATTGCGTCAGTGCATCACAGCACAGCTCATCTGAACAATTATGAGATGTTTAATCTATCATAAACATACCTTTACAGCTACTCATATGAAGGAATGAACATGCAACTATTGTACCAAGCCATTACAATATAAACATTACAAATAATGACCTTTTAGAATATTCCAAATGCGTTCTCCACCTCATGGAGGGATAGATAGCTAGATTGATTGTGGAAGTGATTAGAGGTGTTTTCAACAGCCAAATTCTGAGAGAAAATTATTCATCCTCTATGAAATAATTATTTTATATAAGTAGTGTCCAGCGGCACAGACTGTGGCATCCAGCTGGGAACACAGCGGCTGGCATTGTCACGAAGAGTTGCGCAGGAGTGCGGAGCCAAAATGTGTGCAGATGTCAAGGCACCATAAGTGAGACTGCGTTGTCCTCGCATGGTGGCGGTGTTGGCTTGTAGTCATTGACTGACTGGATGCCTTGCCACAGGCGTCTGGGGTCTTGTGTGTCTGTAAAGTGCGATTGAGATTTCTGCCCATTGCTCTGTTTTTGAGTTCCGAAGTCAGTATAATTCCAGAAAGAATTTTTGAAAAGGTAGTTTTGTAGTCCCAGTAATGAGCTTCTATTGTAGACTGTTCTCGTACAAGACTGTGATGGTACAGACAACACAGTTAACATAAAATGCAGATCACTATCTGGAACTGGAGTAGCCGCTGCCGCCATCTTGATCAGATGGCTGACGTAAAAGATAAAATATTTCTTGCTTTGACATTATCCTCAGTGTGGCCATTTGTTTGGTATCACGAGACGGTTGTTTGGGTGGTACTGTGGCCTTCATGCAAGGGCCCAAACGGTTGACACCCTCGACCAATATTTTTCCCAGGTGTGTTGCATTTGAAAAGCTTGTTGCGCAAGAATTGCAAACTTATGTGTGCAGGAAATTGGATGTTCAGCTAAAGAAGAATCCAGTTTGCTAGAAGGCAGTTTAGTATGACAAATGTTTGAGCAAATGTTTCTTGTTACACAGGTTGTCATGATACTCTGTCTTGCAGAGAAAAATAATCTGACAGTGCAGTGCCCTGGTTATTTATCGCATGCATATATCATGAAGATATTAATAACTGCCCAAGAGGAAGCCGATCCTTTTTCGCTTCAAATGTGACAGCCAAACTCTAGCTATCTGATACAGATCTGACATGTTGTCATTCTTTTCCATGTGAGGTAACTTGACACTGGAACTAAAATTTACTTCTTCACTGTAACTGGAGATGCCAATATTATTTTTAGATCCACATGTGCAAATTCCATTTGTAGAAGGTTTATAACATCGCACTGAAATTGGGCTAATCCCCCCCCCCACCCCCATTTTGTGAATGTATACGCATCATCTCAGTCTGTCTGTGCTTGTAGCACACATGTTGAAATTACTGGTGGTGTGTGGAGAAGTTGCTGAACAGTTGTAATCAGGGAGTGGTAGATATGAAAAGGCTTCATTCTGCTTCATGCAGAAAGGTTGTGTGTACAAACAAGAAAAATCATATGCATCTATTTGTTTATAGTCACTGCACTTTTTTTTTTTTTTTTTTCCCTCACAAAATGCAACTGCTAAAATACACTTTAGTACCTGGTACTGGTAACATTTAAAAATACACTTTAGTTGATTATTGTGAGTGTTTGCAAACACTGTCTGTTTCTTAGATACTTCTGTTTTGTGCTTTGACACATACTCGTATGTAGCCAAGATATACAACATTGCAACATAGACTGGACAACAAATGTACAGATTTGCACTGCAGTGCTCCTTGAAAATGTTGCCTGTATTAAGTGCTATTACTTTAGAATTAACCTGTGTCCAAATGCTTCATATGTCCTAACATTGGTTAATACATACTCCCCAACCTTTACCGTAGCACATATAATACATGCACAATTATGGCATATTATGCCACTGCCATTTTATCTGTCCTTTGACCCAGATGTTTACAGATGTCACACATGTGCATATTAGATTAGATAGAACTTTATTGATCCCTTGGGAAGACTTCCTCTGGGAAATTGAGGTTCCTGCAGCATTGTATAGCAGCACACAGGATAAGAAGCACACAGAGCATCAAAAGTGAAAGTAAAAAAAAAAAACGATTTGCAAATATAAATAGAAATACAAGACATACTGATTGCTGCTGGTTTGCTGGCTACTACTGTTCCTCTCCTTCCCGCCCCATCTTCCTGTTACACCCCACCCCCACCCCAGAGTGAGGAGTTGTACACTCTGATGACCTGAGTTACCAAAGGAGGCTAAGCCGTTAACATTAATGATGACAGTTTCCTTAGCCTTAGCACACATATGTTATGTGTTTTCTGTAACATTATAACAGGGATGTCATGTTTGTGTAGGAAATGTGATAACGCTAATGTTTTATAACGCTATGTTACAGTGCAAAAAAAAAAGTACCTCTTTAATGGACAACTGTTACTAAGCTAACAACATGCACACCTTGGCAAGCAAATATCCTGACTGAAGCAGTCTTGAACGTGTTGGTGACTGAAATGAGATCGATCTCACTTCACCACAGTTATGGAAAAGAAATATGATACATCCTTTGAGAAGGTCAGTCTCTCTCTCACACTCTCTCTCAACTTAAGTTTGCTTTATTGGCATGAATGTATTAACACAATATTTCCAACAATAACACAAAGACAGATAACAGCTTCATGCTGGTGCAATAAGCCACAGTTTACGTATGATCTGATTAGTCGACTAATCGCAAAAATAATCAGTGAGTAGTCGATTATAAAAGTAATTGTTTGTGGCTGCCCTACCGGCAGGCCAATCTCATCCTCTCTCTCTGCCATATCTAACAGCTCCTGCCTTCTGTAACCCGTGGGTGAAACATTCCATTTTTTTTAAATACTCTGATGTTTTTAATTGTTCATTTCTTGGCCATGCCGTTACTTCGACTACGAAAACAGAGATTCCAAATAGCATTGCGGTTTGTTGTGTCTGGCCAAGCTTGTTGCTATGTTGGTTGTGCATGCGCACAAGTGACCTACTGCAGTGCCCCCTAGTATCTTTGAATGCAGCTATTATGCTGGTGATCAAACTACTGTTAGTAGTGGTTTTGTTGCATTTTAAAATCTCTGTGAGCAAGCTGAAGTTGCAACATTGCTGTAGCAACATTTGTTCCTTAAACGTTGTCATATTTCTAGCTCTTGTTGAACCATTTTTAGTTTTCACAGTCTGAATATGCTGCAGCATGTTGGTTGCTGTGGTTTTGTCTTGTTTTGCAACTGGGAATACTTGAAGGGTTGAGGAGAAGACTGACAGTACCACCAGGTAGAGATTTTAGACAGGCTGCTCGTGTTTGAAAACAAAGAATTGTGATACCTACCTGGTACCATGAACATTCAGTAAGGTATATCTTATGTTATATTCCAATTCTAAGGTGGAACTATGCCAGTATACAAAGGTATATCTAAAAAGGAAGAGTAAAATAGGAGAGTAGAAAAGAGTTGAGTAGAGCCACTTAGGTGCCTGCTCTTGAGAACCAGGGATGGTAGGTTAAAAAGTTTTTTTATCCCATGGGAACTCTCCCTACCCACCCAAGCAGCTCAAGAAAAGGTATATATAATGTAATAGGTAATAAGACATAAGAAGGTGCAATATCAGAAAACTATTAGTAGCTAGGAAAAATAGAAAGTAAATAGCTAGGAGTAAGTATATAATATACAAACAGTATATGGAACATATATGAAGATTATCAGGCATGAATAAAGGTGTCATATCAGAACTTAACCTAAACCAGTCTGCCGGGGTAATGAAACCACCAAGCACAGAACTGGAAGTTAAGTAGCTACATGAAAATTCAGTAAGGTATATCTTGTATATTATATTCCAATTCTAAGGTGGAAATATTCCAGTATACAAAGGTATATCTAAAAAGGAAGAGTAAAATAGGAGTAGAGCCACTTAGGTGCCTGGTCTTGAGGGATGGTAGGTTAAAAGCTTTTTATCCCATGGGAACTCATGATGAGTTTGTAAAAATTAGGGGTATCACCAAGATCGGTCTTGGATCAGTATTATTTTTGATTGAATCTGAATTGGCTTTATAACCCATCTGTTGTCCAGTGACTGCATGACTAGATGGAATAGGCTTGAATAAACATGAGTCTCACCCCAATCCAACCTGTGGTCTGTTTTGGAAGTAACATGTCGACAGAGGTGATGGCCACTACTCTATTTAGGGTCTGTCCATGTGAAATGACCAGAGGCCTCCCCACTGATCTTTTCTGATTTGCTTGATACTTTCCCAAACTAATGCCATTATTCCCAGTAAACTCCATATAAAAATTCAGCCTTACATCTTTACATTAGTTTTTGAGATGTTGGGGCTTTAAAAATGTGTGACAGCGATTTTACTGTGAAACCAAATAGCACTGAAAAAGCTGCTAAATTTAATTAGTCATTACGTTTGAACAATTCATGCTAAATGCAAGAAATTTCAGTCTTCCTCATGTCTTTAACTATGATAAAAGAAGATCCGCAGTTACATATTTGTCATTTTATAGCTTGCTGAAAACTTGAAAGAAAACAAAACTACTTTGTGCTTTGGAGCAGTTTTGGGTCTATAGTTTAGGGTTGTACGATATGGCCTAAAATTCATATCACGATATAAATTGAATCCCTTCATGCTAACAGTATATATTGTGATATAAACTTAAGTGTAAAAATCATGTGTTTCTGAATGGGTCCCTTTGCAAAGGTAAACTGATCTAAATAAATAACATCTAAGATGCAAGCCTAGATTTGATGTTTTGATTAATAAACATACTTAATTTACTCATATTTGAAGTCGGTCTGGGTAAATCATCTCATCCTGGCTGATTTAGTCTTTTTGCTCTGGTTAAAAAATCCTTGCGTTATTAAATGTGGCGCTTTCTCAAATGTTTGATTCGGGACGTGACGGAGTGCCCGCCTTCCCCCAGTGTGTCCGCTGAAATAAATAAATAATGGCTTTGCAAATATCAGCGACAGAACAGGTGTCTCACAAACTATCATGTACAGTAGTGAGAGTCAGCTCAGAACACCCCTCTCCGCGGCAGCAAACTGGTTCACACACACACACAGCCGCTTCACAGAGGAGTTTTCCTGGATCGAAAAACTCCGCGGGTGTTATCGCGATTCGTCGGTGGAGTCTAAATCTTTACTGTTGGCCAAAATTATACCGTGTACCAATTAAACCAGCTATACCGTGCAGCGCTACTGTAGTTCCACATTGAAGCACAGCCGATCTTTCAGATTTGGTTTGTATTTCTCATGTTATAGTACTGTTTTGGCAAGTAAGTATTTTTCTGAAGGAAATCAAATTTTCTGATTTATGAGGCAATAAAAATGAAAAATAATCATTTCACATACATGCATATATATATATATATATATAGATTATGTATGACAAGATCTACCATAAAAAGAATTATACCAGTGGAAAAGCATGCCTTCATTAATATATTCACAGTATATGAAGTTATCTTGAACCAGACTATATTTGGTAAGGTATCAAATATGCCATGTTTCACCACAAACAGAAATGTAAACTACAGGGCCACTGTACTTAAAATACAATCACAAAATTGTATGGGAGAATGAATACATAAAAAAGTGACATAATAAAAAAACAAGTATAAAATTGACTGGACAAATGAAGGAACAAAGGATAAATCCATACCTTGCAACGTAACAGCGCCCTCCTGATTTTACTTTTCCTTAAGCGGCACCCAGCAGCTATGGAGAATATTATTCTGCTGTCCGATGCTGCTTCTGACTTCACAGGACTTGGTATGCTTCGGCAATTCAAAGTTCCACAAGTTCATTACGGTCATTAAACATCTGATTAGGGTTTTTCCAACCAGGTAGTTAGAGCTACCTAACATTTTGTAAAAGGCTGGTTTTGTAAAAAAAAGAAAAAAAGAAAAAAAATGAAGTGAAATGGTGCAAACTGACATGATATTCAGACCATTTTTTGTGACTGTCCATGATAAATTTTGTATCAATATTTTTTAGATAGCATCCTTGTTTGTTGAACATGACCAGCAGAACTCACAACTTACCATTTTCTTACACCTACCTGTAATTGATGGACATCCTTTCCATGTTGCACATTTAACATTACTTCAGAGCTAGTTTTGATGAAATGTTCTGAATTCTTTTCTGAATAATACACTTAGACTAACTGTTCTATGAGTTACTTTACTTAATAAACAATTCATTATAATGGTATGCAGTGTGTGTGAAGCGCCTGTGTTTTAGGCAAAATTACTTTGTTCTTAAACATTACAAATAGTAAGTCGATGATGATGATGATAATGATCATATATTCTTAAATATCTTATTTTTTTCAAATGTAATAGAATCTGGTTAATATTATGTGCAACAACTGTCTTTTAAAATGGCTACAAAAGTGGACCTTTTAAGCGGTTTTGGGGGGCGGGATGTTCTCACCTCTCACCCCGTGGGTCTGTCCCTGCATCCGATGTCTGCAGTCTGTACGCAGCTGCAGAATGGACAAGAAGAGAGAGACCCTTTTGCTCGCTATTATCAACTCTGCAAGTCTGTACTATCAAACAGCGAGGCAGGCGCACTGTTGATGATCTGAAAGAATTATTGTGGTGGATGATTTTGCAAGTGAGCACATGGTGGCTGGGTCTACAACCACAGGTTTGGTCAGCCTCAGTCTCAAAGAAAGTGGGGGGAATAAAACTATGGCGTCGCCTCCATGTGGGCTCACCTCCCACAAGGACAGTGTAAAGGGTGTGTGGTCTGAGACTGTTATGATGATCTTAATAATAATGAGAATGAATGCATTTTTAACAACTGAAATGGCCATCGGTCATTATGACTCTGAGTTTCTTAGTTTTGTGGAATTAATAATGAGACAAAAATCTGTTTACTTAATTAGTTAAAAATAAAATAAATGAATGCAAACATTCAGAAGTATCTCAGATTAAAGGTGTTTTTTCTTAATGGTGTGGCAGAGCTGTTAAAGTGACTCACATGTAAAATGGATTGACTTTGGTTTTAGTTGTATTGAAATTTATATTCTTGTGTATATAAATTTCAATACCATAATATATACCATTAGCAGCTATGCTTCAAGTTATATGGCGATATGAGTTTTAGGCCATACCACTAAGCCCTGAGGGTTGTGTTTGGGCTATCGATTGCCTTTTAGCATTAAGCGGAGGAGGAATATATTCTTTATATGTCTATGTACGTATATATAGCATGGTTTTTCATCACTTCAGGCTGAAGCACAGTATTAAGTCCTAAAAGGGAACCTGCTGACACACAGGATAGTTGACGCTATTGTTTCTATTTGTTCCAGGTCCACGAATAGCTCTGGCAAGATTATTGTCAGGTAAGCAGTATGTCTTGTAATATAGTGTCTTTACTTTTTGCAAGTGGACAGCACCAGCACCTTCCCTCAGATTAAGTGATTGATGGCAGTCGTCCTCTTGTTAGTAGGAATGGTACTCTTAGGATATCTGTTTTGAGAGGTTTTTGTTTGTTGGTTGGTTTAGTTTCACGAGTTTGCCGATCATGCTGTAAAAATATCCTATCAGTTTTTTCCAGAGTGTATCCTGGCTTGGTTTTTCCTGTAACAGTGCAATGTTTCGTTTTTGCCCTGTTGATGCTCATTATAGAATTGGTAGTTGTAATTAGTATGATAGATTGGGTTACGTGTAAGCACTTTGGGTTTCAGCTATTAAACATGTTCTGTTACTCCGGCAAAAATCAGATCAGATTGAGGAGTACATGCTCAAAAGAATATTTTTACCATAACATTGATTTGTGGCTGACGGTCGGCTCATTAAACCTTCAGACAGGAAGAAAAGGTTCAGACTAAATCCATCAAAGGCATTTGTTGTTTCCTCCAAGAGAAGTGGAAATAATTGCATACAAATTATTAATTTCAGAGTACCAATTAATGAGTGCACCAGTTAGTAATTGCTACACAAACAATGTTTTTGTGTTTTTGATCTCAGAAACTTGTGTACACTGTAGTGAAACGACTATGAAATTAATGTTTATGATGTTCTTAGACTTACAGAATGCCATCTGCAAAACATTGTAGTACATTAAATCTTCACTTCCGAAATTAGTAAAACTTGCGGTTGCACTGTCAGATTGTTGGAACGGTAAATTGAGGAATTGGCTAAGATGATGTGTATGTGAAAACAAAGTTGGTGATGTATTTTCTCTCTCTTTCTCTCACTCGCTCTCTTGTGTTCTCTCTGTGTGTTGTATTGTCAAAGCCATATTTTCTCAATGTATGCAGAATTATGTCTGTGCTAACAGTAGCTGCTAACATTGGTCCCTGAGTTGCTGAAACTAGTCAAAATATTTAAAACACACAAAGAACGTGGATGGGCAGCAAATGAGAAGATTATATGTCATGAAAAGTTTAATGGTCCTGTCACACCTTGACGATTTAGCCAGCATATGCCAACCATATTAAAAACGCTGGCATAAGTTATGGGTACGTTTTTTTAATAAATTAGCACCTTGAAGCACGCTGAGCTCCTTGATAAATTTTGGGCATGCTGAAAATTTTCAACACATGCCAGCATGTAATTCATATGTCCAGCACATGCGGGGCATGTTGTAGATAAGTTACGCGATTGTTAGCACACATTTCTTGTAATTTACTCATAACTCTAAATACAGCCATTAATGCTGGCCAGTGATTGGCTGATACCTGCAGTCCTCATGCAGACAGACTTGTTTACACACGGAGTAAATATTACCTGTTTGCTTCAGTCCGATTGTTCATCACAGTCTGACGGACACATATCCACATAAAGCATCCTGATTTTCGAAAACAATGTTTGAAAATAGTTTAATTCCTTGTCATGGCTAAGATAGCATTTTAAAGCAAGTCCCTTGGTGGGTTTTCTGCTCCAGGTGTGTTTCTCAGAGGATGCCGGTGTTGTGCTCTGATCACACAGAAGGGTTGTGATGATTTATACCAGTGGTCTCCAAACTATTCCAGAAAGGGCCGAGAGGGTCCAGGTTTTCTTTGCAGCCACTGACTTCAGCAGGTGATTTCACCGATTAACATCCCTTTGAACAGGTGGGATGAGTTCATCAGTGAAATCACCTGCTGGAGTCAGTGGCTGCAAAGAAAACCTGCACCCTCTCAGCCCTTTCTGGAATAGTTTGGAGACCACTGATTTATACTTTTAAAGCGCTAGTCGACCGCCATCAGGTGTGATCAAGTAAAGCCCTGTAACTCTTTAAACCTTTAAAGCCCCATCGCTGTCTGTGTGATCATCAGACGACCTGATGGATCAGTTGTGATAAGAGCTGAATGAAGTGATCACACCGACAGATCACACAGCACTTAATTCAGGTCTGATCACACCTGATCGCGGTCAACTGGCGCTTTAAAAGTTTAAATCATCACAGCATTTCATTATTCAAGTGCGTGATGACCAAGGTTGGGTAGGATTACTTTGAGAGAATACATGTGGATTACATGTATGTATGTACATACATTTGGATTACTTGTAATCTGATTACTTTTGGATTACATTTCAGAGTAATCCTACCCAACCTTGGTGATGACCTGATCAGGTCTGATCAGCGGACCTGATCAGAAAGCATCCGGCGCTTTAAAAGTTTAGAGTCACAGCACTCAATTCATTCAGGGCAGCGTTTACCACAGCCGTCAACTCATCAGCATTACCCTTCCTTTTCACTTTCCTTTCCTCTTTCCTTTCCTTTCTTTCACTTATTACCTCAGTTTTTGTTCCTTTGACATTCTTTCTGTTAATTGTGTTCATACTTATTTAGAATAATGTTTTTTATTTCACAGTTTGAAGTGAGTTTTCTTTGTTTCAGAGGGCTTCATACCCATTAAAGTTAACCACAATACACAAAATTTAACTTGCTGTTTTAAAAAATGTTCTGGGGGAGCACCCTTTTGGCGCATTTACCGGATTAGAACCGATCAAAATACTACAGAAGACAAAGAATTACCCTTCCTTTTCACTTTCCTTTCCTCTTTCCTTTCCTTCCTTTCACTTATTACTTCAGTTTTTGTTCATTTGACGTTCTTTCTCTGTTAATTGTGTTGGTACTTATTTAGAATAATGTGTTTTTACTTGACAGTTTGAGGTGAGTTTTCTTTGTTTCAGAGGCCTTCATACCCATTGAAATTCACTAGAATATACAAAATTTTACATGCTCTTTTAAAAAAATTTCTGGGGGAGCACCCCCAGACTCCCCAGAATCAAGACTACACCCCCACCACCCTTTTATGTACCTTTATGTTCAGGTTTGGCATTCTTTTTTTGCTTTTTCTCTCTCTCCTTGGAGGCTATTTAGAATAGATTTATATATTATATAATGTGTTTGTTGTATTTATTGAGGAAAAAGAGTGTATGCCCTCACTACGCCACATTTTAGGGAATTGCTGGCATTGATTTTTACCAGGAAAAAATTTCAGTCAGATGAAAATGTATTGCTTTAAACCATGATGTACACAATGATGATGATGTTTCTCAATGTTCAATTGCAAGGAATGTAGGGACTCCATCATCTACAGTCCATAATATAATCAGAAGATTCAGAGAGTTTGGAGAACTTTCTACACGTAAGCTACTTGTTGAAAACCAACATTGAATGCCTGTGACCTTCGATCCCTCAGGCAGTGCTGCATTAAAACTGACATCATTATGTAAAGGATCTTACTGCATGGGCTCAGGAACACTTCAGAAAACCATTGTCAGTTAACACATTTCGTCGCTACATCTACAAGTGCAAGTTAAAACTCTACCATGCAAAGCGAAAGCCATACATCAACAACATCCAGAAAGGCCGCCACCTTCTCTGGGCCCGAGCTCATTTGAAATGGACAGATGCAAAGTGAAAGTGTGCTGTGGTCTGATGAGTCCACATTTCAAATTGTTTTTGGAAATCATGGACGTTGTGTCCGCCAGACAAAAGAGGGAAAAAGACCATCCAGATTGTTACCAGCTCAAAGTTCAAAAGCCAGCATCTGTGATGGTATGGGAGTGTTAGTGTCCATGGCATGGACAACTTACACATCTGTGATTGCACCATCAATGCTGAAAGGTACATTCGGGTTTTGGAGCAACACGTGCTGCCATCCAAGCAACGTCTTTTTCAGGGACGTCCCTGCTTATTTCAGCAAGACAATGCCAAGCCACATTCTGCACGCGTTACAACAGCGTGGCTTCATAGTAAAAGTGTGCAGGTACTAGACTGGCCTGCCTGCAGTCCAGACCTGTCGCCCATTGAAAATGTGTGGCACATTATGAAGCACAAAATACAACAATGGAGACCCTGGACTGTTGAATAACTGAAGTCGTACATTAGGGGTGTTGGAAAAAATGGATTCACGTCCGAATCGCGATTCTTATTTATTACGATTCTGAATCGATCCAAAATGTCCAAGAATCGATTTTTAAAAAGCATTTTTTTAAAACATATTCTTGCTTACTCGCTGCGCGTACTGTTTGTCAGGCAACGGCTTCCGTACTGCAGCGTCCCTGCGAGGGGAGGGTCCTGCGTGCTTCAAACATTCGTGAGCTGCAGCTTAGCATGGCGGACGAAGAGCTAATTCAGCCAGCACCGTCTTTGCTGAAGGCAAATGTTTGGGTGCATTTTAGATTTTATTATTTGCTGCATAAGAAGGAGCTTGACATGACTTATGCAGTGTGCAAAATCTGCAAAATGAAACTCAAATACTTCGGAAACACTTCAAATCCGCAAGCCCACATGCTACTCCATCACCCGGAGCTAAAAGAAGCGGAGCAGCAGTCTCTGCCTACTACTGACCAGCGCTTCGCTAAACTGCCAGCTAACTCTGAACGAGCAAAGCAGATAAGTAAATTTACATCTAGAATCACTTGATTAACCTTGTGAAGCTGCATTTTCTTAAACATAAACATTAAGTAATATAACTATTTCTCAGAGCTCTTTGAATCGAAAATCGATTCTGAATCGAATTGTCACTCCAAGAATCGGAATCGAATTGAATCATGAGTTGTACGATTCACATCCTATCATACATCAATTCTTTCCCATCAAGAATGGGAAAGAATTCCACCTACAAAGCTTCAACAGTTAGCAACATCAGTTCCCAAACGCTTATTGAGTGTTGTTAGAAGGAAAGGTGATGTAACACAGTGGTAAACATACCACTGTCCCAGCTTTTTTGAAATGTGTTGCAGGCATCCATTTCAAAATGAGCAAATATTTGCACAAAAACAATAAAGTTTATCAGTTTGAACATTAAATATCTTGTCTTTGTGGTGTGTTCAATTGAATATAGGTTGAAGAGGATTTGCAAATCATTGTATTCTGTTTTTATTTACATTTTACACAACGTCCCAACTTCACTGGAATTGGGGTTGTGCAATCATGAGTACTTTGATGTTGTGTTGCTAACTGGGACATTAAAAATACATGTGATATGTCCTTTAACAGCTACAGTTGAAATAAATCTAAACTAGGATTAGATGAGGACAATCTATCCTGGTGTTTTACACTAGGATCAGCCACATTTATCCATTTAGAAGATACTTGTATCCAAAATCACTTCTCAGATTCACACAGGAATATAAAGTCTAAAGTGTAGCCCTGTTTGTTGTTCTACCACAACTACATAAACAGACACAACAGAGTGTTGACTTGTTGACTGTCACAGATTGCATATGAAGGCAGACATTATAGATAAAGACAACCTGCTTTATGCCCCGTAGTAGTGCAGCGAATGAATGGCATGAAATAAAGTGATTTAAAAAGAACAAATTTGAGTCAGATCTACATCTGTCACAAAAGTGAGTATAGGTTTTCTCATCCTTCAGTCATTTTTTCACAAATGTTTTTAGAAATTCATCTCATTACTTTTCAAGTCAGGCTGTGCAGATCCCATAAACCTTGCCCAATGTCAAACTAATGAAAAGAATTATTCTGTTTCAGCATAATATTAAATGAGTACAAATTATATATGTTGATCATGCTGCAGCACAGTATGATTTCACACTTATAAACCAAATGTATGTATGACATTTTCCTCCTGCGATATATTAAATAAAAAAAAAACACCCCCTCCCCCCAAAAAAAAACATCTGATGCCTGTACATATCTTCAGCATTAATATGTATAACCACATAAAACTGTTGATGTGCAAGTTATTTTTGTAAGGTTTAGTGATTATCTTTTTTTCCAATTACAGCCTCAATATATTGAATTGTTTTGTTGAATGTGTGGTATATATTACAGTTTCCGTGACCAGACCTCTGGACTGTGGCGTCTTATTTGTACCCAGTCACTGTTCAAGAAATTCAACACAACATGCCATTTCTTAGATTTTAACTCTGATTTTAATTGTTTTTTTTTTTTGTTTTTTTTTTTCTGTTGTTGGAAAAGGCCGCATTAACATGCAGGATTTAGTACACAGTCTCACTGTTGTGTTTCAGAGCAGCACTGCAGTGCCGGGCAGTTTGACTGCGGCAGTGGGAAGATGCAGTGTATCCCAATGAAGTGGCGTTGTAACGGCTGGGCAGAATGTGAGGACGAGAGCGATGAGATGGGCTGTCCCCGTAAGTGAAGATCACTTAATCCCCGTTATATACATTCTTCTTTACCCAACACCTAACGTAAAACATAAAACAACGCCTGGATACCTCCCCCACGCACACGCACACTCCTTAAGCACAGCAAATCTGCCACATGTACTTTACAGCGGCTTTGCTTCTGGCAGCATCATATGGCTGCAGGAGGCAGGTCTCTGACCACATAATGGGAATTATTGAAAGGATTGGGAACAGCGTGTGATCTCCATACAACAGGAGCTGCACGTGTTTTGAGGTAGCAGTGTAGGGGTACAAATTGAGGTTTCACATTGATTGTGTTCCTCTGTTAATCCTCTTTATTAACGCAGTTTAAAACATGAAGCAGAATGTGCATTTTGTTTTCTTTTGCTTATTCTCACAATAAAATGAACTGTTCCAACAATAATAAGCTCCAGTTCTGAAACTGTATGGAGCCCATAAGGCCTAGTTCAAAAATAATGTGGCCAAAGTGTGACATAACCATCAAAATCTAAAAGTGGTCTTTTTTGTGAACTGTTATCATTTTAGTTATGGTTATATATCAGAGTTTCAATATTTCTATTGGTCTCGGTTCAGTCATTGCTAGATTATCAGTGCAAATATGCCATAATGTGCTAGAGCGTAACACTTGCGACAACAGTTGGAGGTATCTTCTTTAGTCTGCAGAAGCCTGAAACAAAGACATTCTGTCCATTAGTTCCTGGTATTATTGAACAAGTAATATAATTATTCTATTGAAGCTGAGTAGGAGATATAGCTAAGGTTTTGACACAAATAAATCAAGGACTTATTCTCACCGTTACGTTTACAACAGTTTTACCTTTCTTTGATGTTTTTTCTAGGAAATTACATTTCTACCTTTACAAAAATGTATTACTGTGTGCTAGTATGAAGCACAAACCAACAAACTGACAAAATACAAGGTTATTTCTTTAACATTCAACATTAAATGATAATGCTAAATATCAATGTCACACAAAATTGATGGAAAAAAGTGTTATTTTTGGGGTAAATTTCATGCATATCTCTGGAACTGTGTGGAATTTTTCCATGCAATTTTCAGTACCTGTCAAAGAGACTACAGGCAACTCACGGATAAATCTGGATGGTGCTAAATAAAATAATGGCTTGTTCATGACAGATGCAGTGCAAATGAGCAGTTAGGCTTCATTATTTTTGAACTAGGCCGTATTTAATTTGTTGTGTCCTGGAGAAGATGCAGTTTTCTCTGATGCATTGAGGTCCGTCACTTTAGCTTTTTGGAAGCAAATGTTCTGTGTATGTTGGTGTGTCTTGTGATTGATGTTTTTTTTGTTGTTGTTTTGGGGGGGGCTACTTCGATGCAAACTATTGTGTAATTCATGTTGCCAGTTTACATTTTCAGTTCGGATAAGTGTTTGACCTGTGGATTTCATGTTTTGAACCAGTGACCGTACACTCCTTCATAACTAGAAAATACCATAAAACTAGCAGCTATGATTTGGTGTGCTGTAATAATTGTCTCCTTAATGCTCTTTAAGATTAAAATTTACATGCTCTATGTTTTATTCAGTATTTGCAGCTTGTTTTGCTGCATCTTAAAAAATAAATTAGTGTTTCTTTTTTCATTCCAGTAGTACAGAATAACTAAAAACACTTACTGAAGGTTCATAAGTGAATATATCTGTATTCACTGACCCATTTTGATAGGGTTGGTAGGTTTTTGAAGTGATTTTATATTTCTGTGGAGCTTTTCCATCTGCAAAGTCTTCAAAGTTGTTTCACAGTCTCACATTCACCCATTTACTTATAGATGTCAGGAGCTTCTGCGTTTCTTCGTTATAGATGAAATTATGAAATTTGTTAACATTTGTGTTGTCATTTTTGAATTGTACTGTTATTCCCCCTTCACATGTTTTATTGTGCACATTAAGTGGCAAGACATTTGGAGTATTAACAGGAAATTCATTCTTAAGTCAAATCTGTGTCATGAGGAAAGAGCCAGCTTGTGTTTTGTGTAGATAACACAAGTGCTTTTTCTCCTATTTATGTTTTAATTGATGTCCACTCTTGAGTCCAGCGTACTGATGTGAGGATCGGTTTGTGCGTCTTGTGTTGATGAAGAAGCACTTTGATTCTGCTTTTTTATACCAATGTCCCTGTCATAAGCAAAGCCATTTCATAATTGCTGCACCCTAAAGTGGAATAAATGTTGATCCATAATCAGAGCATAAGTGAGAGAGGTATGTAACCAGAGGAATGCTGGTAGTTGCAAGTTTCCAAATTTATTGATATCCGTAAAGCTGCAGTTTATTTTTCTGAATTAAAAATAAAATGTGGAATTATTAGCCAAAGTTGGTGCAGAAGCAAACAGCATTGATAGTTTTATCTGTTTGCCTATCAAGCTGGCATGAAGCATGTACACTTGTTGACCTTGGCAATTTTGTTTTTGCAGCTATAAAAGAACGGTTCCATTTTGGAAATGGCTACGACCAGGTCAAAGACGTCACCGGTGTGGCTCAGCCTGGCCGCTTCCACCGTAAGCATCTCACCATATACGTTTTGTTTAAGTTGAATTAAGAGCCGGGCTAGCAAGGCGGGGCTTGGTTGGTGGAAATCACAGAGCCGTACTTGAGAGCCTACTTTACACGAATGTTCCTTCATGGACAGCGAGCCGCCATTTTCACACCGGGCAAAATATTGACGAAGTGCCTGGATGTGAAATATTTTCATGTGTATTTTCAACACAGACGTAAATACGTGAGTGAACACACAGGGAAAAAAGCTTGCAAAATATGTTAAAATACCGTTCTTACCTGAATATTGAGGCAGTAAAATTAATTTACATTAAATTATGTAAGGAAAGTGTTAAACTTACCCTAACACCCACACATTCTGAAATATTAGTGTTGAAAGTTTACATGGATCTGATATGTTCCAGCTTCAATCAACTGATGCTTAAAATTGGAAGATTGTATTGTAAAAAGGGGCAGAAAATATAAGACTTGTTCTTCCCTCTGCTCCTTTTCATTCAGTGTCTTGTGATATATTCATTTCTGTTTTTTTTCTGTTTTTCTTTTAAATGAATGAAATAAATATTGACAAAAAAAAATTTCCTTTGCGGCTGATCATTCATGAGTCACATTTTATTCCAGGCACTGCCAGACAATATTGAGGTACAGAAGTTGAACTTGAACATGTCGTAATACAAATAAGCTAAGCCACCTTGACTCTTGCACGAATTTGATCCCCGTACCGCAGCGCAATTCGTCGTGCCAATGACACCTGCTTTTGTTCCATTTGGCGCCACGCTATATTAAAATAAAATAATTTCGTAACCAGTGAAGCATTTGCGCTTGGAACTTGGCTGATGAAACCATCTCTCATTGCTTCCAGAACCGTAGAGAAATTATATAGCTACCCTGTCTCCTGCTCGTTGTGTGTCGGAGAACGCATTTGGAATTGTCTCAAAGGTAGTTATTTATAATATATTGTAATGGATTGGTAAAACTGTTGCATTTTTATTCCTTTTTATGAGTTAGATGATATGTTTATTATAGATGTGACATCTTGTCATAATCGTTCAGGTGCATTGTACTGCGATTATGACAAGATGTTACATCTATAAACATTGCATTGGCGCGCCAGTGCAGGGATCAAGTTTATGCAAGTGTCAAGGTCGCTTTAGTGTTGAAAGTTTAGATTCAGATTCAGATTTGTTCCAGCTTCCAAATTCTGCAGACATAACAAGGCACAATATCGCGATACACGCAATCCAGACTGGGCACACAGGCCGCATTAGTTAATTCTACATGGTAAATCCATTTTTGTTTCATAGTGAATTAACTCAGCTTTGAGTAAAATTCCATTTCAGGTGGTTTCTGAATCCTCAGATTTGGTACAGGCCCTTCAGAAGTTTCAGTAAACATCCAATAATCAATTCTTTTGTGGATGATTATTCATGAGTCACATTTTATTCCAGGCACTGCCAGGCAATATTGTATATACATGGTATACAACTACATATTCATGCATTGTACAGGCATGACGCTCTGCGTGATACACCAATTTATCGCCCAAAAGTTACGAAAAAAGTAACAAGAATAACCAAAACTGCTTATTTATGGAAGGAAATGTTTTCTCCCTTCTTCCTCCAGTTGTGACATTGCCAGCACGCAATGCTTTCTGGCATTTTCCAGCTGTTTCTTGACAAAATTTTATGAGCATCTGTGTGCGCTAGCCACTGAGTTGCCTGGCTTCAAATGGTGACCACGCCTCCTTGCCGGAACACATCTCGGTGTGACTGCGGACCCTAGTACTCCTATAAGGCTCTGTGGTCGAAACTGACATGGAGGTTATGTTTGTCCTTTGTCTCCTCAGAAAAGTGCCCCAGTGGGTGGCACCACTATGAGAAGACGACCAGCTGCTACAAAATCTACCTAAGGAATGAAAACTACTGGCAAGCTGTGGACACGTGTCAGAAAGTTAATGGTTCATTGGCCACCTTTGTTACCAGTGAGGAGCTGCAGTTTGTACTTAAGATTGAGGTGGACTTGACGAGAACGTCTGTGAGCGCAGAGAACAGTGCAGGTGAGTTTAAAGTGCATGAAACCTTTAAAAATAGTTGAGGTCAGAATTGTAGGTCACTGAATGTTGTTTAAGCAGAAATTTGTTTTGTTCTGCCCTCTGACATTCACTAGTTTGCCCTTGTAACTCAAAGACCGTCTGCTGTGCCTGTTTTTTTTTTTTTTTCTTATTTTTTTTCTATTTATCACGCTTGTAATCAACTCTGGATATTTTAAATGTGGAAGATTGTGATATTGATTGGATGCCATCTAGTGGCCACTAAAATGTGAGCAGATTGTTAGGAGGACTCAAAATATGCAGAAATAAGCCTTTGATACTATATTTTATATGAAAAAAGTTTGTTTTTGTTATTTAATATTGCGTGTTTCATTCCGTTTATATGTTTAGGTTTTGGGTTGGCTACCAGTATGTCATCACCAATCAGAACCACACTCTGCAGGGTCACTGGGAGGTGGCATATAAAGGTATTCTCTATAATCTGTTCCAAACAGGAAGCTACCTGTTAATTGTGACATGAAACCGCCGTGTCTTTGTAGTGCTCACCAGTGTTTGTGTTATTTTCCTCTGCAGGGCCGACAGAGGTGTTCCTGCCACCTGAGAGACTGACCAGCGTTTGCGAGGTCTCTCCCACCCAAGACAACGTCTTCTGCGCACAGCTGCAGCGCTTCCAGATCAAAACTGTGAATGACCGTGGCCTACACAGCTGGAAAGCTGAGAACTGCTACAAAAAGTTTCCATTTCTTTGCAAGAGGAGTATGTGTCCCAAACCTCCTGTCCTGTGTCTGAAACCTCTCAGCATGTGTACATTTGATCTCACTCTTTATTGTGCTAACTTAATTTTACATTTCTCATCAGGGCAAACATGTGTGGACATAAAAGACAATTTTGTAGACGAGGGCTACTACTTCACCCCTAAGGGTGACGACCCGTGTCTGGCCTGCACATGTCTCGACGGTGAGCCCGAGATGTGTGCGGCCCATCTGTGTGAGCGGCCACAGGGCTGCCAGCACTTACGCAAGGATCCTAAAGAATGCTGCAAGTTCACCTGCCTGGACCCAGGTACTGCCAGCTCATGATGCTAAGACTCACAGAATACGCAGCCACGGCAGCATTTGATTTAGTGCAGCTGTTGATAAATTGCTGCTAAAGTTTTGGGTTGAAAATGTCAAGTGGTACACAAGTACTGCTGTAATATTAATATTTATTCATCATTGTCTCAGATGGAAACAATCTGTTTGACTCGATGGCCAGCGGGATGAGACTGATCGTCAGCTGTATCTCATCCTTCCTTATCCTGTCTCTCCTGCTCTTCATGGTGCACAGGCTCCGTCAGCGACGACGTGAACGAATTGAAACACTGATTGGAGGAAACCGTGAGCATTTCCTATTTGTACCCCCCCAAACATAGTGTTATTTTTTCTATGAAATTATAGGATTGGTTGGGGGTTGTTAACCACTGATGTGCTGTGACCAACATTCATTATGGCTGTGGTAAACCGTGTGTAAGTGTAGGCTTATTCAGTAGTCTAGGCAAAACAAGCAAAGCACAAAAGACTGAACAGATCAGTCAGTCATTCATAACATGTTTCTACTCAAATATTTGTTGCAAACTTTCCATTTCACTCAGTTTTCATTCAAAAAGGTTTTATACAAACACCTGTTTATCAGTTGTAGCAAGATTTTCTTTATTCAGAGATGAAATAAAGCACTTATTTAGAAGTTCTGCCAAGGTACAGTGGGGCCAAAAAGTATTTAGTCAGTCCCTGATTGTGCAAATTGTCCTACTTGGAAAGATGAGAGAGGTCTGTAATTTTCATCATAGGTACACTTTAACTGTGAGAGACAAAATGAGAAAAAAAATCCAGGAAATCACATTGTAGGATTTTTTAAATAATTTATTTGCAAATTATGGTGGAAAATAAGTATTTGGTCAGTCACAAAAGTTCAACTCAATACTTTGTAACATAACCTTTGTTGGCAATGACAGAGGTCAAATGTTTCCTGTAAGTCTTCTCCAGGTTTGCACACATTGTAGCTGGTATTTTGGCCCATTCCTCCACGCAGATCTCCTCTGGAGCAGTGATGTTTTGGGGCTGTCGCTGGGCAACATGGACTTTCAACTCCCTCAACAAATTTTCTATGGGGTTGAGGTCTGGAGACTGGCTTGGCCACTCCAGGACCTTGAAATGCTTTTTATGGAGCCACTCCTTCATTGCCCGAGCGGTGTGTTTGGGATCATTGTCATGCTGGAAGACCCAGCTATGTTGCGTCTTCAATGCTCGCACTGATGGAAGGAGGTTTTGGCTTAAAATCTCACGATACATTGCCCTGTTCATTCTTCCCTTAACACAGATCACTCGTCCTGTCCCCTTTACAGAAAAACAGCCCCAAAGCATGATGTTTCCACCCCCATGCTTCACAGTAGATATGGTGTTCTTGGAATGCAACTCAGCATTCTTCTTCCTCCAAACACGACGAGTTTTTACCAAAATGTTCTATTTTGGTTTCATCTAACCACATGATATTCTCCCAATCCTCTTCTGGATCATACATATGTTCTCTGGCAAACTTCAGATGGGCCTGGACATGTACTGGCTTAAGCAGGGGGACACGCCTGGCACTGCAGGATTTGGGTCCCTCTCTGCGTAGTGTGTAGCCTTTGTTGCTTTGGTTCCAGCTCTCTGCAGGTCATTCATCAGGTCTTCCCCATGTAGTTCTGGGATTTTTGTTCACCGTTCTCATGATCATTTTGACCCCGTGGGATGACATCTTGCGTGAAGTGAGGGAGAGTGTTGACCCGCCCTGGGTTTTACTTGGCTACCACTTTGGCAGACAACTAGCTCATCCCCATCTCCAGAAGGTAGCCATCTATGTGCCTCAGCCATTTGACATGTGGAACACTTCTTTGCTTTTTCCAGTTGCTGGAGAAATCTGCACTGATGCATCTCCTCAGAGAACAATGGCGTCAGGTAGCCATTATTTTGTAGCGCTCCCTCACAGTGCAAGGAGTACACCTCCTCTGAGAGTCCCTAAATAACCATTTGTTTGACACACAGTCATTCCAATGATTCCAGAGACCTACAGATATTTACCATCACCTTAGATCACTGATGAGCATCCAGGTCTCACAACCATACAGTAAGACAAGAGACAGTAGGACCATGAAGACTTGTAACTTTGTTCTCCTGCAAAGGTATCAGCATTGCCAAACAAATCTGTCCAACTGCTCTCAAAAGATTGGAATCTGGCCTTGAAAGTTGTCATGAAAGTTTTGATCTGATCATGATTCCAGTATGGTGATTTTCATTTTGGCACATGACTTTCTGTCTTTTTAATCGCTCAGTGCACCACTTTAACCTTGGAAGACGAGTCCCAGGCTTTGATTACGGCCCGCATGCCTTTGGCACCGGACTCACACCTCTGCACTTGTCTGATGATGGAGAGGGAGGTGCTTTTCACTTCCAGGAGCCTCCGCCACCCTACGTAGCCTACAAATACCCCGACATCCCTCACCCCGACAACCCTCCTCCTCCGTACGAAGACTCCATTGGTCCAGACACGCTCCTCTACGTGGACCTTGGTATGTGCAGGCGCTGTCTGACATAGAGCCGTTATTTAAACTCCTGTTAACTTTTCATGTGCAGCTCTTACCTGCTCTTCATCTTACTATATCTTACAGGGAACAGCAGGATTCCCATGGTGCCGAGCCAGATCAACACCATGGGAGATGGGCTTCAGGCCAATATTACCAACACGTCTGCTCCTGTACCGGAGTCGGCTCCACCTTCTCAGGAAAAGGAGGACTCCATGGACAGCAGTATCCTGCTGGTGGGTCCCGACATGCCGACAGATGGCCAGGTGCCCGTGCCCTCAGAGTGTGGTGGCGTCTCCACCCTCAACAATGTGCTGTAGGATGACAGACAAGCCGCGGGTGACTGTACCCAGACTGCCCCTACTCGTAAAAGGTGATAATGAGTGAAATCTGATCCAAAAGCGCAAAGAGAAAACTGACACTGTTCAAATCGAATCAGAAATATTGTTGAGATGACTGTTTTGACACTTTGTACAGAATCATCAGGACGTGGATCAACCTGAGGATGATGTCTTTTGGTTTTTATTTTGTGTTTGTCTGAAGACACTCTTGCTACTGCAGTTGGCCTTTTGGTGAATGTAGAAGTGGGAACAGACTGAAGTTTTTTTTTTCTTTTTTTTTTTTCATCTACAAAAAAATACTACGAGAAAGCTGCATTTTGACTTCAAATGTTGACTGGGCGAAGCTTTTGAAATCTGGGAAATGGTTGAGTCCATGATGTAAATAACCTTTCACCTTGAAAAGATTTATTAAACTTTTGTTTAACAGTGCAACAAAAACACAAATAACAGTTAAGCCAAGCTTTGTTTATTTTACATTGTGTTTGCTTCATATGGACATTTAAATGAATATGTATATAATAAAATAAAATCCATTTCTAGGTTAGAATAATGTACTCCTTAGCCCCGCCCACCACAGAAAGGATCAGATCTTGATTTATGAGTTCTGTTTTACCCCCGCTTTCTAATTGGTGTGATACATGAACCCATCTTCCAGATTTACAGTTTGGACTTTTTTTTTTTTTTTTGATGAAGAGGCTCGTCTGTTTCGAGCAGGTACGGTTCCTTTCCTCCTGCAGGATTTTTATTAATTGATGCTGGGCCAAGTGAATGTCCTGGTACAACTTCTCTGAGTTCACTGTTATTTTGATGGCTACTTTATGATCACAATGAATTTTATTGTGGAGACAAATGGTCTGAACTGATCTGAAAGTTTTGTCTGGTCTGAGATTAAGGATTACATACTTTTCATTGGCTTAGAGGATATATTTAAAATAACTTCATATGCTCATCTTGCTGTTTTTGCTTTGTCAACTATTTGCAGGGTAGTTGTGTATTTGATAACTGAAACATGTTTTAAGCCTAAGTGATTTTTTTTTTTATGCTTACCCATGATTAATTCTAACTTTTCTAAAGAGAATTGTCAGTTATCATCTTGAGACGCCGGCCATTGTGATCTTATCACGGTTTTCTTCACGCGGTTCATCTTTCAGTTGAAGTTGTTCTCCTGAAGCCGTTGCAGCTGTGGAGCTTTTTTGTTTGCAGTTGTTGGCTCTGTTATGTTTCATGTTCATCCATGTGATTGACGTAGAAATCGTAATAAAAGTGAACTGAAAACTGCATTTTTTTTTTGCCGACTTAGATCCCACCCCCTGTTAGTCCGACAATCGTTTGATTCACCGGAGGACGAATTTCACGAGCTTGCTCAGGTTTGCTGCCGCACTTGTTTAAACACTCGATGAGTCAACCAACACGTCGCTGCCTGGCTATGAGCTGACGCAGCCAAACATACGCTGTCAGAGCACCAGCATCGGAACTGATCCCTGTCCTGCCGCGAGGAAAAGCAGCTGTCTGAAAAACTGTACATGTTGTATGTATAGTTTGCATGTATGTATAAAACATGTTTTTGTGCTTTCCTGCTGATGTTTCAAGTTTGTCTTTTTTGGCTTTGACAATCCTCAGTGGATTATTCAAGAAAATTGTTTTTCTCAACCTGTTACTGTGTGTGATCTGCCCCCCTTTTTTTTTTTTTTTTTTTTTTTTGTTTATTTAAACATTTCAACTTGCTTTTTGGATCTGGGTTGCATGTTTATATCTTTTGCCATGCTATTTTCTTGTTAGTGAAAAATTCATTTTTGAGCAAAAACAGTCTGTTCTGTACAATAGGTTGAATAAATTGTCATGCATATAGTTTCCCACAAACCAAAACAGCTGCATATGCGCTGTAGTTTTTGTGATGGCCCTTGGTGATATGAGCAATTTCTTTATTTCTTTTTTTTTTTTTTTTGAAATATGTATTTTACAAGAAATATTGCATTTTGTCATGTTTGATTTCATAGCGTTTGACTTCCAAAAATGCTGCATTTGCAGGTAGGGAATTGTTTCTATGAGGTAAATGTAAATCTAATCAAATGCCAAATAAATCACACCATGGACTGATGCATCGGTGGACGGTGAACTTTAGACAACACTGTATAAACATACACCCTTATGAGCCCTATCTGTCACAACATTCAGCAGCTTTGAGTCCTTTGACTTGTTCAGGAAATCCCTGTTTGCAGGAACTAAATGTCAAAAGGATTAAGGTGGTATTGTGGGGGAAATCCCTGGAGGTTGCTGGATAAATGCAAACCGCAGCAATCAACAGATTCAAATCATTTAAGGAAAGTGGATATACTGCACCTTACGGTGATTCATGAGGCAGGGACTGGAGCGGAGATGGTGATACCCCGCTGGAAACGATTGGCTGTGAAGAAAGAGGCTTTGTTTGCGCGGCTCGAGCAGAGACAGAATCATGTAATTCATTCCTGGCTTGGAGAGAAATGGCACAAAACACTGAGCTGTTCAGTGACAAGTGAAGACTGATCATAGTTCACAAAGCACTGATATTGCTACACCCCCCCCACCCCAAACAGTTATAAGGCTAATTAAAAATACTTGCGGGATACTTTAATTCACTATGTTTTTCATAAACCAAGATTAAAACCTTTTTAAACACCATAAAAGATTGCAGACATTGATGAAATGACTTGCAAACATAGTTCTTGGTAGCGTGGTGCCCTAATGGCACACTTGCTTCCACAGCAAGGTTCTGTTTTTCAAGACCAACCATGCCCATCCTCCATGTAATGTGGTGTTGCGTCAGGATGGCATCCAACATTTACTTGTGTCAAATCAACATGCAAAATTGTGGTGACCCTTGAGCAAAAAAAGGAAAAACTTAAGAGATTACTCTTTGCAAAAACAGTTCTGAATGAATAGTTGCCACAATTATAGTGTAACTGACTAACTATTGGGTTTATTTAAGGGCCTACCTGTAAAACCAGTGCAGCATTGTTTTGAGAGCGGGGGAAGAATAAATCCAAGTCTAATGGATCTTCACATGGTTCCTTGTTAGGACCCATCTCCAAAAGGTTCATGGTACCACAAGCAACTACAATCTGTTATACAATAATACAAATATGTGTGGAGTCGAGACTTTACATCAGTAAGGAAGGAGGCCTAAATTAATACCCAGGAATTAAATTGTGTACTATATGACTACCAGAACCTCAGCATCCTATATACTGTGTGTATCTATATTATAATAGGCAAGTAGCCTGTGCGTGTGTGCGTGCGTATGGCTTCGATCATGCAGAAACCAGGCAGAGCTGACGCTTGCCATTTGGTATAAAAAAAATTGAGTTTTGTAACATTTAGGGTTTGGGCCGTTGTCTCAGAAAGGTGGAGGTTATCACATTTTTATCTGATGCCTCAAACGTCTTCATCAATTCCATTAGTTATCATCCTGAGATTCTTTTTGGAACTCTATAAAGTTTGTTCACTCCTGGGTGTTAATTTGCATCTCCCTGGCATGGTGCTAAGCCTCTTATATTTTCATGTAGTAGACTGTACAGTTATTTATGGTAAAATGACTCATTTTGAATAGGTTTGTACTGGACTTGTGGTGATCCAAAATTGTGTACATGAAGTCTTGGCTTAATTCTCCAGGCATTGGGTGGCTCAGTGGTCAGCACTGTTGCCTCACAGCAAAAAGGTCCTGGGATTGTTTCCCGCCTGGTACTTTGTGGTGTTTGCATGTTCTCCCCGTGTCTGGGTGGGTTTCCTCCCACAATGAAAAATGTGTTTATTTAGGATCTGCTTTGTTCTCTGTCCCTGACCAAGGCAGTGTCTCTAGAACTGGAATTGGTTCCTGGGTGCCAGACTGTGGCTGCTCACTGCTCCTAGTGGTTGGATTGTGTCTAACTAATTAGGATGGGTTAAACGCAGAGGACAATTTTTTGTTGTATGAATGTAAGTCCCTTCAGCATGTCCCTTGTTTTCACTCAGGATCAAGGCACTCACGAAACACCGGCAGCAGCTTGGTGATTAAGGAACTTGCCCAAGGGTCTTTAGTGATTTTATGGCCTGATGGGGGTTTGAACTCAGGATCCTCTTGGCCTCAAGCTCACCACTTAACTACATTACCTCCCACTGAAAATCTGACAGTGAATAAAAACTGAAATATGACAATTATTTTTAAAAGAAACATTCCAAGTGACTTAACTCACACGTTGCTGTATAAAATAGAATATCTGCAGCTGCTTTTTGGAATGTGCCCCTGTGCAAAAGTGGGTACATATTATAAAACCTGACTTAATGAACAAAAAAATTTAGATTTTCTTTGTCATCTTAAAAAACAAAATCCTACAGTTTGCATTTTGGCAGCCCAGTGCTCAGTGTTTAGCACTGTTGCCCCACAGCAGAAAAGTCGTGGGTTTGATTCCCACCTGGGGCCTTTGTGTATGGAGTTTGCATGTTCTCCCTTCATGTTTATGTGGGTTCTCTCCATGTGCTCCGGCTTCTTCCCACATCCAAACACATGCAGGCTAGGTGGATGAGAAACTTGAATTTGTCCGTAGGTGTGTGTGTGTGCAGGTCTGAGTGTGTTTGTTTACATGTGGGTCTGCGACAGACTGACGTCCCATCCAGGGTGAACTCCGCCTAACGCCCTATGACTGCTGGAATAGGCTCCAGCCCCCCCGTGACTCTTAATTGTGGTAAGCGGTTGAAGATGAGTGAGTGAGAGTTTGCATTTCATATTTCAATCTTATTTTTAAGTATGCAGCGGTTATATGAAGTGATCCCCTGCATAATGTGTTCTAACCTTATTGAGTATGCTGCACATCCTCTGACTTTCCCAGGAGCTGAATGGTTCCTAGTCACTGGGCATCCAGGGGGAGGGGAGGTTGAAGCTGTCTTTGCATCAATGAGCCTGTTGATCAGAAAAGACCACTGGACTGGCATTGACACAGTTCACTGACCAGACCAGAAGAAAATAACACTCATCTTTCATCTCAGGTCCTATTTAAGCCAGACGTCCCTGACGTTCATGCTACCTCAGATACTGACACCTGTCCGGATTTACCAAGCTACAGGATCCTACCATGATCTTACCTGTTGCTATACTGATTATTTTCTTTTCTTATGCTGATTCAGGTGGGTGTTGGATAATTATTATTTAATTCACTTTTTTCTGAATTCACTCTAATTTATTAAGAGTAAAACTGAATTTGTCTTTTAACTTTTATTATTACTATTTTATATTTCAGTTGACTACTGTTACAATGAGCCACACTGTGGTGAGTATGAGAGCACAACATACACATTGAGATTACTATATTCCTATAGCCAATAAACGTGAGAATCGGATGTGCGGATAATGTAGTTTTTAAAGGAATTACAGGAGCTCAGACTTCAATAAAAGCAATGAAATTTTTTTTAATGTCAAACAAAAATATTTTTCTCAGTTTTTTGTTATTGTGAAATATCAAATACCTTTGCATATTTGCTAAATAATCGGATTGAATTTCTCAGTGCTTATATCTTTTTGTTTTACAGCACAGTATTACCAAACATTCTGAAGCTCTTATGTATCAAAAACATACTACGCATGTGCATTATGTGAAATTACAATAGACATGTTACCAAATTAAATTGTTGCCTGTGCTGCAGGCTGTATTTGTTTGTGTTTTCTGAGTTTGCAGGCATTTGTTAAATTCAAATTTATTTTGATGCAACTACCTGTTGTTGACTTAATGTAAGTTTTTTTCTTCGTTTACTAGTCTTGTCTTCATATAGAGGTGTTGTAGTTTCTATCAAACACTGTGTAAATCCATGACAACTCATTATAATGAATAAAAAACATTAACATTTAAATAGCTTTTTTTGTGCACTTCCATCTGTAATTTATTATTTTTATTTTTAACCATGCATGTGGTTTGGTGTTGAGGTGGAACATGACTTAAAATATTTAAACATTGATGTAGACTTTTATAGATCTCAGGTGCAGTTATTATTCATCTGAAGAAAAAAAAACAACAACAACAGTAAACCATTGTTTGACTTACTGTGCATCCCGAAAGTATTCACAGCGCTTCACTTTTTTCAACATTTTGTTATGTTACAGTCTTATTCCAAAATGGAGTAAATTTATTTTTTCCCCTCAACATTTTACTCACAAAACCCCATAATGACAACATGAAAAAAGTTTTTTTTTTTTTTTGTAAAATTGTATTAAAATAAAAAATTATGAAATCACATAAGTACATATTCACCGCCTTTGCTCAATATTTTGTTGATGCACTTTTGGCAGCAATTACAGCCTCAAGTCTTCTTGAATATGATGCCACAAGCTTGCTGCACCTATCTTTGGGCAGTTTTGCTCATTCCTCTTTGCAGCACCTCTCAAGCTCCATCAGGTTGGATGGGGAGCGTTGGTGCACAGCCATTTTCAGATTTCTCCAGAAATATTCAATCGGATTCAGGTCTGGGCTCTGGCTGGGTCACTCTAGGACATTCACAGAGTTGTTGTGAAGCCACTCCTTTGATATCTTGGCTGTGTGCTTAGGGTCATTGTCCTGCTGAAAGATGAACCATCACCCCAGCCTGAGGTCAAGAGCGCTCTGGAGCAGGTTTTTATCCAGGATGTCTCTGTACATTGCTGCATTCATCTTTCCCTCAATCCTGACTAGTCTCCCAGTTCCTGCCACTGAAAAACATCCCCACAGCATAAAGCTGCCACCACCATGCTTCACTGTAGGGATGGTGCCTGGTTTCCTCCAAACATGACAGCCTGGAATTCACACACAAGAGTTCAACCTTTGCCTCATCAGACCAGAGAATTTTGTTTCTCATGGTCTGACAATCCTTCAGGTGCCTTTTGGCAAACTCCAGGTGGGCTGCCATGTGCCTTTTATTAAGGAGTGGCTTCCATCTGGCCACTCTACCATACAGGCCTGATTGGTGGATTGCTGCAGAGATGGTTGTCCTTCTGGAGGTTCTCCTCTCTCTACAGAGGAATGCTGGAACTATGACAGAGTGACCATTGGGTTCTTGATCACCTCCTTGACTAAGGCCCTTCCTCCTCCAATCGCTCAGTTTAGATGGGTGGCCAGCTCTAGGAAGAGTCCTGGTGGAGCTGAACGTCTTCCATTACGGATAATGGAGGCCACTGTGCTCACTGGGACCTTCAAAACAGCAGAACTATTTCTGTGTCCTTCCCCAGATTTGTGCCTCCAGACAATCCTGTCTTGGAGGTCTACATACAATTTCTTTGATTTCATGTTTGGTTTGTACTTACTTTTTTATAAATTTGCAAGAATAAAAAATAAAAAATCTTTTTTCATGTTGTCATTATGGGGTGTTTGTGAGTAGAATTTTGAGGAAAAAATTAATTTACTCCATTGTGGAATAAGGCTGTAACATAACAAAATGTGAAAAAAGTGAAACGCTGTGGATACTTTCTGGATGCACCGTAATTACTTCCTGTTACAGCCACTGTGCTTTGCTGCCATGACATCAGTTTTGCCATTCCCTGGTGCCCTCAGATCCTTATTCTTGGGGAGACGCATTCCCATCGTGCCATCCTTTGCTTGAAGAACATCACTCTCCAGTCAACCTGGACCACCACATGACCCGGAATGACTCGCTGGGGTCTTTGCACCTGGAGGGGTTTGACACGATCCAGTCGGGGCACTGGATGCTTGAGAATGATGGACATTCAGGTGAATATACTGCAGCTCTTCAGCAGATGGTACTATGTATGTGTTTGTGTAACTTTATATTTGTACTTGCAGTTGTACTCCGGGTTGGCAGTGGCATGTCAGTCAGCGGTGGTGGTCTTCCAGGTGTCTACCACACCATCCAGCTCCACTTCCACTGGGGAGGCCCATCCTCGAATGGATCTGAGCACACAGTGGACAGAAGAAGATACCCAATGGAGGTATAGTTTGGTCAGTAGGCAGCCAAAAAAAGTCTCAGCATACCTTTGTGGTGCAGCCTTCCCTCAATGTTACAGTAGCTTCTTTGTGTTTAAATTTCCAGATGCACATCGTTAATATGAAGTCCATCCATCCAAATTTGTCAGCTGCACTGGACGACCCAACAGGCCTCACTGTTCTTGGATTCTTGATTGATGTCAGTTGAAATCCATCAGTGTAAATCCTTTGTATTTTTGAGCGTTTTAAATATTTTTCACGCAAACATTTGATTTCATCCTTTTCATCCTTCCTGCAGGTTGTTTATGCAGATAATTTACACTTTGGGCACATATCACAAAAACTTTCCTCTGTTGCTTACAAAGGTAGGAAGAAATGATGAAACATGACCACTGCTTCCTCCTGCTGTTCAATGTTAGCAATTACATCTCGCATTTAACTTGTATGCAAAATGACATCCAGTTGAGCAAAGTACTGTCAAGGGTTAGGAGTGGAAACATTGTTTTTACGCCCCGTGCGACAAAATACTGAATAAGACAAAAAATAGAAAGTGCAGTACATTTAGGTTTCACTGGTGGCACAAGTCAAGGGTGCAAGGGTTCAAGTGGCAGGTTGTAGGTTTGTAAGGCAGTAATTTGGCTGTAATGGCTGCTGCCATTTTTGGGTGTTTAAGACTGCAGAATTCTGGAATTTCTGAGGAGTCTTGAAGTATAATTATAATAAACCTATTAATTGAGGCTTCAGGTATCATTTGCAGGTGATTCTTAGACTACAGGCACTTATTATGTCCTTTGATCATATTGTATGAAAAACAGAAAAAAGGGGAAATTTCACACTTTTATAGTTATCTTTACAATGAAAGTGTGTTAATAAATTTGTTCTAGTAGTCTATGATGACTTTTTCACCTTTTTTCAGCATCATTATATGCAAATATTGCCGTTTTGTGCTTGTCCCACACCCAGACTTTTGATCTTCAATGATAAAAATGAATGGTAAAGAAACGTTTTTTCTAATGTTTTAAAATATCTCTGAATAAAATATCAGTAAAATAATCAAAACATAATTGGGGTATTCAATGTCATACAACTGTTGTGATTTTTTTAAACAAAATGTAGTTGTCCCACACTATTGCCGTAATTTCCACCACAACACTGTAATGTCCCTTTAAACAGTTTGTATGAAAGATTGTTTGGGTAGTTTCTATGGAGATAAACAGTGACATCAGAGCACATGTATATAGTGCCAAATCACAACAAACAGTTGCCCCAAGGCACTTTATATTGTAAGGCAATGGTGTGGTGGAAATTACATTTACAAGGCCAATAGTGCCCGTAGTTAAAGAATCACCCTTGCATGTACTCGTAGTTGTGTCACATATTTGGACTAGCACAGTCGGATATTCCCGACATTGCCCAGAGTAAACTGACATGATCTGAAGGATCAGTGGAAATGGTTGACATGGGGTTTCCACGAATATGGTTGGAGGAACCAGTGAGGGGTCAATATGGGTACAGATTGTATTGCCAGAATGACAAGAAGCTGTGACATGGTAAGGATGAACTGAAAGTTTTGTCATCCTTTTTTGCTGAAGTTCTACACCAAGACTGCATGGACATGGATAGCCCCATAGCAATAGCATAAAAAAGCACACAAGTGGATGAGTGCAACAAGTGTGGTGATGTAATAAAGGAAAGGAAGAGGAAGGGACAGAGTAAAGAGCCTTCTGGTACGCCAGTAATCATACAACCAGAGTTGTCAAATCCATCTTCAGAAAGTACAAGTCCAGCCATATATTTGTTCCATCTTCCCAATGAACCAGCTGATTGTAATTAGTTCAGCTCTTCAGGCAGGTGGATGAGTTAATTATTGAGATCACCTGTTTTAGGTGCACAGGTAGAAGCAACACATGGGAGGGTTTTTACTTTCTGAAGCTGGATTTGACACCTCTGCATACAACCCACCTTGGATGCCTCCATCCCTTCCAGACCACTGAGGTATAACTCAAACCAGCAGAGGCTGATTCCTCAATGGATGATGGAGAGTTCAGCTCCCTCTTGTTACATTTACTAATTAGCTTTTGTCATTGCTCTCTGCATGGCTTTCTTCTTTCCTAAGGCCAGACAACTAAAGTTGAACCATTTCCACTGCTCAACCTTCTCCCGAAGCACAATATGAGCCAGTATTACCGATATTACGGCAGTCTGACGACTCCGCCGTGTTCTCAGGTGGTTGTGTGGACTGTGTATGAAGTCCCAATCTACATCTCGTGGTCCCAAGTAGGTTCATAGCAATAATCTTGTCTTAAAGTATGAATCATTGTGGCTTATTATTTGGTGAGTGTTGTTCATTAACATTTTTAAACTTCCTACACAGCTAGCACAGTTTACCTCACAGATATTCTCAACGGAGGAGGATGCAGAGCAGGTGACACCTTTGCAGAACAACTCCCGACACATCCACGCCACCTTCAGTCGCATCGTTTCTGCATCCAAAGATGCCAAACTACTCACAATGGCAGTTAATCATTGCATCAGGTCAACTTTGTCACTGTATCTGCTTCAAATAATTTTACTGGGAAGCCTCATCTCGGAACTTTAGCACTGCATTAACAAACTCTGCAGTCTTGGAACGAGTAAGTAAAAAACTGTGAAGAAGATTGCTGTAATTATTAAATTCTTACTAAATAGCATGTGTGCTCTGCTATTTGTAAAGGTTTAATGTGACTAACAATGTGTCATTACAATAGCTTATGTGAATGTAGTGGTAGCATTGAAATGTAAACTGTGCAGTCAGCTGTTTCTGGATTTAGAATTGTATATTCACAGTTTATTCTTTAAAATGTACAATCCCCTATTATGCTCTATTTATCTGAATGTTGATAAGTCACAAATATTAGAATTACATAATATTAAATACAAAAGATGCAACAATTACACAGAAGAACACAATAATATTACATGGTTTAGTGGCAAAATATATTGTGTTTCATCCAGCATTGTAAAATACACACAATAGAGGTACCAGTAAACTTTGTCAAATCTATTCGTGTGTCTGATTAGGGGTCATTCCAACATTAGTTGAAAGACAAGGAACACTGTTTTAGAACTTTATGACATTTAGTCAAATAGAATCCCCCCCCCCCCCCCCAAAAAAAAAAACCTAAAATAAAAGCACTGAGACTTGAAAATTGACACAGAGGATTTTTTCTGAGCATTTAGCATTTATGACCTTTGCAAAAGCTGAAGCTCGTTTCTGGGACTTCTTATTACGTTTTAACCCCTGTTACACTTCAGTAAATCACTTTTTTTTTGGGGGGGGGGGTGAAAGATGAAATATAATAAAAATTAAAGCTGACCAATTCATAAACATTGAATTGCTGCATAAAGAATTAGTAAGTCTCTCCGGCTGCTCCCTTGTTTGCACTCAGGGTCGCCACAGCAAAATCCGAGGTGGATCTGCATGTTGAATTGGCACAAGTTTTACACCGGATGCCTTTCCTGACGCAAGGCCACACTACATGGAGGAATGTGGCAGGGGTGGGGTTTGAACCAGGAGCCTTCTGCAGTGATACCAAGTTAACCACTTGGCCACCACACCTGCTGCTGCTTAAAGAATCGATGATGAAAAGTGACTATTTTTCTGTGAAGGGTCTTATCTTTGGCTAATTGGAGTCTACACAAACGCGCAGCGGTCAATCTCGGATCTCAATAAATCTCTATGTGGTTCAAGTGAAATGTATATGTAGTGATGACAACTGACCAGTCAGACAGCCGGGCTGTGTGTTTGATGCTGTGAAGCAGGTGGAGAGTGATTTTTTGGCCTTCACGGTCGCTGCTGGTGGTCACACCGTTCTGCTCCTGACACGGGCTCATGCTGAAGGTCACGACCTCACACTGTGAGCCTCCAGCTCTCTGAGGGTGACGTCATTCTGAGGCTGGTTCACGCAGACTGAACCAGAGGAGGGACATCAGCTGCTGCATTGTCTGACATGTCATATAGTGGCTCATTCGCGCGCGCGCACGCACACACACACACACACACACACACACACACACACACACACACACACACACACCACACACACACACACACACACACACCACACACACACCTCCTTTCCCCACATTGTGTTTATGATTAAAGGCTTACTGTTACGTGGGCCGCCCGAAGAGGAGGTACTGCTGGCCAACGCCAGAGGGCGCCCTGCCTGTAGTCGGGTTTCAGGCACCAGAGGGCGCAGTCACCACCCAGGAGCCAGGACTACCAGCTGTCAGAAATCTCTCATCATCATCCCATCCCATATAAGACTGGAGACGACACCAATCTCTGTCGAGATACCAGTTACCACTCAGGTAAACTCTCAGCCGTTTGACTGTGCCGTACGCACGTGATCTTTTTCTGAGTGTTTGCAGGAGATCCTGATGACTGCTTTCAGCTGGTGCTGAGTTTTGTGGTTCGTGTAGGAGTGACGTTCTTCACCCCTCACGCCAAAACGGATAAGTAGCTCTCAGGCTCTGCACTACTGTGTTTTTGTGTCGGAGGTGGAGATTCTCCCACAAAAGGAACTGAACTGAATTGCTGATTGTTCTGCTGGGTGTGCACACACCCACCATTACCTGTCTTCTGTTCCTGCCAGCAGTACCGGATCTGACAGCTGAAGTAGAGGCCACCTGGGGACTCGGGACTTGGCGGCTTCGGTTTGCTGCAGGTCTTCGTTGGCGGCGGAACCTTGTGGGCCCCGGCTCTTCTCTGGATAGGCGTCTCCTACCCTCGGACCTGCCCACACGTCACCTGCTGACTTTTGTAATTGACTGTCTAAAAATAGTATTCGACCTGTTGTGCACATTTGCCACAATAAATTGTATTTATTTGACTACCCATTGACCGTTCATTTGCGCCCCCTGTTGTGGGTCCGTGTCATTACACTTCCCCAACACTTACTCCCTTTTGTTTTTTTTTTTAACCATTTCAGAAGTATTTCTTCAACACCATTATAATTGTGTTCCATAGCAGTCAAAGAATTCCCAATTTTATATCACCAATATAACATATAAACGAATTACACCGCACTCACGATTAAAAGGTGCCAAACATAAACGAAAACTATAAAAGAAAGAAAATGTCTGCACACTTAAATCCTTTATATATTTATTTAAAGGCCAAGCTTTCGGTCGACAGACCTTCCTCAGGGCCCAGTCCCAAATGGAACACACAACACACATATCAAGACTCATCAGGTGTTCAGTAACACCTGCACCGATGAGTTGTAGTCCAAGTGTAGTGGGAGTTGTAGTTCTTCCCATACTTCCTGTTTTCCTAATTCCTCTACTCAAGGAAGCTAGGCATTAAATCTACACCAATACAGAATAACCCCCCCCCCCCCCCCCAAAAATATATATATTTACATGTCAACACACATACATTCAAACAGTATAAGTTCAAGATAACTGCATAAACATAAGCAAAACTTCATAAACTGCAGTTTCAAGACTAAAAACAAAATGTATACCTCCAATCATAACATGACACTCATGTTAAAGTCCACATTTAAGCCTTTAGGGTGTAGGGCATCCAAAGTATGGATCCAAAACAATTCCCTTTGGCATAGCACTTTATCAATGTTCCCACTCTTAACAATTTAACTTACTCAATTCCCTGAAACCGTAGGGAAGAAACAGGGTGGGCACACTCTACAAAGTGACAGGCCACAGGGTAATTCAGATCAGCACGTCTATCAAACTTTTATGTTCACTGATCCTTTGTTTTAAACTGCGTGTAGTTTTTTCCCACATAGACCTTATCACAGAGACATCTTAACAAATAAACAACATTCTTGGTGTTACATGTAATAAAACCCTCACACTGTAACTTTTACCAGACCTAGGATGTTTAAAATTACGGGTCTTATGTGTACTGTTACACTGGGCCCAGTTACCACATGGGTAGTTACCGTCCTTCAGAGGAGCTAAGAAGGAACAGATCTTATACATGCTTTGACAAGCTTATTCTTGAGGTTGGGACCCCGTCTGGAGACAAACAACGGTGGTCCTTGAATTTATCCTGGAGTGAAGGATCATCACATAAAAGATGCCAATATTTCATGATTGTGTTTTTAATTATGTGGGATTTTGGAGTAAAAGTAGTAATGCAAGAAACTGAAAACTTTTTATCTTTTTTGACACTTTTTTCCAAAAGGTGTGGCTGTGGTGTGGACAGGGCAATGTTATTGCCTCCTCCACAGTCCTTCATGGGATAACCCCTGGCCAAGGATCTTTGTATATTTCTAATGCATTCTCCTCAGATTCTTCAGTAGAGTGACAGATCCGTCTAAGTCTATAGAACTGGCTCTTGAGCAGTCCGTTTTTTAGAGCCCTGGGAGTGTGCCCACCTGTCTTCCCTACGGTTTCAGGGATTGAGCAAGTTAAATTGTCAAAGGTGGGAACATTGATAAAGTGCTATGCCAAGGGAATTGTTTTGGATCCATACTTTGGATGCCCTACACCCTAAGGCTTAAATGTGGACTTTAACATGAGTGTCAGGTTATGATTGGAGGTATACATTATGTTTTAGTCTTGAAACCTGCAGTTTATGAAGTTTTTGCTGATGTTTATGCAGTTATCTTGAACTTATCTGTTTGAATGTATGTGTGTGACATGTAAAATATATTTTTTGTGGAGGGTAATTCTGTTATTGGTGTAGATTTAATGCCTAGCTTCCTTGAGTAGAGTAATTATGAAAACAGGAAGTACGGGAAGAACTACAACTCCCACTACACTTGGACTACAACTCATCGGTGCAGGTGTTACTGAACACCTGATGAGTCTTAATTGATATGTGTGTTGTATGTTCCATTTGTGACTGGGCCCTGAGGAAGGTCTGTCGACCAAAAGCTTGGCCTTTAAATAAATATATAAAGGATTTAAGTGTGCAGACATTTTTCTTTCTTTTATATCACCAATATAAGCAAAATTTAGGATTCTGACCAATTTGCCCCATTGAGATATGACATAATCCCTTGCGTGCCAGAGTTACTGCAACCACATGACGACATTTGCAAATTAACATTATACTTACCAAAATGTATTTTTTATGCTTTTCATCATGTTAATAAGAGACTGCACGCATGAGACCCTGAAAACTTGCAAAACAAATATTCCAAATATTCTGTGACTGCTACGTTTAACCTGCGCATCACAAACCGAATTTCAGATATCTTATATATATTACTGTGAAACAAACAGTGTTGTAACGGACAATAAGCAGGGTGTTATAGAGCAAACTTCACTTTCCCCCATAGTGGGGGAGCATAGCAAAACAATTGTGCATTCTGTGATTAAAAACATCAAATTTGGCATACATATTCTAAATTAAGTAATGCTTATTTTTACATATTGGAGCCATCCTGGAGCTGACCTCTAATGAGCTTCAGGGGTGACAATTTAAAAAAGCTCCAGTCTTGTTGAAAACTACACCACATTATTTCTCTGATCATAAGGATTCCAAAAAGGTATAGTTTGTACTATGTTCTGGAGTTATGGGTTAAAAACAGCAAAATGGTGACAAATATCAGTTTCAGTTTGTACAGGGTCAAAAGTTAAAGGTCTTTCAATTTTGGTAAAAAGTGATGCAAATTATTGGTTGAGCTAATAGGATTAATACATGGAATAGTTCTGTGTTGAATTCTTGGTGTCCAAAGTAAAGGTCAACAAGGTCAATGTCCATTGGATTGATGACATATGACATATGTTACCCCATAACATGATAACTAAGTACAGTATGTCAGATGGTACAAACTATACTTGAAGTGCCTTTACCTTTTGCCTAGAACTGAACTGAACTAGAATGTAGTCATTTTTCCATAGACTTTAGACATAAGCAGTTGAAATATAACACTTAGAAGCCAGGAACAAAAATTGTGTTTCATAGTGTAATCACAGATAGCTTTAGGCACGATATACGAGTTTTATGTTGCGTGTTAATGCTGTTGTCCATGTGCAGCGATTAATATCTCATTGCAGTTCTCAATGTTACTAACATCTCTCAGAGCGGCGACCTCTTTGAAGTTTTACAAGATTTTGCGGGATTTGAAACAATGCCAAAGTGCCAAAGTCACAAACTCAATTTCCCAGCATGCCACTGAATGGGCAAACCACTGCCATGTTACATATGCTAATGTTAGCCTCATGGAGTTGTTCATTCGGCTGCTCCCTGTTTTGTTTGGGGTCGCCACAGTGGATACAGCCAGATCCGCATTGGTAATTGGCACAAGTTTCACGCCGGATGCCCTTCCTGACGCAACTCCAGTTTTACCTGGAGAAACACACCTAGCCGCTGGTGTTCCAAGAGGTCTCCCATCCAAGTACTAACCAGGTCCTGCTCTGCTTAGCTTCTGAGATCTGATGGGATCAGGCTTACACAGAGCAGACTGGCTGCTGTTAGCCTCATGGAGTGAAAGTGTTAAAAAAAACATTAATTGGAAACAAAGACTGTGACAGACCCAGTTAATAAACAAAAGTCACTAGATAGCTCATTCTAAAGAACTACAGATAAATATGAAAGTTCACTGAATGCATCGTGAGCTTAAAACTTGTGCACGTTGCTGCTTGAATGCTTGCAAGATCTCAGAGTGACCCTCACTGTATATGTCATGGAGTGCCTGCAAAATTTACTTTATCAGCAATAAAATTACTTGTACTTTTGTGATGTACAGGAGTACTTTATAGCAATTAGATTTCAACACTTTTGTCATTTTTATGTAAAATTAAAAGGAACTACACCTTTAAGTTATTTTTATTCATACACTAAATTTAGTCGACCCAATCAATAACGGCATCTGAAAATGGAAGGTCTGCATAAAAATGGATAATTCTTAAATGATAGTGCAATATATTTGTTGAACCTGGGATTTAAAAGTGAAAGTCTATACTACAAGAAAGTTTAATTTCAACCTCACTGTGGTGTTCAGAGGCCTGATTCAGAATCCACATTCCTTAGAAATAATTAAAAACAAGCGCAATCAGAGATTTCTGACATCCGCCAAGCATTGAGAAGGACTCGAAATAAAAGCTGTATGATTCACATTTTGACCCGGACTTTACTTGGATCCGGATTCCACAACAATGCAATAATTGCATACTGATCCAGAATGCTCCTACTGATCAAGATGTTGCAATGTGATATTTAATTCACAAACTGCAACAAAATAGTCTCTTCCTGATCTTAGTTTTACACTGTGATGTCATATTCGTGAATAGTTTTGACGTAATCCTTCAAAGTGTACAAAGTAAAATCCTGATCCAGAATCCAGATCCATATCATCTCAAAAATTCAGTGGAGTCTTACATGGCCTAATACTATCTCTGGTGCAAATTTGTTGAGGATACATTAGGTTTTTTTTTTGTTTTGGTTTTTTTATTTGTTTGTTATTTTTTTATGTAATCCTTCAAAGGTTATATAAAGCGAAATTTTTTGTTCCAGAATCGTAATCTGGATCCAGAGCACCTCCAAAATTTAATGGAGTCTTCCATGCCCTAATATGCATCTGTGGTGAAAAGTTCACCAAAATTAGTCCAGTAATTTTGACGTAATCCTGCTAACAAAGATACAGACAGACAAATAAACACCAATGACTTTATTACGTCCTTGGCGAACGTAATTAATGTAACATTCAAACTAATCTTGTAACTGAACCAAAAAAGACTGGTATACAATCTGCTGACTCTTGAAGCTTATTTTTGTGTGCTTTGTAGAAAAAACCCTCAAAACTCCCCATTATGGATGTACTGTATGCAAAACTGCTTTATTGTCTTTTTTCTTACATTTGCTGTGTAATAAATAGACACGAGAAAACAGGCTGACGCTTCAGTCCTTCTCCCATGCCAATTCTGCACCTTTTTTGTTTTTGTATTTCTCCACACTGCAAAACGTTTCATAGAATTTACAACAGAAAATAAAAAACAACAAAAGCTTGACACAAGCTGAATCTCATGCTACCAGCTCAACGCTCACCTCAAGTTATCTGTCTCTCACACACACACACACACACACACACACACACACACACACACACAACACACACACACACACACACACACCACACACACACCACACACACACACACACACACACACCACACACACACACACACACACACACCTGAGCTGTACTTATGTAGCAAATCCCAGGAACAAAATATATATATTATATAGTATTCACAGTTTGAATATTTACACATTTTAGGATTATAAAGCAAATGGGCAGAAAATGAAGACGTTTCTACAAGAAAACAATCTTGCAAAGGGAGGCTGAGACTTCTGCTGTACACAGTGGACCTTTCTTCTTTAAATAAACAACCTTTAATCTCTCTGATCATTTTACAGATCCCTGAAAATATTTTTAATAGATTTTTTTTTTTTTTTTTCTTTAAAAAAGATGCATTTTAAAACCCCTATGGAGGGAAAAAAATCTTTAGCTCTTATGTACATGTAATATACAGTATAAACATCACTTACGGGGGGGGGGGGGGGGGGGGGGGGAGTCCAAAATCCATCTGAATGAAAAGCAGTGACTGACTTGGTCTTGTGAAGAAACCAATTGGCTAACGAGGGCACAAAACAGAAGTGCAAGTCTAATAGTGCATTCAATTATTATTATTATTATTATTTTATTTTTATTTTTTTTGTCAAGACCAGCCTTTGTCTTTGTGAAGTGAGATGAGGACATCTGCTGGGGCATCTCGCAAACACTGAGGGGCGTTGCAGAGGAGCACATATGAGCACTGAGAACACAAATATCAGACCGTCACCCATACATACTATGGATGAATGGAAATAGGCAGCAATTCCCTGTGCATGCATGCTAACAGCTCTTAAAACAAACACCTATCTGCTGAATTAAACAACATTAATATGGCACGTTCAAAGGGGAAATCATTCTTTTTTTCAAGCTCAAAACTGTCAATATAACACGTTTTCAGACACTGTCTGGCTTCACTATCTCGCTCTGCAGGACTGATCGGCCTTCTGTGCTGTAGCCTATAGGGGGGCAGTGTAGTAGTAATCGGAAGCTTGTGTGAAAGCTAAGTGTGGAAAGAAACTATGCTTGAAAGAAAAAAAAAATACAAGAGAGCTATATCAAAGTCGGATTGCTGGAATACCGTTAATACAATTTCTGCAATAGTGATGAAGAAATCTGCATAAACTCAAGAGGAAGTAGCACGAGCCATGAAAACGGGCATGGTGTCCGAATATTCCAGGATTTTTACAGTTTTTACTGCTTATTTTTCAGAAGGAAACTGGCACACACGAGGTAGAGCTTTCAGTCCGAGTTCTTGACGTACCGTTATCCGTCCGCTCCGGCATTAAAACCGGTTTGCTGCCACGGAGAGGCGTGTTCCCACCAGACATGTGATTCTGTGTTGAGTACCACGTGTGGTAAAAGCTTATGAAACAAACCGCTGAAACACTGCGACTTGAGAGAAGGAAGAGCTGCGCCACTGTTTGTAGTTTTCTGTGTGTGTCCCCCCACACCATGTGCCCAAAAAAAAGGACATTTCAAAGAGCACCATAAATCATAAACTGTCGGAAGAGAGCTGTACTGATTTCTGTTGGGACGCCGTTCCCTCCCACTCTTTATTTGCCATGTTTTTCAGCCTCCAGTTGGCCTTCAATTGAGCGTTCCCCGGCAGTTCTCTGCTCCGCACAAACAGGGGATCTTCTCGTCCTCGATGGGGAACTTGTAACGTATGTGATCTCGTCGTTAACATTGATGGGTTGCCGCGAGTAGATCACGATCTTCTTTTGGGATTCCACTGTGATGACTTTTGCGTAACAGTTGGCTGAAAGAAAAAAAGCAAAGTTTACAAACAGAACTGCAGTCAAACAATCAAAACCAACAGCATCATCAAAGAAGGCGTAGCTTATGTGGAGCTGTCATCTTACATTGCAGCTATGGTTGATGAAGCGGGCAAAGTTGCCGCACTTGGTGGCATCAATGATGGTGTCGTGGTCGACGCGGAACATGTAGCTGCTGCCGATGCCCTCCTCCTCGTAGCGTTCTCCCGCATGTCCGCAATCACCTGGCCGAGGAAGTGTGGTTAAGTGTTAGAACATTTTATATGTGTGTGGCGCTCTATAGTGTGCTGATGGATACATAGAAATTAGAATTACACACAGCCTCAAACTGTTAACTTGTCAACTTGGTATGCTGGTAATCAGCATAATATCAAACTGTTATAACTCAAGATCTGTGATCAAGCTCAGCATATGACCCCCTCCCCTTCAAAATATTTGTTTCCCGTCAGTATAATGACGGGTTATTGATTTGAGTCATTTAAAGTATAGTTATTTTAAATAATTGTTAGTACAGGATTGGGTGAGTCTCAGAAGGCGATCAGATTTAAAAGGGTGCTGTTGTACTCTGGCAAGACATGTACTCTTTAAAACCAGTGAGTGAACGAATAGATAGATAAATGAGTCCTTCCACCATCATTTTGTAAATTACCAAATGAAAAGGAAGCATGGCGTCGAAAAACTAATTCAATGTGGCTAACTTTAATCCACCAGATCACCGCAAAAAGCAAATCTGTTTTGCGACTTAAGTCCCTTTCACACTGGAGTATTTGTAGAGCTGCTTATTGTGGCGTAATGTCTACGCTGAGTTTAGCAGCTCTCCGCCCACTTTTAGCAGCTCTACGTCGAGTTTTTGCTCCCTACGCAGCAGTATGTTGAGGGCTACGTGTGTAGGACGGAAAAAAATTAAACATTTAATTTTCTTCCGTGTAGAGCGCTGGATAGTTTAAACAGTCTGCGCAGCACAGCTTTACTGCATATAAGGTCTGTGCAACACGGGGCTCCTGTACGCAACCAAAAACTGAGTGCGTGCATCCAGAGGAATCAGCTGGAGAAGAAGCCTTTACCACAGCCAGACTCAGCAGCATCTGTACAAAATGAAAATGATCCACCAAGACAAAAAATAAAAAATAATAATAATGTTCAATGACTGTTTCTGAGCCGCACAACACTGTGCAGGAGAGAACAGAGCGCACTTCCACAGAGGCAGAAAACAGCAACTTTGGCTACATACGTGGCAGTAATGAAACTGTAAATCCCTCATGATACAGTTCACTGTTTTCCAAGTGCAGTGATGTGTTCTGCACAGCCGACAGGAGGAAAATGGTTTTAAATAGCAGCAAGGGCTACAAGCGACTGTGTGCACACATTAAAAAAGGAACACACACAGCTGCAAGCAGATCTACGAACACAGAAAAAGTCTGTGTATGCGCGCATTTTGGGCGTCTTAAAATGAAACAACGCCGCAATGTGCAGCTCTACGAATACGCCAGTGTGAAGGGAGCTTAACATACTATCTAGTACAGTAGCTCTGCCACCTGCTGGACATGTGTGGGCTTGTTGCAGGAAAGACAGCATGCATAATGGATATTAGGAGCAGGTGTAGTTGGATTACATGTCATTGGATTTGAGCTTGTTTGTTTTGTTTCTTTAATTTCCAAAACCTATCACTAGTAACCACCAAGGTCACCGCTGCTGTTCAGGAAAAACACATAACACTCAGTAGAGCTCTGGGAAATTGTTAAAAAAAAAAAAAAAAAAAAAAACTTAGTTGAAACAGAAAACCACTATGAAACTCGTCTCTCACCTGTCGGATGTTCTGCCCCCACATACTCAATCACCATTTCATCAGCAGCGATGGGCTCCAAAGCAAACAGACCCCAATCATGGATATGCGACTTGCAGAATCTGATCTTCTTTTTACGGAACTAAAAGCAAAAAAACAAAAGTGATAAGCTGATATGCTGGTGATGATGATAACATAGGGCCTGGATGATGTGACTATGTCTGTTCGACTGTGTTCACCTTCAGCTGGTTAAACTTCAGTAGGTCGCTGTCACACGCGAAAGAGGACAACAAACGGCGCTGTTCGGACCGCCGCTCCGAGCCCGCTCTGGTAGAGGCTTGTACTTGTGCGGGGAATACTCATACCCTGCAGAAAAGAGGCAGACTATGTGTTCATATGACAACCGTGAAAACAGTTCATCCTCTTTGTACTTTCACTGTGACCCTTTTTTTTTTCTTTAATTCTCTCATACACACGTGTGTGTGTACATCTTCATCACATTTTGTTGTCTCCGGCTCACTGTGTGTCGACCGGCGGCTCCTCTGACTGCAGCCGCTGCTCTGAAGATATTTGATCTTGTCCTTTTTGTCGATCTTGTAGTATCCTTCACTTCGTGCGCAGCCAGTGGTGTGATCCCTCATTCCGTCATCTCTCCGCTTTCGCTTCACTCCGGGAATATTGGTAGGTGCAGAGAAGTCAAGGCAAGTTCACAACCAGATCAAAGCGTGGACCTCAAAAGTCTGAAGCTCAGTAAATATTAGGTAAATTAATTCTAGCAATAACACATGCAGTGTTTACACAGTACCCATTATCACCACCAGAGGGAGCCTCTAGGTAATATACAAATAGTAATGAAATAATAGACAATGCTGGAATTGGGCTCATTTTTCTTTTCTTTTTTTTTTACTACTTAATATGAACAAAGTGCTCTTTTTAACCTTTGCTTGCGCAGCACTTGACATCTACATTAGTGTAAAGTAACAGAGGCTCAGCAGTAAAGGATATGAGGATGGTTGACCCATAGCGTGTCGTTGAGCCAGTCGTTACCGTTGTCCTGTTGGAGCATCTTATCATAGGTTATCTGCAGAAGACGTATGTCTTCCTCATCTATGCCTTCATTCCAGATGTCATACAGGATAGTCATTTCCTGAAAGTCAGAGCGGCGTCTGAAGTATGGCTGAGGAGGAGTAGTGACCGGGGACAAGCTGCCCAACAGCAGCTCCTCCCAACCTCGCCTCGTCCTCCGAGTAGGCTTAATGGGCACCGGTGACTCTTCCTTGTAGGATAAGTAGCCATCCTCGTGGGCAGAATTGTCTGCGGCTCCACCTCTCTTTCCCGGAAGTCCAGGCTCGAGCGGTCAGGGGACTTGACAGATGTAAGGTCGTCACGATAGCTCTGTGACATGGGCATCATGAGGCAGAGCGGTGGGCATACATGTGGGCTCCAAAGATTCCTCGTGTGTGAAGTCAGCTGAGGCCTTTTTAGTTTTGGGCCGTCCAGGTTTCTTCTTTGCTGGGGCAGTGTCAGATGTTACAGTGGCATCTCCAGTGAGCGCACTGGGCAGCATTTCAGAGACACCAGTGGAGCTCCCTGTGCCAGCTGATTGGGCCTGACAAGGTAGAGAACCAACGGGAGGCTCCTTAAAAACTGGCCGGTCGTCCATGCTCTCTGAGGATATTTTCCTATTCAGAGTCAGTGCTGTGGGGTCAGGGAACACAGGAGTAAACATCAGATCTCTGCCAGGTGTGCGGGGATACCGGCACTCAGACAGGAGATTGGGCAGGGTAGGAAAAAGGGGCTTCCTGGGATATGAGGAGAAACAAAGTAAAAGGCTGCTGCCTGTGAGCGGGGCATCACTTCCAGGTGTAATGGGGATTGTGTCTGTGCTCTGGGACTTTCCTAGGCTACGGGCCCGTTCCATCAGGTCCCTGCCTGGTGTACGGGGGATATCTTCATCTGTGGGGAATCTGGGTCGCTGGGGGAGGTCAGCAAGAGGACCAGTGGGTGGATGTAGGAGAGAATGAGCCTCTACAGCTGGGTGAGGAGGAAGAGGAAGGTGCATGAAAGGTGCAGAGCTGGATTTAGGGAAAAGTGTGCTTGAATCTAAGTGGGATGGGACTAATCGGCCAGTGGAGGGCAGTACTTGCTCAGGCTCTGCTTTACCTTTGCCGTGTGTGACATGTTTAGACTGGTGAAGGGCCCCCGTTGGAGTGGGTGGCCTAACGTGTGCTACATGCTCCTGAAGCTCGGTCTTTACTGCAGGAATTTTGGCATCTACACTGGCGTCCTGGCTCTTTGACTAAAGAAAAGAAAAGATATTTCATGAACCTCACACATCATACTCCGTCTGTTTATCTGTAGAACATATGTTTCACCTGAACAACACAAACCTGGGATGCCTTTTGGTGATGGTGGATTAAGGTCCTCCAGGCTGCTGTGCCCGGTGTCTAAACCGCCCTCCTTGGGGCTCGGAGGTCTGGGTTTGCTCCCGAGTTCCTCCTTGGTCCTCCACTCCCCTTTCTCTTCTGAAACACACACTGCAGGAGGACTTGGTGACTTGGTCTCTGTCTCTGTCTCATCTTCATCAGAAGATGAAGAAGACGATGACGATGAAGACGAAGTCTCAACTGCTTTGCTCGCATCTTCTACACCCTCAGTCTCCACTTCTTCTTCCTCCTCTTCTGAACTTAATTCATATTCAGAGGAGGCTTCACTTTCTGTTGAGGAGTCTGAACTGGCCTGGGAGGAAGACGAGCTCGCAGCTTCTGCCCAGAAAACAGTGCAACGAAATGAATTAATTGCAACAAAGTTTATAAAAAACAACGATGCAACTGTGATTTGAGATAGTTCAAGTACCGTCATCAGACGAATCAGATGAAGCACTTTCGCTTGATGAACCGCCCTCATCTTATCATCACCCTCTTCCTGTGTGCTCTGCTATGAGATGATCACACAAACAAGATGTTCATAATGCTCTCATATCAGCATACAGGCAGAATGTCAATTTCACTTCTATATAAAATTCACTTGTTTCTCAGACGGCTTACTTTGCCTAATGATAACCTCTCTGCAGCCTCTCCTTTATCAGGTTCCTCCTCCCTGTCAGATAGTGACTCCTTTTCAGAAGTCTCCACCTCTTCCTCCTCCTCCTCTTCCTCTCCCTCGCTGTCCAGTTCCAGTGGTCGTGAGTGTCTCCGCTTTGCTGACACACCATCACCGTCCGTTTTGGAATCTTCCGAAGGGAGTTCAGCTTGGTCTCGATCCCGGTCTGACAGAAAATAAATACAAGGCAAATTAGTCATTGTACATTTTTGAACCAATGAGAGAACAGGAGGTGTCAGGGTTTCTGCTCGGACATATGGAAGGATACCGTCATCTTCCAACTCATCATCAACTGGAGTGGACGGCCGAATTCGTTTGATGTCTCCGGCTGCTGTGGGGTCAGGCGGGTCCTTTCTTTTAACCTGAGTGCAGTATACAAACATTATAGATGTGGTGCAACAACATGGAAAGTATAAGACTTCGTTGTTGTTCATGTAAACTTTATAAAGAATAAAACTCTTACTGGTGCTTACCTTGAATGAGGGCAAACGGATGGCTCCTCGCAGACCAATTCCCAAGCCCATGCCCTCATAGCCCAGCCCCTCACCCTTGTTCCAATTCTCCAGCAGACTTGAGCCCATCATCTCTTTGGGTTTGGGTCTCTCTTCTTCTTTCCCATCAACACCTTTCACTGGAGTCAGAGATGCCTGAAAAAATAGAACATATGAGCACAGGACTTGCACAGCAAAAACATACCTTAGCTTTGTGTAAGCAATAACTGCTATCATCATGTAATTCAAGAAATTAAAAGAGAACATAGGATGAAGTGATATCAGTCCTAAACTTTGATGCACCAAAGCAATCAAAATGAAACTTTGTTTTTGCCTATGGAATATTCCATAAATATGTCTGCCACTGCTGATCACTGGGCAGGTTGTGTGTGCCTTAGTGTGCTCAGTTTACTGATGTGGCGCCTCCATATGAGCATCAGCTAGCAAGCTAGCAACCACATGATGACCAATAAGTGGGCAAACAGGAAATAAATATACATCAGAACACGAAAGTAAAACAGGAATTAAAGAAAGGATAGAATGTTTGGCTGGGGATGACATATAAAAAAAAATTTTAATCAGCCCTGCAAATTAGTGATGGCAAACATTAAACACTGTTCAGAATGTTTCAAAACATTTGCGACACCAATGTTAGAGTCTGTATCAAAAGGAACATGTCATCCCATGTGCTAAATGGGGCCTCATTCTGCCACCAACCGTTTCAAAACAATTATTTTAATCATTCAAGGCTACAGTCAGTGGTCTGTACATGTGTGCTGCTTGTTTAACTATTGAAGTTGTTAATAATTTTCCTAAGTGCTTCATCAGTTGCAATATGTTTGTTCACGTCACAGCACCAGGATCTGGAAGGTATTTACATCACTTTTTTTATTCAAATGGTTCCCAAATAAGCTGATTCAGACAAGTATTCTTCGCCCTGATGATGCCTGAAGCTTATGGTGGCAGCCTGGACCACAGAGATCCATCCATTTGAGTTAAAGATGCACAGAGATGATATGACAGTGTCTTATGGACCATATTTGACTATTTTGCCAGTTATTAGGCAAAAGTAAAACATTGTCCCTGATGCATTCTGTATAGGCTATATGGACAATAAGCCTCCTTTTATTAGGGTCTTGAAATGTGATGTAAATTATTTACCTTCGCAGAGCGTTCCTTCTTATCCCACCACTCATCAAAGGCCCTAAAAGCCACCACCTCACCATTTTCCGGTTTGAGGTCCTTCTTCATGATGGATTTCAGCTCCTTGACCAATCACCAGCAGAACACATCAACAGTGGCCTTGTGGGGATCCTCCTTTTTGCCATCCTATCCAGGAGGAGGAACAGCAGGGTTGAACTCTGGCACGATGGGATGCGGCCATTGTTGACCAGGTGCCCCTGCAGCAAGCAGATGGCATAGTACCCATAGAAAGAGGAGCATAGGGTCCCCCAAATGGCCCAGAAGCACCACTATACATGAAATTAGGTAAGTATAGGGCCCTCCAGTTTGCGCCATGCGAACTCAGCATCTGTGTTTGCATCTGGAAGGACATGTGAATGCTGACCCACTGTTGAAAGCGTTCATCAGGTCCATGTGCATCAGTGCACAACGCGAGCAGGGTAGGGACCATGTGTGGCAGCCTGTGGTGAGGTACCCGGGATGACTACGTGAGGTGTGGTGCAGGTGAGGATGTGGGATTGGGAAACTGGGCTGATGTGGGAGAGGGTGGAAGCTGGTAGAGGAATGGGAATGGTTGTGGCATGGGAGGACACTGCAGAGTTACACAACAATGCCCTTTTCCACATTCTCCACTTGCAATTGGGGTCCCAGGCATCTCATCATCAGAGATTTTCCATGTCTTCTCCAGAGAATTATGAGCCTACATGAAAAAGTGACAACACGTATGTGATTCTTATGGATAATAAAATGTAATCCATTTCTTCTTTTGTTTCTGTCCTTTAATTGAACAGAAATAAAAGGGAAGCCACCATTTTGGAGAAAACCTTCGCTTTGTTAATCATCTAAACATAAAGGCAACAACACTTAAGTACTGATCCAAGTTCAAAGTTTAGTATGCACACTAGAATAGTCAAACAGAACTAAGCCAAGTCTTTTACCAGCTTGTGTTCAAACAAATGTTTACTCAGGCATGAAAATCATTTAAAAAATAAATAATACTGTGAATAAAATGCTAGTGCAGTTAAATATCTATGAATTACAGCTGATGTTGTTTTTTGTTCTAAAAAGCTCTCCGTTATAACTGCTGAAATGATACTAAGCAAAACAAACTTGGCATGGGAGCGGGCGTCGTTAGCCAACATGACCAGTTTGCAATGTTTGCTTTGTGATAACTTGAAACGTGAGACGCTGCAGCCCATCCTGACTGTCAAGCTCAGCAAAACTAGGAAGTGTAGTCAAACAGGGCCAACAGCCAAACTGTGTTTTCCTCCCCGCAATGTGTGCGCGGAGAGTACTAGAAAGAGGAAACAAGAGTTGTTCAGTTCTCCCAACAGCAGAACAGCTCTAATTTCACCTTTAGATGCACAGCGCAGGCTACAGAAACACAACACTTCACAGGTCAAGTCGAGCAACTGTGATTTAAAACTCGGAGGTCTGCTGCATAGGAATGTGAAGGTATTTGTCAAACTGCCACTTTACACATGCAAAAATTCATATTCATGAGTTTTACACATTTAATATTATATCCAGAGTATGTTTTGTTCTGAAAGTTATATAAAATTTAAAAATAGATTTATCTTCATAACAAATGAGCTCACGAACTGAAAACGCTAGCTTCCCCCCCACTATGTTGATCCCTACAACTGTTTTGTTTGACGTGAAACCAGAACTTGTCTTTACAAGGTAGCCATAAAAGGAATGAGACAGGAGAAAGTTTACTACAAGCACCCTTGCACTGAAACAAAACCTCACTTCTGTATCCACTTATCTAACTGTAAGTAAACATCAGCACACGGCACTACAGACTAACTGGGGATTCAGTTTGAGCAGGTCTAGCTTTCTTTTGACACTTTGAAGCTGCAGTTTCTTTTACAAATCAGAATATACTCTGACCACAAACCACTTAGCTTCAGTATATGTGCTTGAAGGTCTGATTCAGACGTAACAGGCATAGTTCTTCCCCATGTGAAATAGGTGGAAAATGTGCAAAAATGTTAGCTTTCCGTACTTCATTGTGCAACACAAGGAAGAACATACACTGAACAAATATAAACGCAACACTTTTGTTTTTGCCCCCCATTTTATGAGCTGAACTGAAAATCTAAAACAGTCTATATACACAAAAGCCTATTTCTCTCAAATATTGTCACAAATCTGTCTTAATCTGTGTTAGTGAGCACTTCTCCTTTGCTGAGATAATCCATCCCACTTCACAGGTGTGCATATCAAGATGCTGATTAGGCAGCATGATTATTGCACAGCGTGTGCCCCTTAGGCTGGCCACAATAAAAGGCCACTCTAAAATGTTTTATCACACAGCACAACGCCACAGATGTTGCAAGTTTTGAGGGAGCGTGCAATTGGCATGCTGACTGCAGCAATGTCCACCACAGCTCTTGTCTGTGAACTGAATGTTCAATTCTCTACCATAAGCCATCTCCAATGGCGTTTCAGAGAATTTGGTGTAGTACATCCAACGGGCCTCACAACCGCAGACCACATGTAACCGCACCAGCCCAAGACCTCCACATCTACCATGTTCACTTCCAAGATTGTCACAGACCAGCCACCAGCAGCTGCTGCAACAATCAGTTTTCCAGAACCAATAAATGTCTGCACAAGTGTTAGAAACCATCTCAAGGAAGCTCATCTGCATGCTTGTCATCCTCATCGGGGTCTCAACTGACTGCAGTTTGTCGCTGTAACCAGCTTGATTGGGCAAATGCTTAACATCAATGGTGTATGGTGCTGATCAACTCTATGAAGGAGATGTGTTGCACTGCATGACGAAAATGGTGGTCACACCAGATACTGACTGGCTTTCTGACCCCCACAGACCCCCCCAAATAAAGCAAAACTGAGCATTTTACAGTGGCCTTTTATTGAGGCCAGCCTAAGGCACACCTGTGCAATGATCATGCTGTCTAATCAGCATCTTGATATGCCACACCTGTGAGGTAGGATGGATTATCACAGCAAAGGAGAGGTGCTCACTAAAGGGGCTTAACACAGATTTAAACAAATTGTGAACAATATTTGAGCGCAACAGGTATTTAGTATTTATAGAAAATGTTTTGATCTTTGAGTTCAGCTTACGAAAAATGGGAGCAAAAACAAAAAAGTGTGTTTATATTTTTGTTCAGTGTGTGTATATATATATATCCACTGCACAATTTGAGTCTCTTCTGGACCATTTCCAACCCCACCATCAAATTTTATGAAAGTCTCTAACTTTATGATTACAGAAGAAGTATGCACTAGCTCCAGCTCTGTTAGCGTGAAGCAGATTAGAGTCTACGACTCCCCTTGGACAAGACACAGGTAACTTCTCCAACCAAGTCCAGCACCCATTTACACCAGGGTGGGCTGAGACGATGCAGCTGTAGAGTCTTGTCCAAGAACACAAGTAACATGACTGAGAATTGAACCCAGGGCTACATACTGAAAGCCCAACTCGTTATTCCACTGAGCTACCTGTTCTATGACAAAACATAACCTCCTCAGGAGAGGTAATTAGATGAATAATTCTCCAAATCTTAATGTAAGCTTCCTATTACAGATAGAATTCCAATTTTCTAAAAGTATTGGGGTGGCAGACTGTCTTACCGTGTCCATTTTCTCTGTGGGACTGTGACTGTGACCAAGACCATCTCTGAAGTCACTATTGCTCTTATTCTCATGCACAGGAGAGCTTACTCTCTTAAGCAGGTATGCAGTTCCAGGAATTGTCTCTTCATCGTCGGAGTCTGGAAGCGGGGTTGGACTGATATCTTCCAAGCCTGTGCTGGTGGGACGAAAATTTTGCTGGCCACCTTGTGACCCACCTGTATAAGGGGGGACTGGGGATAGCTGAGATGATGAGGAGGAAATCGGACTTCCCTCCATTCGTACCTCAGTGTCTGAGTCTCGCTCAGCCAGAAAAGGCAGTAGCTTTGTCCTTTTCTCCTTGAGGAGCATCTCGATACGAGAATCCAGGCTATTACGCTCCAAGTCCAACGTAGGGGAGCCAGGTGAGGGGCAGTGCTCTGGCGTTTGAGGAGGAGGGGTCGCTGGTTGGGGCAAAGGCTCTGGAGGGGGCTCAGGGATTGGTGGAGTTTCTGGTCCCTCTTTAATTGGTATAAAGTCAGTGGCAGCTGACAGAGGTGGCTGTGGTGGTCGAAGGTACTCGCCCTCCCTTTGACCAGGGTGATGGAAAGCTGGCTCTGTAGGTGGGAAAGCAGGGGGCAAAGGTGCCTGGTAAGGCGAGAAGGCTGATTTGAAGTTGGGTGTAGCAGGGGGAGGTGCTGTGTAGGTGAAGCTGGGGGTAGAAGGTGGAGGTTCAGGCGGGGTAAGTTGCTGCTGTTTGAAAGGAGTGGGTTCAGAAGCTGTACTCTGATACATGTTGCTGCGGTACTGAGGCCTCTCCGGTCTGCGGTTGTAAGCATCCTGGAACTTGCTCTCGTGTCTGCGGGACTTGTAACCTCCAGAGCTCTCTGGCCGGGTGGACTGGTATGCAGGCGTGGACTGCCGACTGGAGTAAGTTGAGTCTTGAGAGAACGGTGTTCCTATCTGCCGCGGGGTATGAGGGGTTCCTTGGGACTGGGGCGTGTCCTGCCGTAGGCTGGAGTAACCTGTCTCCAGGGACAGTGGGGTAGTGGAGCTGCTGGGTGGTAATGCTCCCGTTATGGCAGACATGCTGCTCTCGGACAACCTTCGGATGGGCTCGCAGGCCTGAAAAGACAAAAGTGACCATAAGATTCAGGTGTGGACTTCAGGCTGATCACCTCTTACATCACAACCAACCTGTAATTTTCTGATAAAGAAAGAAAAAAAAAAAAAGAAAGCTGACTATTGCAGAAATAATAAAATAACTTGGGGGTTTATTTAAAGCAGCCATGCACCTTTAGAGTGTAGACTCAAAAGCACTAACTACGGAGACACAGGATTTGATTTGTTTAATCACCGTCAAATCCTATTTTTCAGTAGTGTAGCATATGTGAATGGGTACATCTGCTGTGACAAAACAAAAAAAAGGTTATACAGCTGTAACAAAGGTTTCCAGCTACTGTTTTGAGGCTAACCTCTTACATATTGTTGCTTAAAAAAAAAATGGACCAGAACATGGTGGGACAGTGCCTCCGGGGATTGCCATATTTCAAATCTCAAATTGCATGTTTCAATGACTTTGTGATTTCACTCTACAGGCTAGAGGTCTGGATAGCATTCTTTCCTCTGCTCCACTTTACCACCTGCTCCACCGATAAACTGGATTAAAGTTAAGGATGTCAGCTTAGATTGACCAACTCTGCCTACTGTATAACCACAAGTAACATAATTCACGAAGTGCATCAATAATAATATTTAGCATTTTATCCAGGGTGGCCTTGCAAAGTGTTAGACTTAAAACATTATCTTGCTCCGAATGCCTGAGTGGCGTGAACAAACCACAACAATGATTTAGAACAACTTTTAAACTGATCTTGGAATATTGGTAATAAAGCTCATACCAGAAAGACTTCGGCCAGGCTACGAGGGGAAACCTCTCTGACGTCCTCTCCTCCGACCGGCAGGGTCCTCGGAGTGTAACTGCCATTCATCAGGAGCTGGAAGTACCTCAGGCGATTTTCACCTGCATGAGCCAACAACACTTATTGAAACTATTCTGGCATTACTTCAAAAATTATTACAGAATTACTGAATATATGTTGTAGATGAACCTTAAACAAAATCCTCATAGAAACACAGCACATACAGACGGCAGTTTATTCTTAATAAAAATACTCTTCACGGTATTTTGACACAGGTCTTTTCCAAGTGTAAATGCACAACTCCTTTAATTTACTAAATGTAGTCACTGTACAAATTAAGGCTTTAATTGTGAATTATTCTGTCATAAATTCCAATTTTATATGAGTTTCACAAAATTGGTTTAAAAGGTCCATGTTACCAGGTGTTTTACAAACATATCAAAGTTTGCAACTATAAATAATGCAAGAACTTAGATGTCATCCTTACAACATTACAATATTTTTTTCATGTTTTTAAGAAGTAACCCACTTCTGCGAATTGTCATTTAATTGTCATGTTAAGGACTGGTTGTTTGCCACAGCCCCTTTACTGTCAAAAAGCTGGTATCACTCTTTCCCACAAACCATGTGGGCATATTGCACAGAGTGTGGACCAGCTTCAGTAGGACCTCACAGAACAAACAGGAGTTCAGTTGGAACTCATGTAACATATGATACACAAGTCCAAACCAAGTGGTTCAGACAAGACTTAGATTAAAGCAGGATACTTTGCATACTCAGCTCTAAACATATGGAACTTTGAAAATGATTAACATACCCCTCCCAAAAATATATTTCTTATAATAAGTACATAAAAACAATTTCAATAAAGCCCTATTTAACATGCGAAATAATGAAAACTGAATAGCATCTAACAATAATAAAGCTGAATACTTTAATTAAAAACAAGTAAAAATACATTTCTAGCTACAAAAAATGAAATACAACTTTATAAAAAGGTGATTTGAAGTTACTATTTCAAAAAACTTTCATGGCATGCTTATTAATAAAACTGCATCAAAAGAAAAGAGTTCAGAGACTACTTTTTGTTTTGCTCACATGTGTGAAATTAGGCACTGTGGGAGAACCCACTGCACCCTCACCTCTGGGCTTGTGGGAGCAGATTTACTTTTCAATGAGATTCAATTATCCAATGTTGCTAGGCAACGCAAGTATGTTCAAACATGTGACTGCTGTCCTTCCAATGAATCACACAAGCAGACATGACGCCGTTGATACCTTTCTTCGTGTAACACAGTGACTGAAATACTGTTTACCTTTTGGATCCAGCTCCACGTGGATGATGTTGCCCATGACGGACGTGTTGTGAAGCGACTGTACAGCCAGCTTGGCGGATTTCACAGTCTCAAAAACAACTTTGGCAATCCCCAGGTGCTTCTTGTTCCTCGGATTGTACAGGGATCTCAACCTCCTCGATGTCTCCGAACTTTTTGCACATGTCAGTAAGAAAGCCTTCCCTGATGTTGTCGTTCAGCCTAGCAAATGTCACCTCCTTAGGAGGCACAGGGCCAACGTAACACTCATCAATCTGGAGAGGGGGAAGATTTTAAAAAAATAATAACGGGGTTAAGGAGGGTGCTCTTGCACTGCAGCTAATGTGCAAATCTACTTCTCAATCAAAATAAAGTTAAGCATGCACTGGAGGGAGGATGATTGGACAATCTCACAGAAGGGTGGTGTGTCTGACAGCATCTGACAGCTGCCTCCTTTCTTCCACAAGGAGAAGTAGCTCCACACTTTCTGGAGTAAATACCTTAAATTTGGGCACAGGCAGGTCTGTCTCTTTGTATTTAGTCCACAGACGGCCAATCCTCGGGTCTCGAACAATGTCCACCGGTGGTATCCCGGGTTCTGTGGGAGAAGAGAGGGAGACAGCGTTGTTATTGTTCCCATCACAATTTGCAGGCAAAGCGTGAGCAGGGGAAGATAACTTGTTGCCAAGTAGTTTTGCTCCACAGATGCTGGTGTCGGAGCCGCAGTGTGACACCGTCATGGAGGTGCACTACTCGGTTACTATTGTAGCGTGCGGCGGGGTCCACTTACGGGCACGCTGAAGACTTGTCCGTCGTTAGCGATAGAGTTTATGCGAGCCCTTTCTTCAGCGCAGGGTCGATGATTAACTTGTAACTTCTCCAGTGGTGACTCCGCTTCTCCCGCCGAGCCGCAGACGGGATGACTGTCCGTGCCGTTCGCCAAACCTGAGACCGACAGAGGCAGCGACAACCGTGAGGCACCGCCGATCGCACAAATACAAAGAGAGAGGAAAAAAACGGCACCCAACACATGCACAAACCCAGCAACCTATCGGAGAGGAAAAACTACACCTAACGTACAGAAAACGGTTATTAGGAGAGCTGGAGGAGGAAAAAAAAAAAAGAACAAGCTTACTTGAACTCTGCTTTCTGCCATGGTCTTCGTTCAATCTGTTTCTCTCCGCTTGGCTTGGACATGGTTCGTCCGATCGAGAGATCTTCCCTTGTAATTGACGGCGAAAAAAAAAGAAAAACCCGCTTTCCTTTCGCCGTTTACATTACATGGTTTAGCTTGAAGAATACTGCCTCCTTTTCGGCGAGCGCAAAACAATATTGTGGGCGCCTCTGCTGCTCTGAAGCTTCTGTCTCTCCCACAATACACTGCTAGGCTTAGCCACCTCCTGTGCTAGCCGCACTTTCCACACAACTTATCTAGCTTTAGTGACGCCCGCCGCATTATAAAAAACTAAACTGTTTTTATTTGGTTGTATAAATGTGTTTAATATGAAAACAGCCAATTTTTTTGTCGTTGCTGTAGCTGTAAATATTTTTTAATGTGGAATCTGCCGACTGCATTTACTCAAATGGCAAACAAGCTCGAGAGAGAGTGAGAAGTAGCTTCCCGGCTGCCTCAAACGTCTAACGAATTTATATAGTCGTTATATTTATTAACGAATAATAAACTACTAATAAATTCAGTTTGTTAGATTCATGTAGAAAGACTGAATATGTTGTGTAAGAATGGACACATTAAGTTGACTTTCAGTATCCATTCGGTGGAGAAATGTTTTATGCAAGTGTGCAGTTAAAGGGGTCATATTATACATATATTCAGTAAGTAAATATTTTATTTTTAAAAGGGAATGGCCACTTATACAGTACCATGTGCCTTTTTTCATATCTTCCAGTAAGGAATAGTTGTGATTATCGCAGGATAAAGAGGTACATCTTGGCGTAAAAGCTGTGCAAGAGGCAAATGATGAATTTCAAACTCAAAGCTTAGGACTGCACATGAATCATAATATTGCATAATGGGTGCTGTACAAATAGTAATTCACACTTCATATAAGATACTGTATCAAGATTAGCTGCCTTTAAGAAAAGCCACAGGCATGAAGGTTAAAGCTAAAATGCGCTGTAGCTGCTGAGGTATTGCACTTTGGTGTTTTTAGTAAGTGATATTTTTGTGCCTGTTGCTTTAAATGGCAAAGAGCTGCCGCTTGCCATGCCCCCTCTAACAAATGAACCAGGAGCAATGCAAAGCAGGTCACAGTGGCTGAGTTTGAGCTGAATTTTCAAAGCAACTCTGCATAATTCTCGTACAGCTCAGGGGAACTCCAAATGCTACTAGGCAATACCTAGTAAGGAAAATTGGGACAGGTTGGTTAAACTTCATATTGGTTTTAGATGTTCAAAGTTTTCTGGAGCTTGGAGCAACTCTGCATCAAATTTACAAGTCCAAACTGAGATGTCCTGAACAGTGCAGAGTACAGAGTTCTGGAGTCCAAACTGATCTTGTCATATGTCAAGTGGCAGCACAATCTTTGCCGAGTAGTTAGTAATATAGGAGTTGTGCAGTGTATTCAGGAAACCTCAGCCAGGTCTGACAGTTGCTTAATGGTTGAAGAATCTGTGTTGTCCCTGCCACAAGACTATGCTGTGCCAACCTACTCAAAATGATGGAGGAAAATGTATTCTGATATTTGCATCAACACAGAGAACATGGAACACTGAAAGAATACCCCAAGATATAAAAAGTTACAAACAGTGTGTATACCAAATTTGCCCGGTGATACATTAAGCTGTACAAGGCCTGCCTAGGGGTATCCTGAGCTAAGAGATTAGAGCTGGGGTGGTTGAGAGTATGCCAAGCTAAAAGGGGGGGGAGTGGATATCTCAATTTTTCAGAGATGTGTGCCTACTTGGGGTGGAATGCAGCCTGGCTGAGATGCGCCCAGTCGTAGCTTGGTGCGAGACACCACCAAACTGGACTGTGTGTAAGAGCAGCTTCAGAAAAAGGGGCTGGCAGATAGAGACTCTCAGCTTGTCTCAAGCAGGAGTTCAAATATGGGCGTCCATGATGTATGTCACAGAAGTCTACATCAAGCCGTTTCAGGCCTGATTTTTGCTTATAGCAGGACAGTTTTTACATGCACGGATATAAAATTGTGGGTCTTTGAGTATGTTTAACATGAAACCATAACGAATTGCAAAAAATAAATTTGCAGAAATATGACCCCTTTAAAACAATCTGAATAAACTGCTCATAACTCCTAAAGAGGAAGAAGACAGCATTACCCGTAACCACAGGTTTTACCAATGATTTAACATTAATTTCCTTGTTTTTTTGTTTTGTTTTTTTTTAAGATTTCCCATTACTTAACATAGTGTTTTCTGTGTAACAAGTCGGGTTTTGTTAGACGTTGCCAGTGGATCGCTGTGCTCGGGCAATTGGCTGGTTAACAGCGGCAGCTCGGAGGGCCAATCAGAACGCAGGAGCAGAGGAGCAGTCTGCTATTAGAGGAACGGCTCAGGAGTCCTTCAACAGAGAGCAGAGACAGGGGGCTGAGCGCTCGGCAGCCATTTTCCTAAGAAAAAAAAAAAAAAAAAAAAGACAGGACTCACTGGCCTATATGGGTTTCCTTTGTTCCAAAAGGGATCTAATACTTGATTTCCTCATCTCTCACGGACTATGATAAAACTTATGATTCCTCCTTTTAAAGGATTGAGAAGAAGGAAGAGAATGTTCCTGGATGTAAACCCTGTGAAATTTTGAGTCTTTTTTTTTTTTTTTCTTCCTCTGCATGGAATTGTCTTAATTAGGTCACGGCACAACCATATCCATATAATAACCTTTCTTAAGTGAAAAGAAAACAAATGTTGAATAACAGCTTGGAGAGAAATACAACACAAAGTAACAAACGTGTAATGGCATATTGCACTTCATGGCCTTGTAGGATATGAGTAGCAATCAGTAAGTCAAAATCTTTTATCATAATTTCTCACTTTTTGATATTTGAGTAATGTAGAAAAAAAATGAGGCATGCAATTATTGTTATTCAAAGTATTTTCTGTGCGTTTTTTTTTTTTTTTCCTATTGAGTGATCATATAGTAGTAGCTTTTAATAGCCATGGTGTTCATCCACTGATCCTCAAATGTCAGAAAGCAGGCCGTACATAACTAATGGCCTTTTACAAACTAGCTTCATTGTGCTGCCTGAAATTTGACTGTTGATTAACGACAAACTTTCCTCTCACTGCAGCAACACCCTGGAGTTAACTGTCTGTTGCTGCTCCTTATGTAGGGGTGTAGACACTTTTCAGGTCCATTTGCAGTTCGACAGCCAAATGTTTTCAGAATAAAAAACGTCGACTTGACCTTGCTTCAATGTCTAACCTTAACCTGCTAGGCAGCAGCCTTTTTTTTTCTTTTCTTTTTTCCCTTCAGACTTTCTACAACGCCTACAATGACTTTGAGGAAACAAATGGAGAGAAAACTTCCATGGTGAAATATTTACCTCAGCACTTGGGTGAATGGAGTTAACAGGCCTAAACACATGGGCAAGAGGAATGTTTTCAGCTCCATCTTCGGATCCTTTAATAACAGCATTAATAAGGGGTGGGAACTCGTCTTCTGAAAAGGAAGGAATCCATAAAAGATATTGCTCTTTTGATAACTTTTTTTGGTTGTCAATGCCTGGCAGCCTGCGACTATATACATCTTCAAGCATCATCTGTGTGGGCAATATGCAAACCATCTCCTCTCTCTCCTTCAAGACAGGATTGCAGTCAAGTATAACCTCTTCTATTTTTCAACATATCTAACCGAGCTGCATCACACACACACACAAAAATCCCCTACAAGGAACTTTAAATGTAATGGATTTTGTGGTGTTCAACTCATTTTCTAAGGTTTATCATGTAAGTAGCTTTTATAGACTAAATGGATATGCAAAAGCTATTTTGATTTAAAAAAATATTACTGCTACAACATACAGCTGAAGCATATTTTAATTGGTGTAAACTTACAGTTAGTGTTAAAAACCTGTAATCCAACAAGTCTTAAAACGAGTATTAGAAGCTTATAGGGAGAAATCTTGCATATTTGATTGCCTCCCTTTGTCCAAAGGAGAAGAAAAAAGAGAGCTTTTTTTTTGGCAGTATTTAAAGGCTAAACGTGTTCCTGTTCTGTTTCTGCCTCAAAATGGCTCTTCACAGACAAAGAAGAGCACTGTGCTGTGAAATGTTGCTACGCCATAACTGGGCGAGGCTCCTCCACACGAGCACAAACAGTCCCTTCTTCACACGACGTTTCTTATATATTTTTTAAGAGAATCGACAAGAAAACCTACTGAAATCGAGTGGCAAGATTTGTTTTTTTTTTTTAAGTTGAGCTATGTGTGCGCCCCTTTTAGAACAGAAAAAAAAAAAAAAAAAACAGCCTCCATTGTGTGCACGAAGGAACTAGAGTGGCGCAATCCGACCGGTTGCTGGTGACTCGCCCTGGCAACGGCGCAGTAATCCGATCTTTCTGCAAGGTTTCCAGCACAACTCGAGCGGGTTGCGGCACCCCTCCCCACACTGCCATATAAGGTCATGAGGAATCCTCCGCGGCAACAACAGCAGGCAGACCTCTTTGTCTGAGTGAAAAGGCTTCTGCGGGTGTTTTTTGAGTGTTCCAGAAGATAGGCAAACATACAAACACGGCTGGTTTCTTCTTTTTTTTCTTCTTTGTAATTGCTAAGGAGGCGACAAGAAGAGTGGCTGCGTGGTTTCGCTCGCCTTTTTGCTCGCACTATTTTTATTAGCGCATGTGCGTCAAAGTGAGGTGGCGGAGGCCTCTGTCCTTTTTTGTGGAGGAGCACGCGATCCTCCATTTGCAGTCACGAGGCAGCATTCTGAATTCCCCTCCCCCACTGCAATGTGAAGGAGCAACTGTACTGTTAATGGGATTATTATAATTTTTTTAAACCTTAAGACAGTCAGCGTTTGTGTCCAAATATGACAACTGGCTTATTATATAGTTCTTGGTCGGTGAGGATAAAAACAAACAAAAAAATACTCCTTGCTGGGTAACGTCATTCCTCTTTTATCTTTGTCGATCTGGAATATTCCACACAGAGGGTTGGCCTCTCCTACAGGACAGCTGCTTTTGTACGAAGAATAAAATTGTACTTATCTCCTAAAAATGGCTGTACACTTGTGGATATTTTGTACAGCCATAAGGCAAACTAATTACATTCATGAGCTTATTTTATTTTTTATGAAACTGCAATATTTGTTAAAGTATTTATATTTTTTCATGATATCCAGACAGAATGTCACCGGACAAAATGTACCTGGACAAATTGTCACAGGACAGAAGTGGTAAGCTGGACAGTTTGTAGATATTATGTCACCTTTTGCAAATTAGTATATGAGTTGAATTAATTCTTCTCAGTGTATTGTTGGTTTGTGTATGTATGTGTTGAGGGGCAAATTGTTGGTACTACTGGTAGACACACTTTTAAGGCATGAAAAATAATATAAGGGGGGAAAAAACATCAAAATTAAGGAAATGTCCAATTTATCGTCCATTTTATTTAAAAGTAGTTTATTTATCATTGGGACTCTGGTACTGGTGGATCTTTTGAACCTCAGACTTTGTGAATCATCTTAGTTCTTCACTACCAAAACGAAGTCTAGTCTCATTCGGTAGATCAGAGAGCATTTGTGACTATAGATGTGCAGGTTTCTCCCTAGCTGTCTGAGGTCAGCCTAAAATGCATATATTTGTAGTATTAAATATGGCTCAAATAGTGCTTTATAAAGTATGAACAAATATTACATAATGAGTAAGGTACTTAATTCCAAGATAAGCATTATCAAGTAGGTATCCAGAAATGTAAGTAAATATGTATGTTTTTTACTGAAAAGAGCCTATCTCTTTACATACTGACATGGACACCACATTAGTTTTGGTATACATAAACCCATCCAAGCATATTTTGTGACTACCCTTATTAATGCTCAAAACCCTCCATCTCTCACTATCCAACAAGAATAAGTAGAAGCCACTCCAATGGGGGGGAGCGCTGAAGATCCAAAATGAAGCGGGGAAAAGTCAATTTTCTCACCATGGCCAGTATGGATACCAAAAAAAAAAAAAAAAACAACCCAAATAGCACCAGACAATGCATGTAATCACCCTCCAACCAATGTAGGGGTTGTGTTTACATAAAACCTTTAATATGTTTGCATTGTGGTGTTGTTTGTACTACTTTGATTCTGAAAAGCGCTCCAGAATTTATTTTTCCAGGTTTTCATTGGATTGTTTATATTGCTTTTCATGCCTTTTATAAAGCTTCAAACATTATAATACTTTATACCTTTTTATCCCCGACACAAACCAGTAAAACACTGGCAAGTTTAAATGGGGAAAATATTAATGTAGAAAAAAGTTATATTTTGTCGATCTATCCACTTGATGCCAGTCTGTCCAGTGACATTTTTTTTGAATGCTACTTTGAATTTGGTGGCATTTTGTCTAGGTACATTCTGCTCGGTGACATTTTAACTGGTGTAATTTATTTATTTATTTATTCCTGGCTACTACTGTTAAAGAAAAAATTCTCATAAATGGATATTCACATATTGATACTGTGTACAGTAATATTCATTGTATATCTATAGAATTTTTTATTAAACTACAAATTTATATTTTTGGTACTATAAATTAATTTGTGACATGTAAAAACATAATGTATTCCCATTAATATTTAACCAATTTATGGAATTAGCTTTTTTTATTGTAATCACCTATTCTACAGTGTAGTGGCAATATTTTTATTTAAAATATGATTATTTTTCTGTGGAGCTTTTATAGATTTGTATGTATAATATCATATATATCCACACTGTGGTATGTTATTCTGTTTTCTGAGCATGCAGAAATAATTTAAAATAAATGTCCTGTTATGTGATGCAGATTGACGTCATTTCTGATAGGCATACAAGTATTTTTTTTTAATATATTAAATGGTATATATTAAACCAATGTTTAATAACATGGGGAAGTGCCTTGGGTGACTCATGTTATTATTTGGTAGTATATAAATAAATTGAATTGGAATGGAATGAAAACAATATTTCATCTTAATAAATTTCAATAAAGCACCATGACCTTTATTCCATTCTGCAGGAACAACTGGTAGATGCTTCATGCAACTTTAAAATATAAATTTCATGACTGTAGAGTACATTTGTGTGAATGGCTGTTTGATAAGTCCCCCCACCCTTCCACTTTTTTTTTCTTTTTTATATAGCAGTGTGTCAGCATATTCTCTTAAAGGGATAGTTTTGCTCCCCTGCTGCAAATTTTCCAACCATAAATCACTGAGATGCAGCATTCTTATTTTCATCATTTGTGTTTTACTGTGTAGTCAAAAGGAATTACTTTTACATCTTTATGGCATAAAAAAAATTGTGTGTGTGTGTGTGTGTGTAACAAAATTTAAGTGGGATGAGCATTGAAAGTATACATTGTACTGTTTATGTGTAAATCATTAAATATTTTTATTTTTAATATTCAGATGTTTTCATGAATGTTAAAACTTTAAAAGTTCTGCTATTAATCACACGTTTAAAAAAATTCTACATGACCTAAATTAAATAATGCTATGCCACATTCTTTAATGTTTCTTATTGATCTAATCCCTTATGACACTCAATGGCTATTAAAAAAGTGGACAAAGACCTAGCTGGTTGTAAAAGTGATGTTTTAGTTGTGATATATTAAAAGGTGTGCATCCCCACAATACACAATATGTTGTTTGGGTCTGTATATATTTAGGCATTATGTGATGTTAAAAATACCTAATGTGTTTCTGATCAGACTTGACAGGCACACTGGGCCTATGGATGTGGAAAAAAGTGATTTGATTTGGTTAGGACTGGCCAACAATCAAGGTCAGACTTCCCACCGGAAGTCTACTAGGGAAAATAGCTAATTTTATGGAATAGGAGTTCAGACATTTCATTATTGTGAATGTGACTGCTTAAAACCCCACGTTGTCTCAAAATGCTGGATAACTAAATGTGACTTTGGCACTGGTTGTGATCTTTGAGCACTTGTTTAGAGTATTTTTTTATTTTAATCATATTGATAGGCTTCATGTTGAGTTAAAGAGCATATTTAATAAACTATAGATACTTACTTGTCATAGAAAATGTATAATCTGTCCAGTGAGCACACGAACGTTTACATATAAATGTGTCCAAATATATGACCAAAATATGCAGCAATCACTGCGAATAGAAAGACAAACCGTGACTGCAATGTCATCAAATGCCAGCAGTGAAAAACATCTTATTCACCTCACACTCACTGTCACCATGTCAATAGAGAGCATTCATTCATTCATTTCTATACCCACTTACAACAGTCAAGGGTCCCGGCGGGGCTGGAGTCTATCTCAGCAGTCATACGGTGCGAGCCAGGTTCACCTTGGACACGACACCGGTCTATCACAGGACCAAACAGACAGACAAACACATTCATACATTTATACTCACTAACATTCACAACAGTGCTAACCACAAAGCCACTGTGCCGCCCTCAATATAGAGCACTTACCGGTAAATATTTAAATACATGTCATGTAGCTGTGCTCATTTAGCTAATTGTTGCCGCATAAAATGTACAAATGTTGCACACCGTGGGATGAGACAGAATAATTTGAATTCAGAACAGAAGGTTTTTATTAATCCCAAAGCAACTGTTTATGTACAGCTGCACAGATAAACAGAGACACAAAGCACTGCATAAGAAAAATAACCACATAAGAAAGTCCAAATAAGTCAACTATAGAACTCTTAGCATGATGCACCTAGTAGAACTGAGAATATTGCACATGCAAACAATATATTGCACATTCTGAGAGCGGAAATTTTTGTTGCAGATATGAGCAGCTGCAGATAATTTACTATTGCACATTTGAGTGGCATAACATGGAAGAGTGAGAGATACAGGAGGAAGGGAAGGAACAGGTATGATACATCTGACTGAAATCCTTTGTTCTGATTGGCTGATTCGCATGTATAATTGCAATACTTTTTCACAATAAATCATCCAAAGTTAACATAGCCACATTATTGACTGATTCTGCACCATTTCGGCAACAGTATGAGTGCTTGCGGACCGATTTGTCGTAACGGGGCAACAATGTTTCGCACATGCGCAGGGGTGATGCGTCGCAGATGACATGGCAGAGAGCAGAAGGTTTGGCATCAATAAAAAAAGAAATAAAAAATGATTTAGAAAAATTTTCACAGAATTGAAAGATAAATTTATTAACTACACAGATGTATAATAAAACAAATAGTGACTGGTTTATCGGGTAGCATAATGGAATGTCGGGCGGTGCGGCAACAATGATCCCTCAGGGTGACATCCATTATGCTACCCTCCCACCCCAGCACGCTACAGGGTACACAGTGCCACTGGCCACCACACACACATAAAACACCCGCAGAATAGTGTTGCAGACCCTGAAAGACCTGCGTAAAAACTACAGCCTACTTTAAACCCTTCTTCTTGGTAACCCTGAGTTCTAAGATGGTCCAACTTACCGAATTGATGCCAAATCTTGTGACGTCAGTGTCATATATGATTTGAATAAGATAGTCGCTTCTCAACACGGCATTCCTCATTGACTATACAGTGTGGTCGTGTTAGAAGGTCAATTACTGGATCTGACAAGACAAACCTGGAAAAGTACACTTGCTAAAAAGAAGGTCCAATAGTTTGTGCGCGCACTGTTATCAGTCTTCAAGCTGTGAAAGCACAATTCACAGATAGTTATTATTGAGCAATAAATATTTGTCATACAAGCCTGGCTGACCCTATCTTTGACATTAAGGGTGTACGCCACTTTCTAAATAGTCTTATCACTTTTTTTTTTGGTCAATGGAGGCAGAACTTTAAGAGATTCCGCCCATGAAAAAGAACATGCACATACAATAGAGGAAGTAGGAGCAAGCGTGAGCCTCTCCTCCCATGCAGCCCAGAGATGCTTTCGCACTGCAGACTGTTAACAGTACAAGAGAGGAGGTGCTGGTGAGGGTCACCATCTCAAATATGACAGGAACAGGAAGGAAGTGGTGAACAGAATGAGCCATACCTGGCTGAAAAAAAGAAAAAAGCGCTTGTCTGTTCCCTCTCTCTCTTGACATTGCCTGTAAATCATCTGATATTCATCGAACTTCGCTGCCATGTATTTACTTTAACATTGGGCCAATAACTTCAGCCTCATCCTTGGTGGCACCTGTTTGATCATCAGGAGTCTAAAAATGACACAGAAGTGTCCCGGGACCAGTAATGGTACTACAGAAAGAGTAAAAGAACTCAAATAGTGATTGTAGGAGATGGAGGCTGTGGGAAAACATCTCTTCTAATGGTTTACGCCAAAGGTGATTTTCCAGAGGTAAGAATGACTTCACATAATACCTAATCATTATACTACATCTCCACACAAAAAGTTTGCGCTTGGAAAATCTGTAATCATGGTACAGTATTTTGCTGTGACATTGATTTAAATTTTTTGGTGTTTAAAAATGATGAATTATGTGTAAAGGTGTTTTAAACTGTGTATTTTGTAAGCATTTCTCTCCTCTGTGTCAAAACCAGAAATATGCCCCTTCAGTATTTGAAAAGTATGTCACCACCATCACTCTGGGTGGGAAAGAGATTAAACTCAACCTGTACGACACAGCAGGTAAGATCGTTTCTTTGATAAGCATTAGTGATTCCAGTAAAAGATCATTTCCCTGATTAACATTTGTGATTCAATCTCAGGTTGTTGGGGTACTGATGAATGGATTAGTGCATTGTTTGAAAAGAGTGGTTTTAAGTCATTAATCAAGAAAAAAAAAATCTGTTACAAATTTCTGTTCAGCTTTGCTGTGTTCAGACTTTCTCTGAGTTTTATTAAAGAGTTGAATACCAGTGATAGGCTGATTTTAAAATATGTTTCCATTGTTTTAAACAAGATTTCACCTTATTTGGAACTGGTTTAGAACTGTTTAAAGCATTTGAAACATTTTAAAATCAGGTTGTCATTGATTTTATATTTGAAAAGTTGATTTGAAATTGTTATATTAATGTCAGACTTTTAAATGGTTTAATGAAATTTCACTTTATTTTGAACTGGTTTTGAACCGTTTAAACCAGCTGAAACATTTATAATTCGGTTGTTGGTATGCAATGGCTTTAAAAAAAAGCTACTCTCAAAATTGAGGAGCAAATCTTCACATTTCTGATAAATTATTTTAAATGGTGACTAAAGTCCACCTTATTGTGATCGGAATTTGAATATTTAAACTATTTAAAAAAAAATTAAAAAGAGCTCATCACTGGTATAGCTGGTGATCTCAATTAAATATGAAAAAGAGCAAATCTTCACATTTGAAAAGCTGTTTTCAAGCTGTTATAACTCAACAATAGACTTATTTTAAAATGTTTCACATGGTATAAACTGTTTTAAACTGGATTTCACCTTATTTTGGTAAAATGGTTTGAATGAGAGTAATGCTGAGTAAGAATGGTTGTAACAGCTTTAACCGACTTTAAGTGGGACCTGAAGTAGTTCAAACTAGATAATTATTTTAAAACCGGTTGTACACTGTTGTGTACCAATGATAAAGTGGTTTTAAAATGTTACTAACATGTTGTAAACCAATTTAAACTTAATTTGAATTGGTATTAACAATTATAATTAAGACTAAAATGGTTTAAACTCTATTTGATTTGTGCAAATACAAAGTTAACTGGTGGAACTACTACCACGATAGTAGAATTTGAAGTGTTTTAACCTACTTCAAATGAGACTTAAAGTGAACAGATAACTGGCTAAAGTAAAAATATCAGGTAATTACCAAATGTAGACGGGATTAAATTATTCTAAAAATTTTAAATGGGACTTATAAAGGTTCAAAGTCAGGTATCTATTTTTAAATTGATCTTAACACCACTATCCCAAATGAAAATTTATGATAGATTTGAAATGGCTGCATTTTAAATAAAATGGTTTTGACTGACAAAAATCATTAAAAAGTTGCTAGTCAGTTAAAGTGATAGCCATTTGTTTTTGAATATTTGACATACAGCAACATAATTAATCATGAAAGCCAGTATTAAATTATCCAGTAATCAAAACAATCATTAGTTCCTGCCTTAAATTAGGTATGATAGTAAACACGAATGTTTGGAGATCTGTGAACCACATCCAGTGAACACATGAATGTGTTTACTGGATGTGGTGTGTTGGCCATATCGTGGAGAGAAACAGAACATACTGTTAATGCAGAGGAAGTGTTTATTTTTAAATATATATTTTCAAACTTTAAAGTTCCACCACCTTAAGCTATGTGATCATTGATCTCATTGTTCTGATATGATGTATAGGCTCCTCACAGAGGAAGTGGTAAACTTTAGGAGAAACACTGTTGTTAGTGTCAGCGTGACATGATTACCTAATAACTATGAACATAACTGCACACCCAAACCTTGAATCAGTCTAGACTGGCACTGAGTGCGTATGGCTTTGCCAAGCACCTAATTTTGTCAATGAAAAAAGTTCTTAAAACTTCCTTGACCTGCCCTTTTGCATGGCCAAGAAATATAATAGTACATATTCTAGACTAGGACCAACCTGGTCATCAACACTTGTGAAAACCTGTTCAGTATTAAAAAGGCGTACTGCACAAACCAAACAAAATGAGAAGGAAAGAGTGCAACACCCATAACTTACATGTTGACAGAATACGTTTTACATAGGGCTTGAGGCCTATTGGTGATTCTACGACTCCCCCGGGATGAGACACCCATTTGATGCAGGTTACTTCCCCCGCTAAGGTCAGCAAAAATCGTACTGAGTGGACTGATTAGGCTTGGGTATGAGCAAACAGCGGCTGTTTGACAGCCACAAAATTGTGACTGGCATAATATTGCCATAATATGCATCGACATAAATTGTCACCATCGACGATATATGCTGACATCAATGTTGTCTCATGGGTGTAATGTGAAATTCATCATGAATTGTCGCTGATGACAATATATACTTTTTGGTGATATATGTGCTGTAAGACCCTGCACATAGTGTCACATGGTGACAGTATATGCCGTAACACACATTGTCCTGGGTTGACACTCAGTCATTCCACTGAGTTTGGTGCAGTTCGGCTCAAAACGTTGCTTTTTCTTTCTTTACAGAACAAATAACATTGTATTTCAGGCCAGATGTAACATTCTCGTCACATTGGTTATTAATTAATTAATCATCATCATCATCATCTTCTTCAAACCGCTTATCTGGGATCGGGTCGCGGGGGCAACAGCTCCATCAGGGAACCTCAAACTTCCCTTTCCCGGGCCACATTTATTACCTCTGACTGGGGGGTCCTGAGGAGTTCCCAGGCCAGTGTGGAGATATAATCTCTCCACCTCGTCCTGGGTCTTCCCCTGGGTCTCCTCCCAGCTGGATGAGCCTGGAACACCTCTCTAGGGAGGCACTCAGGGGGCATCTTTACCAGATGCCTGAACCACCTCAGTTGTGTCCTTTCAATGTGAAGGAGCAGCAAGCTCTGCTCCGAGCTCCTCACAGATGACCGAGCTTCTCACCTTATCTCTAAGGGAGACACCAGCCACTCTCCTAAGGAAGCCCATTTTGGCCGCTTGTACCCATGATCTACCCTCATGGCCATAGGTGAGAGTAGGAATGAAGATTGACTGGTAGATTGTCACAACAGCACAATAGCGCGAATGCAATACCATCTCTGCTGTGCTGATTCTCCTACCAATCTCACACTCCATTGTCCCCTCACTCATGAACAAGACCCCAAGGTATTTGAACTCTTTCACGTGAAGAAAGACCTCATTCCCTACCTGGAGTAGGCAATCCATCGGTTTCCTACTGAGAACTGTAGCCTCATATTTAAAGGTGCTGATCCTCATCCCAGCCGCTTCACACTCGGCTGCAAACTGATACAATGAGTGTTGGAGGTCACCGGTTGATGAAACCAACAGGACCACATCAACTGCAAAAAGCAGCAATGAGACCCTCCTCCATTCAACTACACCTCGATATCCTGTCCATGAATATCACAAACAGGATTGGTGACAAGACGCAGCCTTGGTGGAGGCCAACCTCCACCGGAAACAAGTCCGACTTACTACTGAGCACCTGAACACAGGTCTCGCTTTGTGAGTACAGAGATTGGATGGCCCTGAGAAGGGACCCCCTCACTCCATACTCCCACGGGACCTCCCGCAGTATCTCCAGGGGTACCCAATCATATGCATTCTCCAAGTCCACAAAACACATGTAGATCAGATGGGCATACTCCCAAGCTGTCTCCAGGATCCTTATGAGAGTGAAGAGCTCGTCGGTTGTTCCATGACCAAGACGGAACCCGCATTGTTCCTCTTCAATCAGAGGTTCAACTATCGGCTGAACCCTCCTTTCCAGCACCAGGAAACCTTTGCAGTATCAGGTCGTCTGCAAGTGATTTAGCACCAGGTTCTCCACAAACATGAGGTGCGAGGGAGGAGAGGGGTGGCCGCATATCTGGCCGCGCCCCAGTGCAGTCACGAGTGGCTCTGCAGCTATCAGGGGCCAACCGAAAATCCACGGCGCTTCGGTATTGCTTCATCTAGGCAGGATTCTGACTTAGAGGCGTTCAGTCATAATCCCACAGATGGTAACGCCCGCATTCCTCATTATGCCAGTTGGCTTAATTTAATTTTGCAGTATTGATCTTGAGGCCTGTGTCCTTGTAAGAATGTTTTTAGTTGGCTGACCTGGTAAGCCCCTATGTACCAGCTCGGGCCCTGTGTTCTCAGGGTGCAGGACTTCTATGTGTTCCCAGGGTGAATAAAAAGTATGCCGGTCACAGAGCTTTCTCCTACCGTGCCCCAGCTCTGTGGAACGATCTCCCGGCACACAATCAGCAGTCGGATACTGTGGAGACTTTTAAGTCACGTTTAAAGACTCAATTGTTTCATTGTTTTATCATTAGTGTTATGATGTGTTTTTATTCTTGTATTCTTTTATGGTCATCTTTTTATTGTGTTTAAAATGTTTTATTCAGTTTTTTTTTTTTATGTTGTGTGAAGTGCCTTGAGACGATTCCATCGTGAATTGGCGCTATATAAATTAATAAATTTGATTTGATTTTTGATTTCACCCTGGAGTAGACTTACCAGGGCGGCTGAGTAGTGCGATGCTCCTGTAATTGGCAGACACTTGGTTTCAGTGCAGAAGGTTCCCGGCTCAAATCCCACCCCTGCCACATTTCTCCATGTAATGTGGAGTTGCGTCAGGAAGGGCATCCAGCGTAAAACCTGTGCCAATTCAACATGCAGATCCACCTTGGATTTGCTGTGGCGACCCTGAATGCAAACAAGGGAGCAGCCGAAGGGACTTACTTATACAACCCCTGGCAAAAATTATGGAATCACCGGCCTCGGAGGATGTTCATTCAGTTGTTTAATTTTGTAGAAAAAAAGCAGATCACAGACATGACACAAAACTAAAGTCATTTCAAATGGCAACTTTCTGGCTTTAAGAAACACTATAAGAAATCAAGAAAAAAAAGATTGTGGCAGTCAGTAACGGTTACTTTTTTAGACCAAGCAGAGGAAAAAAATATGGAATCACTCAATTCTGAGGAAAAAATTATGGAATCACCCTGTAAATTTTCATCCCCAAAACTAACACCTGCATCATATCAGATCTGCTCGTTAGTCTGCATCTAAAAAGGAGTGATCACACCTTGGAGAGCTGTTGCACCAAGTGGACTGACATGAATCATGGCTCCAACACGAGAGATGTCAATTGAAACAAAGGAGAGGATTATCAAGTCTTAAAAGAGAGTAAATCATCACGCAATGTTGCAAAAGATGTTGGTTGTTCACAGTCAGCTGTGTCTAAACTCTGGACCAAATACAAACAACATGGGAAGGTTGTTAAAGGCAAACATACTGGTAGACCAAGGAAGACATCAAAGCGTCAAGACAGAAAACTTAAATCAATATGTCTCAAAAATCGAAAAATGTACAACAAAACAAATGAGGAACGAATGGGAGGAAAACTGGAGTCAACGTCTGTGACCGAACTGTAAGAAAACCGCCTAAAGGAAATGGGATTTACATACAGAAAAGCTAAACGAAAGGCATCATTAACACCTAAACAGAAAAAAACAAGGTTACAATGGGCTAAGGATAAGCAATTGTGGACTGTGGATGACTGGATGAAAGTCATATTCAGTGATGAATCTCGAATCTGCATTGGGCAAGGTGATGATGCTGGAAACTTTTGTTTGGTGCCTTTCCAATGAGATTTATAAAGAGGACTGCCTGAAGAGAACATGTAAATTTCCACAGTCATTGATGATATGGGGCTGCATGTCAGGTAAAGGCACTGGGGAGATGGCTGTCATTACATCATCAATAAATGCACAAGTTTATGTTGATATTTTGGACAATTGAAAGGATGTTTGGGGATGATGAAATCATTTTTCAAGATGATAATGCATCTTGCCATAGAGCAAAAACTGCAAAAACATTCCTTGCAAAAAGACACATAGGGTCAATGTCAATGAGCAGATCTGATTTGATGCAGGTGTTAATTTGGGGGATGAAAATTACAGGGTGATTCCATAATTTTTTCCTCAGAATTGAGTGATTCCATATTTTTTTCCTCTGCTTGGTCTAAAAAAGTAACCGTTACTGACTGCCACAATCTTTTTTTCTTGATTTCTTATAGTGTTTCTTAAAGCCAGAAAGTTGTCATTTAAAATGACTTTAGTTTTGTGTCATGTCTGTGATCTGCTTTTTTTCTACAAAATTAAACAACTGAATGAACATCCTCTGAGGCCGGTGATTCCATAATTTTTGCCAGGGGTTGCACACACACACACTACACACACACACACACACACACATTCACACACACACACACACACATCACACACACACACACACACACACACACACCACACTACACACACACACACACACACACACACACACACACACACACACACACACCAATTACTCAATCATGTATCAGCTGATAAAATTCAGAATTTTGCATTTTCTTGGAGAAATATCAAATTAACTTAAACAAAGCTTAACTTTGCATGGTGTTGATACACGTATGAAGCATTAAAATTTAATTTCCTACGTGAGCGAACATCAGCTTCTCAGTTATTCATATTTAGGAAACCCATGACAGCACAGACCGGCAGATTATCTTTTGCACTCTACATACACTGGTGGCCTAATGTCACAGGAAACGGAAGCTGAGCCCAGGATGTGGTTTGTATACATCAACTAACATATATCTGAAAGCTCAGGCTGTTGCATTCAACGTGGAACTTTGTTTTTCTCTCAATCAAGAAATATGTCATCATTTACCAACTAATAAATTGACCTGCTGCTTTTAAAAAAATTTCAGGCCAGGATGACTACGACCGGCTCCGACCGCTGTCATACCAGGAGGCCAATGTGATTTTAGTGTGCTTTGACGTGACCAATACCCACAAGCTTTGACAATGTCCTGATCAGGTAAGCACTTCCTTTGGTACATGATCAAATGGCAAAGATATGCAGGCGCATCACTGTTTAACCAGATTTTCCGGTCGGCCTTTTAAATGAGGGTTTGTCTTGAAAAAGATTGGCAGATGTGGAATGTTTGTTTTTGGTTGCATTCTTTCACCTATTTGATTAACTGTGTCGTGAACTTTGACCGACACATGGGCAAATTTTCTCCAAGCTTCTGTTGTGAAACTTAGAAACAGTATGAGAAAGATTAATGCAATGATGATCACAAATGATCAGTGTGCCAAACTATTAAAGGGGTCACATTATACACCGGGTATCTAAAAAAGATTAAAAATAAACTAAAATACGCCAGACACACACTGAGGTGAGGCATCTTACAAATAATGCATTATCAGTTGCTAAGAACTGAGCAGTAGATGTCTTGGTTCTCAACACACCAAGGTTTTGGAATGAAAGAAACTGACACAATCTTCATGTAAAATCAACTACACCTGCTTTTAATTTCCATCCTGCATGACAAGATGGCACAGTTATTCCAGCATTAAGGCCAAACATGGCCAGCTGGTGGCAGGAAGCTACAAGTGATATGACACGAAAACAAGCTTGGTTGCTTTGCTGACATATCACATATCATATGCTGACATATCCAGTCTGTCAAAGCCAACAAAAAAAGTATTTCAACCTGTGTTCTATTTTTTAGAAGTTGTGGGGTTCACCTTTTCACTTTTTAAGTTAAGTCCTATGTAGGCACTGAGGCCCATTGGGCTGGTGCATACCACCGGATTCCATAGCATGACGTGAACTAGAGTGACTTCCTCACGAAGGGACACCATTTGACATGGGTTACTTCCAGCCAAGGCTGGTACCCATGTACAACTAGGTGAGTGGGAAAATGCAGATTAAGTGTCTTCTCCAAGGATACAGACAGGTAGCACAAGCAGGTTCAAACCTTGTTCTACATATTGGCAGGCCAGCTCCTTATCCACTGTCCTACCTACTCTTCAGTGTTTTAGCTCAGGATAAAACTTAATTAATTTTGCAGTATTGATCTTGACGCGCAAACATCATAAAGGGCTAAATGGCTATCTAATAATGCACAGAGCAAGTGAAAAATACAGGTCTGACAGAACAAGCACCTCACTATCATTCATAATGACTGTGGACAGCAGAGACACTGGACGGCTAAGGTAAGCAACTACTGCTAGAATTTGTCATTTTTAAACGTTTCTTTAAATTAGTGAGGTAAACATAGGGGATCCTTTCCATGTTGCCAGACACTTCTAATGACAAAAGCGGTAGGGGTGGTGGCCATTGGTTAGTGCACTAAGTTTCAGTGCAGAAAGTTCCTGGTTCAAATCCCACCCCTGCCACATTTCTCCATGTAATGTGGAGTTGCATCAGGAAGGGCATCTGGCATAAACTTGTGCCAATTCAACACACAGATCCACCTCAGATTTGCTGTGGCGACCCGAGTGCAAAACAAGAGGGCAGCCGAAGTTTCCTGTGTTCTAGCCCTATGACATTACATTATGGCAGTTGGCTCATTAGCACTACCAGACAGCTAGAAGGCTAAGGTAAAAAAGAAAAACTTTCCTTACATTTAGTGATCTTTTTCCATTCTACCAGAAGACTTCAATGACGTTTAATTGCTAAAGCAGTTCAATTCAGTTCAATGTGTTTTTAGCCAGTCCTGTGTCATTGTATTATACCAGTTAACTCATTAGCCCTCGCCAGACAGCTAGAAAACTAAGGTAAATGGCTAACTGTAGAATCATTCATTTAAAGAAGTTTCTTTACATTTACCAGACACTACTGTCATTTTCGTGTCTTCAGTGGTGACACTTTGTGGTTGTTGTTTTTAGTTTGCCCCATGCCTTTACATGATATAACCAGTTAGTGCATGATGGTGCTTGTGTTTGAAGTCAATTCTGCAACCAATTAAATTCTTTTTGTCATGAGTGAAAAGATGAACCCCACAACCTCAAAAAACAGAAACCATGTTGAAATTCCCCTTAAAATTGGGAGATGTACAAAATGTAGTACAGTACTTGTTTCTTGTTTAGATCATTTTGTTGACAATCATGTATCATACTGAAGTGCTTTAAATCCTTTGGCTAATAGGAGTTTTTCTGTTAAGATTGGTGATGTTTCCTCATGAAATGCTCCTATCTCTTGTGAAGTGCCACAGGGTTCTATTCTTGGCTCTATTCACTTTCATCCCACATGCTGTCTTTTGGATCATTTACAACTAAGCACAATCTGGCCTTTCGTTGTTATGCAGATGACCTGCATATTATTATGAGGACTAGTAATGGAAGCGATACACTGAATTCTTAAGTTATATAAAGCACTGAAAATTTCTTTTAGCTGAATGACAGTAAAAGAGAGACTATTGTGTTTGGACAAACTTTGGTGCTCTGGGTAATTATTTAAAACCAGCTATCAAGAATGTGAGAGTGTTCTTTCACAGCCATTTGAGGTTTGATAAACTGTTGCCAAAACAAGTCTTGTCCAGCTTCATCTTCTGTCTAAAGTAAGGCCCTTCCTCACATGACATGATCTTGAAAAGGCCATTTATGCTTTTTTTTTTTAGCTCCATACTTGATCACTTTGTGCTGGTGTTACCAATCATCCCTTATGCGCCTCCAGCGTGTGCAAAATGTTGCTGCTCTTTCAATGAACAGTTTCAGGCGTGAGCATATTACCCATGTACTGCTTTCACCCCTCTGGCTTACAGTTTGTTTTAAAATTGATATTGAAGATTTTAAAGTTGGTTTTTAAAGCCATTTGTGGCGTTAGTCTTATCTCTCTGCAATTGCAACAGGACATTGTGTTCACTGGTCAAATTTATTTCAAAGTTCCAAGATTACAATACAAATTTTGGGGTGATTGTATGTGGCTCCATACCATGGAACAAGTGAGCCCCCGATTTACCACTATTACCGAGTAGCACCTTGACATTTTTGCTTTTGTGTACCTTTTTGATTATTGTATAACATTTTATTGTAAATTAGCTTTTATTTCCATGAATTTTATTTTTTGATTTTAATGTAAACACTTTGGTCACCTTTTGGTTGTTGAAAACAATTATGTAAATGAATTTACAGTTAGTTTTTGAGTTATGTTAACCTGGAGGGGACGGACTCATTCATCACATCACAGGGCACCTGCTTAAGCAACCCATTTTTGTGTTTGCCTGTGTCCTGCTTGACACACCACTTTTACCCGCAGGCTGCATGTACACCTCACAGAACCGAAGTACTGACACGGGTTTCTGTGACATGTCACACTCCTCTAAAACAAATCATTTAATGTCAAATTTCGCAATAGATTTTCTGTATACACAGACTTCCAGGAATTGAATGTTTAATGCCAAATACCAACCATGTTTGACTGTAAAAAGTTTACAACCTATTAGCATAATTTGACCCCTTTAAGTGTTTTATTTATTTATTTTTTTTAAATGCAGTGGTTTCCAGAAGTGAGGCATTTCTGTCGAGAAATTCCAGTCATCTTAATTGGCTGTAAAACAGACCTCAGAAAGGACAAAGAGTGTGCCAGGAACTAAAGGCCTTAAATCAGAACCCCATCACTTACATGCAGGTAAGTGGAGAAAAACTGCAGCAGCTTTATAACAAGTTTTACCTCATTGCTGCAGGATGTCAACTGCAACATGCAAGAGGAAGCACTCAAACCAAAACCTACAACCACTTATGTTTTACACGCTCATTGGCAGTAAGATGCCTTACATTTTAAACTCATTTTGATTTCCTGTTACTTTTATGTTTGGTTTGACTGCAGGCTGAGGAGATGAGACAGCAGATGAACGCTGAACTCTACCTCGAGTGTTCAGCCAAGTATCAGGAGCACGTGGACGATATTTTCAGAGAAGCTACCAGAAAAGCTTTGGCAGCCAATCGAAGACAAAGAAACCCAAAAACGAAAAAGAAATGTATTGTTTTGTGAAGCCCAGCTCAAAGGCAGACTCGTAGGTGCAGTTTTACAAATTTGCACTCACTTTGCACCATGTTTGGACATTCAGAGCAAGAAGTGAACAAACTGAGGTCCTGAACAGATGAGACGACAGCTGCACGACCACCTGATTCATACCAGCACAAGAAAATCCATTTGGCAAAGAAGCAGGAAAGAGACTTGCAAGCATGTTGCGCTGTTACCGTCATCAATGCATTTAAGTGTAGCCAGTGCCAGACTTTTTTCACTGTGGCAAAACGCACAGAATACCAACAGCTGAATCTTAATGATTGCTTGCAAGTTACACTTTAGACTTTTTTTTTTTTGGTAAGACTTTCACACTTTTAATATTATTAGAGGAATTTTAAGACATTTTTTCCTGTCCGGACCAATAATGCACATGCCTAATTTTTTTTTTTTTTTTATCGTTTGGGTAAGGATCCTGAGATAAAGAAATATGGGGGGGGGGGGGGGGGGGGGGGGGGGGGGGGGGGGGGTGGGATGTCTGAGAAAATGTGACACCAGACGGTGTTGGTTCACTTCCAATGGAAGTTTCTTTCATGCCTGGATGGGGAAAAAGTAGGTTTCTTTTTCTGTTCCAACAGCGCCCACCTGTGGTGGGAGCCACACTTGTGAGCGTGTATATCAGAATTTTATATATATATATATATATATATATATATATATATATATATAAAAATAAGGGTCTCCACAACATGCACACACAAAATAGTTGCTTTCTTTTTTTTGCAGTTGTTTAATTTTACAATATATATAGAGAATTCGAGCTTCTGAACTACACGGTTAACAGCCTGCTGACCACTTTCAGGACCAGTTACAGTCTTGAAATGAGTGAACTTGTAACAAACATCAGTTACATTGTACATAAATGAGGGAAATCGGGTGTGCGCACTCTGGCAGCACTCAAATGTAACATTTTGGTTTGCAACTCAAAGCGCGTTAACTTTCCCAATAAAGTGATACATGAATGCTGTGTTTTATTTAAAGAGCATGACCCCTTGACTGGACTAAACAGTTTTTAAAAAATGCATGGATAGATGGCTGCGTTCTGAAAAAGAAAACATCATCTTTGGATGTTCAAAACAAAGAACATTTCTGCAAAAGTGAGTAAGGCATTGGAAAAAAAAAAAAAATTACAGGACTACAATTGTGAAGATCACATCAACTCATCTAAAGTTTGTTTTAAAAAAAGTAAGCATGAGATGTCAAAAGTACATTGCCTCAGATTCAGCTACAAGTTACAAATATTTGTAAAGCAGACTAATGGGATTTAGACAAAGGGGGGGAAAAAAATGCAGCACTTTGTCAGTCTCAGAACAGGCACCAAAAGTACTCAATTTTTTTTTTTTTTTTTTGCGTCGCATGACAAAATGGAAATTAAATCCACAACCCAGTTTGCACCAATTCCTCATATATACAAGTTATTAGACGTGTAAATGAGGAATTGTTAAGATCAGTAACAGATCTACATCCTTTGAAGTTTGAGGAGGATAATCAGACACTGAATTCTTATAGACTTGGGCCTCGTGTTAAAATGTTGAATCAAATTAAAGTGTTTAACACATGATTTACTGACAGGATTGACCCATGAATATCGTATGCGATGATAGTGAACACTAACTGCTGATGTGAAGGAAAAAAAAAAAAGACAGGACAGTTACTGACCAAGCAAACTGACGGGAAGTCGGTATCCCATCCATGTGTGGTGCTTTTCTGAAATTGTGGTCCTAAATTTGTCATTCTGACCAGTAATCCTGGTTAGCGCTGTAATATCACAATAAGGAGCCGCATGGTGTTGCACCTCGAAATGCAGGACCTCTTTTTTTTTTTTGGACTGTGATTACTTCTATGGCAGACTTGGGTCCTTAAAGGCTAACTACAATTTTGTGAATTAATGCTACTAACCCTCTATAATTAGCATACGATTCAAACAAACTCACAATTCATGCACTATAAAACACCCAATCAATACATTCTTTTTGCATCACTTTGTGCACAGGACAGAGTGGCAACAGGTTCCAGTGGTTCATGTTTTTTTCTTCAGGTGTATCCCAGGTTGTGTTGTGACTGTGCAGCAAGAACAACAAGAAGTCATTAGAAAGCAAAAGCCTGTTGGCTAAATGTTTAGCTGCTGCTGCCGCAGTCATTCAACGCCTGAGAACAAACCGGTTTCAGCTTCTTATGGTCCGACCACACTGCCGTCAGTCTACAGAGTGAATGCGTGTTTTGCTTCACAAATGAGCAGCTGTTTCGAGGACTGGAGGGACAAAGATTCTCCTCAGTTTTTCTTCTGCATTTTTTTCCTTATTTTTCTGACATTTTTGGTGGACAACCTTCAGTGTGGTGAGGAAGTTTCCCAGGAATAAGACAAGAAATGTCAGTGCCAGCATAAATACCTGGAAGTGGAGGGGGAGACAAGAAAACCCATGACATATATTTTTATAACTATACACAAGTCAGCAATTAAAATGCTGATACACACTTCCAAGTAGTTAACTTCATATTCTCACCCGTGTGAATATGGGTGGACTTCACATGCACATCTACTGATTTTAGTATCTGAACTGAAGAAGTCAACTTAAAATATAAATTATGAAAATCGGTCTACGTACAGTGAGGAAAATAAGTATTTGAACACCCTGCGATTTTGCAGGTTCTCCCACTTAGAAAACATGGAGGGGTCTGAATTTTCATCTTAGGTGCATGTCCACTGTGAGAGACAATCAAAAAAAATAAAAAATAAAAATCCAGAAATCACCAATGTATGAATTTTTAAATAATTATTTGTATGTTACTGCTGCAAATAAGTATTTGAACACCTACCAACCAGCAAGGAATTCTGGCTCACACAGACTTGTTAATTTTTCTTAAGAAGCCCTCTTATTCTGCACTCTTTACCTGTATTAATTGCACCTGTTTGAACTTGTTACCTGTATAAAAGACACCTGTTCACACACTCAATCACACTGCAGCCTGTCCACCATAACCAAGACCAAAGAGCTGTCTAAGGACACCAGGGACAAACTGTAGACCTGCACAAGGCTGGGATGGACTACAGGACAACAGTCAGCAGCTTGGTAGAAGACAACAACTGTTATGATATTTATTAGAAAGTGGAAGAAACACAAGATGACTGTCAATCTCCCTCGGTCTGGGATTCCATGTAAGATCTCACTTGTGGGATAAGGATGAGTTTTGAGAAAGCTCAGAACTACACAGGAGGACCTGGGCAATGACCTGAAGAGAGCTGGGACCACAGTCACAAAGATTACATTAGTAACACATGATGCTGTCATGGTTTAAAATCCTGCAGGGCAGCAAGGTCCCCCTGCTCAAGCCAGCACATGTCCAGGCCCGTTTGAAGTTCACCAGTGACCATCTGGATGATCCAGAGGAGGCATGGGAGAAGGTCATGTGGTCAGATGAGACCAGAATAGAGCTTTTTGGAATCAACTCCACTTACCATGTTTAGAGGATGAGAACAACCTCAAGAAAACCATCCCAACGTGAAGCATGAGGGTGGAAACACATACTCTGGGGGTGCTCTTCTGCAAAGGGGACGAACAACTGCACCGTATTGAAAGGAGGATTTATTGGGTCATGTATTGCGAGATTTGGCAAACAACCTCCTTCCCTCAGTAAGAGCACTGAAGATGGGTCATGGCTGGGTCTTCCAGCATGACAATGACCCCAAACACATGCCAGGCAACTAAGGAGGGGCTCCATAAGAAGCATTTCAAGGTCCTGGAGTGGCCTGGCCAGTCTCCAGACCTGAACTCAATAGAAAATCTTTGGAGGGAGCTGAAACTCCAAACCTGAAAGATTCGGAGAAGATCTGTATGGAGGAGTGGGCCAAAATCCCTGCTGCAGTGTGTGCAAACCTGGTGAAAAAACTACAGGAAAGTTTCACCTCTGTACTTGCAAACAAAGGCTACTGTACCAAATATTAACATTGATTTTCACAGGTGTTCAAATACTTATTTGCAGCAGTAACATACAAATAAATTATATATATAAAAAAAAAAAATCATACATTGTGATTTCTGATTTTTTTTTTTTTTTAGATTATGTCTCTCACAGTGGACATGTACCTAAGATGAAAATTTCAGACCCCTGCATGATTTATATATATATATATATATATATATAATATATATATATATATATATAATATATATATATAAATAAAATAATAAATGTGTGTGTCTGCCAAAACAGTCAAGCAAGATACAAAAATATCTGTATTTGGTCTGGCTACTGTTCTGCCAGGTTTTAGGCATCCCGGATTTTGATTAATGTTGATGTTCATGATTTTGCATTAACATTTATTAGCATATATTTTTCTAAACAATACACATACACACAGAATATGAAGTCAGTAAAGCTTTTAGAATAATCTATGTACTTTTCATAAATTTCATGGAGTACTTGTCTGTAAACATGTTGAACTGGTTATCACATGTTGAAGAGGTCATCAATCGTACGTAAACCCATGAGGTGGCAGCAGGGGATCATATGACAACATGGTCAACAGCACTTGATAATATCTGCTGTATGGGTCTGAGCAGATGTACCACATTCTCAAGCAAAATCTGAAGTTACTTTGTACATTTCTGTATTGAGTTAATGGTACAAATATGACACATGTATGGTGGGTTGTTTTTGAGTCAGTTTAACACACACACACTATAATATATATCACATACAGTGTGAACACAAAAACACTCCTTGGTCTCAATTTTTTATAATATCAAAAGTTACCAGAATTTTTTTTACAATTTTGGTATCTACAGTTGCAGAAACTCAAGGTTTTTTTTTCCTCATATATATATATATATATATATATATATATATTATTTCTCCCACCGTTTCCACAGCCAGAAATTAAATTTTCACTTTCTCTAATGTGCGGCATTCATGTCACCAGCCATTGATTTTAAACAGTGTTTTGCTCTTAGACAGCAAAGTTTAAAAAAAAATGTGCAGAACTAGGATTTCCCTGGTTGATGTGGTAATACAGCATACTGCAACAATCCATTGTTAATGAAATCAATGTAAAATTCAGCAATTTCAATAGCTTGGGTGTCCTGGAACAGATGTCAATGCATGTGTCATGTCTTGCATTAATCATATGATGTCTAATTATGTCTGATCCATGACACTCTTCATTTTTCAATAAATAACAGGAAATTTGCAATTTGCAGGGATGAATTCAAACAAAAACATATATGTAGTGGATTGGGCATTTTCACTGATTCTATGACTTTGAAGATGGGTGTAGGGAATCATTTTAACTTTGCATTGATACATTTCGGAATTTTGGAACAATCCTCACCTGCCATTCCTTACAATCCTCATGACTTGCCAAACGAAACAGGGTTACAGAGTTGTACAGTTGCCAAAACTGTGAAGAAGAAGCAGCAGTATATAAGTATCTATATTTAAGCACCAGGGCAGTAAGGTGTCTTTGTGGTTAGCACAGTTTCCACACAGCAAGAAGGTCATGGGATCAATTCCCACCTGTAGTGTGTCTGTGTAGAGTTTACATGTTATCCCCGTGTTTGTGTGTGTTCCCCCGGGTGCTCTGGCTTCCTCCCACATCCAAAAAAATGCAGGTTAGGTGGACTGGAAACTTTAAATTACTTAGTTGTGTGTGATGTGTTGTTTGTCTGTGACAGACTGGAGTCCTCCCCAGGGTGTACCCCGCCTCACACACTAGGACTGCTGGAATAGGCTCCAGCCTCCCCGTGACCCTTAATTGGAGTAAGCGGGAATAGAAAATGATGTCAGTGTGACAGTCTATCCTCCTGGCTAATTCAGTCACTCAAACTACAGCTTTTTCTCCCATATGGAAAAGAAAATCTGTCTAGCCCGCTAAACATAAAATAATGTTGCTATAAACTAGGGTTGTCAAAGTCCTCAAATCCTTTTTAACACTATTATTTTTTTAATGTGCAATTAACGCATGCACCTATTGTGACCATCTTGCACCGTAGTTTGCAGCAGTGTGTGGATGGTAAAGCAGAAACAAACCATAAACACAAATGCTCAATCAAGGCATTTTTTTCGATTGATTTGTGTATCTGATTAATTAAACCAAAGTTACCAAATAAGTGCTCATGCATTGTCTGCTTCTCTATAAGCCTGACGTACGCTCTTAAAACCAAGTGCATCTTGCTCCATTTGAGAAGTACGGAATGTCTGCACAGTAAGAGGCTGAGATCAACAAAAGCTGCAGAGCTATCACAGTGAAAGCTTAAAAACAGACATTGCTTCAAACACATTAAGCCGGTTTCTGGAGGTATTACCTTCCTCCCGGTCAACCAGCTAGCCACAAAATACAAACAAACAACAGTCATGAGGAGACGACACATCGCCCCCAGTCCACACAAATCAGTAATACAAAGTGTCTGAGGATCGCCCAAGTAAACCCTTGTACTAAAAATGAATGAAATCGGTCAACTAGTTCTTGAGATAATCACATTAACAAGCAGACACGGCCTTGCTGATCGCTATATCCCCCACCCCCACCCCGTATTTCATACCACAGGGATAAAACCTGACTGACGTTGATACTTAATGTAACTTTAGCTTACATGGCCACAAAAGAGGAATGGCAGAAGAAAAGTGAGGCCTCTCCACATCCACGACTGAAATCCCTCTGTAGAGACAGAAAAACAAAAGTAATCTCACAACAACATAAAACATTACACAGTCATTCTGGTAACACTTATGTACACAACAGTAAGACCTCATGTTTTTGTAGGAATTCAATGTACTTGTTTCTCTGCATTGCCAGCAGAGTGATGTGCAACAACTGCCTCCACACTTCACCTTTACTCCATTTTGCCCAGAGAGTGTTGCAGATGGCTCAGTAGTTCAAAGGATTAAAATGTCTTCACCCTAAATAAGAATGCAACATACCCACTGTGAGATCCAGCTGATTTCTCTCTCCTAAAGCTCGCAGCCTGTATAAGCATCCACTCTGGTAGTAATACTGAAGGAACTGGACAAAGCCTGGAAAACAATTAATCAAATTCATTACAGCACAATGTAAACTTTACTGCAAGATGAACACAGAGGTTTGATGAGCACTCCAACCTCAGCAAAAAAACAACAAAAAAACAAAAAACAAAGTATGCTCCATCTACCGTGTTTTCAGGACTATCAGTCACATTTCTTTTACTAGTTTCACTGGTCTGACCCGACATATGAAATAAAAAACATCTATGACCAGAAGATGAGAATGTCTACATAGATGACAAGCTGCTACTGCATACTGATCTGAAAGAGGTACTGTGATTCACACTCTGGAGCAGAAGGTGGCTGTAATGCACCACTAAGCTGGATGCCAACCACTGCAAAACAAGATGATGAAGCTCAATGTGCTAGGTCTTACAGATGGAGTGAAATTAATAAAGCATGCTCTCAAAATGAAGATCATGCTCTTGAATAGAGGAAATATAACCTTCCTACTCCTTGTCACTCCACTTGTTTGGACTGTGTGTGATAAGAACATTAATAAGGAGGATGCTTAGGTTAAGGTAAGGCATGTTATAATGTATAGGAGTCAAAAACATTTAATTACATTTACTAAGGCAAAGGTGCACATTTGTGCAGATGTCTGTTCAGTGGTGACAAGAAAGAGTTTACTCTTCAGTTCTTTATGCCTCATATGATAACATTTATGAGCCTGTACCATTGCCAAGTGGTTAGTGTGCTTGGTTTCAGTGCAGAAGGTTCCTGGTTCAAAACCCACCACTGCCACATTTCTCCATGTAATGTGGATTTGCACATTCTCTTGTCTGGGACTAAGCTGTGTCTAAACAATCTACCTCTGGGTGACTCTTGCTTGCCTCTACTGGTGGTTGGCTCTCACTGCGGTATTGTATCACTTCCTGTTCCGGAGCACAGTCGTGTTTTGCTGTATCTGTTAGCTGTTTAATCTGCGCAGTTAGATTGATCTAGATAACTAGATAACGATTTTGTTTCACAGGTTAATCTTCACATGCCTTAACTAACGCACTCCCTCTGCGACTACCTCTAAATTATTTACACATTATTCACTTTGTGTGTTTGTAGGAATCGCTAGCTTAGCGCAGCTACTAGCTCTTAGCCGGTTTAGCATGGTGGCTTCTCCTGTCTCTCCCGCACTTTTCTGCTCTGGGTGTGAATGTTTAGTTATTCCTCGGCCTCCTTTAGCAGTAATGGTACTTGTAATAAGTGTAGCTTATTCGTAGCTTTGGAGGCCAGGCTGGGCGAATTGGAGACTCGGCTCCGCACCGTGGAAAATTCTACAGCTTGCCAGGCCCCTGTAGTCGGTGCGGACCAAGGTAGCTTAGCCGCCGTTACTTCCCTTCCAGCAGATCCCGAGCAGCCGGAAAAGCAGGCCGACTGGGTGACTGTGAGGAGGAAGCGTAGCCCTAAACAGAAGCCCCGTGTACACCGCCAACCCGTTCACATTTCTAACAGTTTTTCTCCACTTGGCGACACACCAGCCGAGGATCAAACTCTGGTTATTGGCGACTCTGTTTTGAGAAATGTGAAGTTAGCGACACCAGCAACCATAGTCAAATGTCTTTTGGGGGCCAGAGCAGGCGACATTGAAAGAAATTTGAAACTGATGGCTAAGGCTAAGCGTAAATTTGGTAAGATTGTAATTCTTAAATCCTCCAAACCGTGACTATCCAGGGTTGGGACCAGGAAGCAGAGTTGTAGTCTTACACACCTCTCTGCAGCTTCTCTCCCCCTGCCATCCCCTCATTACCCCCATCCCCGTAGAGATGGTGCCTGCTCCCAGACCACCAACAACCAGTAAAAATCCATTTAAGCATAAAAATTCAAAAAGAAAAAATAATATAGCACCTTCAACTGCACCACAGACTAAAACAGTTAAATGTGGTCTATTAAACATTAGGTCTCTCTCTTCTAAGTCCCTGTTAGTAAATTATATAATAATGATCAACATATTGATTTATTCTGCCTTACAGAAACCTGGTTACAGCTGGATGAATATGTTAGTTTAAATGAGTCAACACCCCCGAGTCATACTAACTGCCAGAACGCTCGTAGCACGGGCCGAGGCGGAGGATTAGCAGCAATCTTCCATTCCATCTTATTAATTAATCCAAAACCCAGACAGAGCTTTAATTCATTTGAAAGCTTGACTCTTAGTCTGTCCATCCAAATTGGAAGTCCCAAAAACAGTTTTCTTTGTTATTATCTATCGTCCACCTGGTCGTTACTGTGAGTTTCTCTGTGAATTTTCAGACCTTTGGTCTGACTTAGTGCTTAGCTCAGATAAAGATAATTATAGTGGGCGATTTTTAACATCCACACAGATGCTGAGAATGACAGCCTCAACACTGCATTTAATCTATATTTAGACTCAATTGGCTTGCTCAAAATGTAAATGAGTCCACACACCACTTTAATCATACCTTAGATCTGTTCTGACTTCATGGTATGGAAATTGAAGACTTAACAGTATTCCCTGAAAACGCACCTTCTGTCTGATCATTTGTTAATAACATTTACATTACTCTGATGGACTACCCAGCAGTGGGGAATAAGTTCATTACCTTAGAAGTCTTTCAGAAAGTGCTGTAACTAGGTTTAAGGATATGATTCCTTCTTTATGTTCTCTAATGCCTATACCAACACAGCGCCAGAGTAGCTACCTAAACTCTGAGTTAGATAGAGATCTCGTCAATAGTTTTACATCCTCATTGAAGACAACTTGGATGCTGTAGCTCCTCTGAAAAAGAGAGCCTTAAATCAGAAGTGCCTGACTCCGTGGTATAACTCACAAACTCGCAGCTTAAAGCAGATAACCCGTAAGTTGGAGAGGAAATGGCGTCTCACTAATTTACAAGATCTTCACTTAGCCTGGAAAAAGAGTCTGTTGCTCTATAAAAAAGCCCTCCGTAAAGCTAGGACATCTTACTACTCATCACTAATTGAAGAAAATAAGAACAACCCCAGGTTTCTTTTCAGCACTGTAGCCAGGCTGACAAAGAGTCAGAGCTCTATTGAGCCGAGTATTCCTTTAACTTTAACTAGTAATGACTTCATGACTTTCTTTGCTAATAAAATTTTAACTATTAGAGAAAAAATTACTCATAACCATCCCAAAGACATATCGTTATCTTTGGCTGCTTTCAGTGATGCCGGTATTTGGTTAGACTCTTTCTCTCCGATTGTTCTGTCTGAGTTATTTCATTAGTTACTTCCTCCAAACCATCAACATGTCTATTAGACCCCATTCCTACCAGGCTGCTCAAGGCCTACCAGGCTGCTTAGACAGCATTGCTTAAATTTTCATTGTTACGCAGATGATACCCAGCTTTATCTACCCATGAAGCCAGAGGACACACACCAATTAGCTAAACTGCAGGATTGTCTTACAGACATAAAAACACGGATGACCTCTAATTTCCTGCTTTTAAACTCAGATAAAACTGAAGTTATTGTACTTGGCCCCACAAATCTTAGAAACATGGTGTCTAACCAGATCCTTACTCTGGATGGCATTACCCTGACCTCTAGTAATACTGTGAGAAATCTTGGAGTCATTTTTGATCAGGATATGTCATTCAATGCGCATATTAAATATGTAGGACTGCTTTTTTTGCATTTGCGCAATATCTCTAAAATTAGAAAGGTCTGTCTCAGAGTGATGCTGAAAAACTTTATTATAATTCATTATTATCAGGTTGTCCTAAAAGTTCCCTAAAAAGCCTTCAGTTAATTCAAAATGCCGAAGCTAGAGTACTGACGGGGACTAGAAGAGAGGCCAATATCTCACCCATATGGCCTCTCTTCATTGGCTTCCTGTAATTCTAGAATAGAATTAAAATTCTTCTTACTTATAAGGTTTTGAATAATCAGGTCCCATCTTATCTTAGGGACCTCATAGTACCATATCACCCCAATAGAGCGCTTTGCTCTCAGACTGCAGGCTTACTTGTAGTTCCTAGAGTTTGTAAGAGTAGAATGGAAGGCAGAGCCTTCAGCTTTCAGGCTCCTCTCCTGTGGAACCAGCTCCCAATTCAGATCAGGGAGACAGACACCCTCTCTACTTTTAAGATTAGGCTTAAAGCTTTCCTTTTGCTAAGGTTATAGTTAGGGCTGAATCAGGTGACCCTGAACCATCCCTTAGTTATGCTGCTATAGACTTAGACTGCTGGGGGGTTCCCATGATGCACTGAGTGTTTCTTTCTCTTTTTGCTCTGTATGCACTACTCTGCATTAATCATTAGTGATTGATCTCTGCTCCCCTCCACAGCATGGCTTTTTCCTGGTTCTCATCCCTCAGCCCCAACCAGTCGCAGCAGAAGACTGCCCATCCCTGAGCCTGGTTCTGCTGGAGGTTTCTTCCTGTTAAAAGTGAGTTTTTTCCTTCCCACTGTCGCCAAGTGCTTGCTCACAGGGGGTCGTTTTGACCGTTGGGGTTTTTCCGTAATTATTGTATGGCCTTGCCTTACAATATAAAGCGCCTTGGGGCAACTGTTTGTTGTGATTTGGCGCTATATAAATACAATTGATTTGATTTGCGTCAGTAAGGGCATCCAACATAAAACTTGTGCCAAAAATCGACACGCAGATCCACCTTGGGTCTGCTGAGGCGACCCCAAGTGAAAAACAAGGGAGCAGCCAAAGGGACTTAGGAGCCTGTTAACTTTTGCTCGATAATGCTGTGTTTGGGTTCTAAATACATAATGCGGCAATTAAATGCATGTTGGTTTCTGCTGCATGAAACCGTAGCACCATGTTTCCAAATAAATGGTGCAACTTCTTTTTTTTTTTTTTTGCTCTTTGTGATTTTTTTTTTTGAGAGAGAGACAACTGTCCAGTCCAAATGATAGCCTGGAAAATATTGTGGAATTTATCGTATGGAGGAATCAAATGGGACCTTACATGCCCTCTTTTATGGGAATGCACACAATACCCAAAACAAAAACCCAAGTTTAACAAATCAAGTGGATAGCCATCACTATAGCCCCAATTAATACCCTCATGCCCTGAGGATTTGCTGAGCCAGCTCACACAAAAGAAAGTCAGGGTTTGTTGATCTCTCTTCATAGCACACACCTATTGTCTCAATTTAAGCTTCATTTTGCAGGTGAATATGTCACATATAAACAGCCATTAGTAAAATATTACCAGTCACTGATGTGCAACATCCTAATTTGCAAACTATCACATGGTGGCTGAATTTATGTGCCAAGCAGTGACAAACTCAAAGCATGTCACAGTATTATGCTTCTGCTGTTTAAATAATATCTCACAGAACTTCCTCAATATATAAGTAACAGTGTTAGAAGGCTTGTGGTTATTCCTGTGATGTAATATTTTTTGATCTGCAGTAGTTTAATTCAAATTTTAGCATTCATGAGCCAAGTAACACACACTGAACTGATGAGATTCACATCCATAATATATCCATTCATTGTGAATATACAGTACATTTGATCTCGCATCCATTTAGTCTCAGTTTGAATTATGAAACTGAGCCATAATACACACACACACAAAATTTATAAAGTATTCATGTTTGTAGGAAAGGCCACAAATTGTGTCTGGAGAGCTACAATTTAATGCACACTGCTCTCACAACAAAACAAGTCACATTCCCTCAAGCTTGGTGTCCTGTCATACCAGGGGTATGTCAGGAGTCTTTTATACAGATAAGGAGTTCCAACAGGTGCCATTAATACGGGTGACAGGTGGAGGACAGAAGAACTTCTTAAAGAAGTTACAGGTCTGTGAGAGCCAGAAATCTTGCTCGTTTGTTACTGACCAAATACTTATTTTCCACCATAATTCTCTAATTTTCATCATAGGTACACTTCAACTATGAGAGACAAAATGAGAAAAAAAATCCAGGAAATCACACTAGATTTTTAAAGAATTTATTTGTAAATTATGGTGGAAATAAGTATTTGGTAAATAACAAAATTAAACTCAATACTTTAGGCAATGACAATGGTCAAACATTTCCTGTAAGTCTTATCCAGGTCTGCACACACTGTAGCTGGTATTTTGGCCCATTCCTCCATGCAGCTCTCCTCTAGAGCAGTGATGTTTGGGGCCGTCACTGGGCAACACCGAACTTTCAACTCCCTCAACCAAATTTTCTAGGGGTTGAGGTCTGGAGACTGGCTAGGCCACTCCAGGACCTTGAAATGCTTTTTTACGGAGCCACTCCTTCGTTGCCCAAGTGGTGTGTTTTGGATCATTGTCATGCTGGAAGACCCAGCCACGTTGCATCTTCCAATGCTCTCACTGATAGAAGGAGGTGTTGACTTAAACTCTCACGATACATGGCCATGTTCATTCTTGCCCTTAACATGGATCAGTCGTCCTGTCCCCTTTGCAGAAAAACAGTCCCAAAGCATGATGTTTCCACCCCCATGCTTCACAGTAGATATGGTGTTCTTAGAATGCAACTCAGCATTCTTCTTCCTCCAAACACGACGAGTTGAGTTTTTAACCAAAAAGTTCCATTTTGGTTTCATCGAACCACATGATATTCTCCCAATCCTCTTCTGGATCATCCATATGCTCTCTGGCAAACTTCAGATGGGCCTGGACATGTACTGGCTTAAGCAGGGGGACACGCCTGGCACTGCAGGATTTGAGTCCCTCTCTGCATAGTGTGTAGCCTTTGTTACTTTGGTCCCAGCTCTCTGCAGGTCATTCATCAGGTCCCTCCGTGTAGTTCTGGGATTTTTGCTCACCGTCCTCATGATCATTTTGACCCCATGGAATGAGATCTTGCGTGGAGCCCGAGATCGAGGGAGATTATCAATGGTCTTGTATGCCCGCAGTTGATCTATTCACACCAACCTGCCTGTCTATTGTAGATTCACTCTTCCCAACCTGGTGCACATCTACAATTTTCTTCCTGATGTCCTTCGACAGCTCTTTGGTCTTGGCCATGGTTGAGTTTGGAGTCTGACTGTTTGAGGCTGTGGACAGTTGGCTTTAATACAGATAATGAGTTCCAACAGATGCCATTAATACAGGTAACAGGTGGAAGACAGAAGAGCTCTTAAAAAAAGAGGTTACAGGTCTGTGAGAGCCAGAAATCTTGCTTGTTTGTTACTGACCAATACTTATTTTCCACCATATTTACAAATAATTCTTAAAAAAAATACTACAATGTGATTTCCTGGGTTTTTTTTTTCCTCATTTTGTCTCTCACAGTTGAAGTGTACCTATGTTGAAAATTACAGACCTCTGTCATCTTTCTAAGTAGGAGAACTTGAACAATAAGGGACTGACTAAATACTTTTTTATCCCACTGTGGACAATGAAATTTGTCCTCAGCATTTAATCCATCCTAATTGCAGTTAGACACAATCCAGCCACTAGTAACAGTGGGTAGCCACGGCGCCCGGGACCAACTCCAGGTGTAGAGACTCTGCCTTGGTCAGGGGCAGAGAAAGGAGAAGACCCTAAATAAGCATGTTTTTGTTTTAATGTGGGGGGAAACCGGAGTGCCCATATCTGAGGGTAATGCAGGACATGTACAGGATAATGTGACAGTGGTGAGATGCGCAGTAGGAATGGCAGATTCATTCAAGGTGGATGGGGGATTACACCAATGATCAGCGCTGAATCCTTTTTGTTTGCAATGGTGATGGACAGGTTGATGGATGAGAACAGACAGGAGTCTCCATGGACTATGATGTTGCAGATGACATTGTGATCTGTAGTGACAGTAGAGAGCAGGTTGTGTCTAGCCTAGAAAAGTGAGGTATGCTCTGATAGCAGGGGAATGAAAGTCAGTAGGAGGAAGAATGAGTACATGTGTATGAATGAGAGGGAGCCCAGCAGAACAGTGTGGTTACAAGGAGTAAAAATGGTGAAAGTAGATGTTTAAATACTTAGGGTCAGTTGTCCAAAGTAATGGAGAGTGTGGTAGAGAGGTGAAGAAGGGAGGGCAGGCAGGGTGGAGTAAGGTGGCAGGAGTGATCTGTGACCAAAGAATATCTGTAAGAGTGAAGGGGAAAGTTTACAAGACAGTAGTGAGATCAGCTATGTTGTATGGCTTATGCCGCGTTCACATAGGACCCACGCGAGTGACAGCGGCGACAGGCTGCCATGTAACCCCCATAGGAAGGACACGTTGTGGCACCACAAAAGTTCAAGCCATGCAATGTGACATGATGGGCGCGAATAAAGCGGTGTGAATGAAGCGATTCTGAGTGATTGGCGTGTTTGTGGAGTGATACTGCGTTGCGTCGTCCTCCTCCCCAAGTTGAAAGATCTGAACTTTTCGTCTTGTCGCGCCGCGATGACCAATCAGGGACTGGATAAGTAGTGACGTGAAGATGTCTGGAGTTTATACTTGATGTGGACATGTCCTGTCTCTGGCAGCCAACCTGTGAGCAGGACTTAAGTCCCTTTTGTCCTTTCTTTCACAATTATGAGTTTGAGGGGAGAGTGAGCAGCAGCACCGCAGCAGCAGCTATTTATTTATTTTTCTCCACATGTGCGCGTGAATGAATCGTCCGTGAAGATAATTTTATTAACTACACAGATGTATAATAAAACAAATGGTGACTGGTTTATAACCCAATGATGACAGAGTTTGAGGGGACAGTGAGCGAAGAACCGCAGCGGCAGCCAGTTTTTTTTTTCCCTTTGTTCACATGTGTGCATGCGAACAGGACAGGAGGTCCTCAACTGGGTCTGAAGCGCAGATGTACTGCTGAAAGCAGCCATCATCCAGACGCAGCTCCTGCAGCAAATGATGAATTTGTGGTGTCCGGTGTGTACGAAGCTCAAGCAGAGGGACACAGCAGGCGATGATGGTGCGTCCATCACCAGGCGGGGGATGCAAATTGTGGCGTCGCATGGCATGCGGTGTGAACGCGGCATTAGAGGTGGTAGCGCTAACAAAAAGACAGGAGGCAGAGCTGGAGGTGGCAGAGCTTAAGACGATGCGATTCTCTTTGGGAGTAATGAGAATGGACAGGATTAGGAATGAACATATCAGAGAGATAGCTTAGGTGGGATGGTTTGGAGACAAGGTCAGAGAGGCGAGATTGAGATGGTTTAGAGGTGCAGAGGATGGGCCCAGGATACATTGGAAGAAGGATGCTGAGGATGGAGCCACCAGCAGGAGGAGAAGAGGGAGGTCAAAGAGGAGGTTTATGGATGTGTTGAAGGAGGATACAGAGAACAGTGTGAGATGGAATGATTGATCTGCTGTGGCAACCCCTGAGGTGAGGAGCAGAAAGAAGATATAGATATATATAAAATCTCCATTCGCCATTTGTCGCTGCCCTCAGTAAGTGCAAAAATAATTATAACATGGTCAGGATGGTCCTAATACAGTTCAGTAAAAATCTTTTCCCCACCCTTTTTTGAGCTATGAAACTTATCTTGGCATTAAAAACAAACAAAAAACAATGAGCAAACCTGATCCAAATTCAACAAAATCATGCCACTTAGTTTGCTCATATAAGCCGCACAACACTCAGAGATGTCTCTGTTGTTACATTAAAGGACAAACGGTGCAGGATTTCACTGCACCTGAAAGCTCCACATGCTTATTTCACAGATTAGCACCACTATGAAAAGCATCACTAATATCGCACCCTCGTGGTCCTCCATGAACTAAATATCAGCACCACTGATATAACCAGGGGCAGCACAGTGGCTTTAGCACTACTGCCTCACAGCAAGGTCGTGGGATTGTTTATAACCTGGTCCTTCCTGTGTGGAGTCTTTTCTGTGTTCACGTGGTTTCCTCCCACTTCCAAGATATGCATGTTAGGTGACTTGGAGACTCTAAATTGTTTGTAGGTGTGAATGTGTGTCTGTCCATATGTGGCTGGTACCCTGTCCAGAGTGCATCCTACCTCTCGCCCTATGACTGCTCCAGCCCACCTGTGACCCTTGATTGGAGTAAGCATGTATAGAGAATGAATGACAACTAGATCCACAAGATTCAATCCAGATTTTGCATTATACACACCACGATAGATGGAAGCCAACATATTTAAATGGTCTCACCCCACCCAATTTAACAGTCTGTGTATCTTAAACACTCTGGACTTCTCTCTCTCTCTCTCACTCACACTCACAAAAAAATAAACACGTAAATGTCATTGATATGCAAGATAGTCACCTAACTAACTCACTTTCAGCAAATCTTCCCATCCTCACGCTACAGTTCTAGTTTAAGTTCTGTATATCACTTTGTGTGAGTGAGGTAAGAATCTACAGTGGGGTAAAAAAGTATTTAGTCAGCTACTGATTGTGCAAGTTCTCCTACTTAAAAGATGAGAGAGTTCTCTAATTTTCATCATAGGTACACTTCAACTATGAGAGACAAAATGAGAAAAAAATCCAGGAAATCACACTGTAGATTTTTAAAGAATTTATTTGTAAATTATGGCCCTCCAGGACCTTGAAATGCTTTTTACGGAGCCACTCCTTTGTTGCCCAAGTGGTGTGTTTTGGATCATTGTAATGCGGAAGACCCAGCCATGTTGCATCTTCAATGCTCTCACTGATAGAAGGAGGTTTTGACTTAAACTCTCACGATACATGGCCATGTTCATTCTTGCCTTAACACGGATCAGTCGTCCTGTCCCCTTTGCAGAAAAACAGTCCCAAAGCATGATGTTTCCACCCCATGCTTCACAGTAGATATGGTGTTCTTGGAATGCAACTCAGCATTCTTCTTCCTCCAAACACGACGAGTTGAGTTTTTAACCAAAAAGTTCCATTTTGGTTTCATCGGACCACATGATATTCTCCCAATCCTCTTCTGGATCATCCATATGCTCTCTGGCAAACTTCAGATGGGCCTGGACATGTACTGGCTTAAGCAGGGGGACATGCCTGGCACTGCAGGATTTGAGTCCCTCTCTTCATAGTGTGTAGCCTTTGTTACTTTGGTCCCAGCTCTCTGCAGGTCATTCATCAGGTCCCTCCGTGTAGTTCTGGGATTTTTGCTCACCGTCCTCATGATCATTTTGACCCCATGGAATGAGATCTTGCGTGGAGCCCGAGATCGAAGGAGATTATCAATGGTCTTGTATGCCCGCAGTTGATTTATTCACACCAACCTGCCTGTCTATTGTAGATTCACTCTTCCCAACCTGGTGCACATCTACAATTTTCTTCCTGATGTCCTTCGACAGCTCTTTGGTCTTGGCCATGGTTGAGTTTAAAGTCTGACTGTTTGAGGCTGTGGACAGGTGTCTTTTATACAGATAATGAGTTCCAACAGATGCCATTAATACAGGTAACAGGTGGAAGACAGAAGAGCTTCTTAAAAAAGAGGTTACAGGTCTGTGAGAGCCAGAAATCTTGCTTGTTTGCTACTGACCAAATACTTATTTTCCACCATAATTTACAAATAATTTCTTCAAAAATACTACAATGTGATTTCCTGGATTTTTTTTTATTATTATTTTGTCTCTCATAGTTGAAGTGTACCTATGATGAAAATTACAGACCTCTCTCAGGAGAACCTGCACAATCAGGGACTGACTAAATACTTTTTTGGCCCCACTGTACTCCCCCCCCCCCACACACACACAGGAATGATGACAGCTCCTACCTTGCTCTCTGTCCAGCCTGGAAGACATTGCCAGCTCTCACTACCTCAGCAGAGCTGCCAGCATCAGCAAAGACACATCCCACCCCAGCAACCACCTGTTTGACCTACTACCCTCTGGCCGACGGTATAGGTCAATCAAAACTAGGACTTTCTCCCCAGAGCGATCACTGCACTGAACAATAACAAATCACTCTAATCTGCACCTTTCAAGTTTCTTGTGCAATGATTCCACAGTTGTATACAATTCTTGTTTTACATTTTACTTGGTCCACATTTTATTTTATCTTATGTTTATATTAGTTGTACATATACTCTGAATATTTACCGTTAAATTTCACTATCTTTTATTTGGCTAAAAATTACTCGCACCACGGAAAGCACCTTTGGAGTTGCACTCAAATCTCGTTGCAATGCAAATTACAATGACAATAAAGACGATTCTGATTCTGATTAACTGCATACAACAGACTTAATGATGGGACACCAAAAATTGGAGACTCCCAATATGACTTATCTTGGAGGACTGAGTCATGGTGATCCTCTATCATTTGTAAAATTTTAAATTCTAATAATAGGTTTTGAGTTACAAATGCAGATGCACTCAGCTCAACAGCTCTAATTAAAATAGTCACGTGAGTGCTGTGGTACAACAAATTTTACAATTTTATATATACACATACATATATATATACATATATATATATATATATATATATACATACACACATACATATATACACACACTCAAAAATATAAACGCAACACTTTGGTTTTGCTCCCATTTTGTATGAGATGAACTCAAAGATCTAAAACTTTTTCCACATACACAATATCACCATTTCCCTCAAATATTGTTCACAAACCAGTCTAAATCTGTGATAGTGAGCACTTCTCCTTTGCTGAGATAATCCATCCCACCTCACAGGTGTGCCATATCAAGATGCTGATTAGACACCATGATTAGTGCACAGGTGTGCCTTAGACTGCCCACAATAAAAGGCCACTCTGAAAGGTGCAGTTTTGTTTTACTGGGGGGGGGGGATACCAGTCAGTATCTGGTGTGACCACCATTTGCCTCATGCAGTGCAACACATCTCCTTCGCATAGAGTTGATCAGGTTGTCAATTGTGGCCTGTGGAATGTTGGTCCACTCTTCAATGGCTGTGCGAAGTTGCTGGCTATTGACAGGAACTGGTACACGCTGTCGTATACGCCGGTCCAGAGCATCCCAAACATGCTCAATGGGTGACATGTCCGGTGAGTATGCCGGCCATGCAAGAACTGGGACATTTTCAGCTTCCAAGAATTGTGTACAGATCCTTGCAACATGGGGCCGTGCATTATCCTGCTGCAACATGAGGTGATGTTCTTGCATGTATGGCACAACAATGGGCCTCAGGATCTCGTCACGGTATCTTTGTGCATTCAAAATGCCATCAATAAAATGCACCTGTGTTCTTCGTCCATAACAGATGCCTGCCCATACCATAACCCCACCGCCACCATGGCCACTCGATCCACAACATTGACATCAGAAAACCGCTCACCGACACAACGCCACACATGCTGTCTGCCACTCTGCCCTGGACAGTGTGAACCGGGATTCATACCATGAAGAGAACACCTCTCAAACGTGCCAAACGCCAGCGAATGTGAGCATTTGCCCACTCAAGTCGTTTACGAGGACGAACTGGAGTCAGGTCGAGACCCCGATGAGGATGACGAGCCTGCAGATGAGCTTCCCTGAGACGGTTTCTCGACAGTTTGTGCAGAAATTCTTTGGTTATGCAAACCGACTGTTTCAGCAGCTGTCCGAGTGGCTGGTCTCAGACGATCTTGGAGGTGAACATGCTGGATGTGGAGGTCCTGGGCTGGTGTGGTTACACGTGGTCTGCAGTTGTGAGGCTGGTTGGATGTACTGCCAACATTCTCTGAAACGCCTTTGGAGACGGCTTATGGTAGAGAAATGAACATTCAATATACAAGCAACAGCTCTGGTTGACATTCCTGCTGTCAGCATGCCAATTGCACGCTCCCCCTCAAATCTTGAAACATCTGTGGCATTGTGCTGTGTGATAAAACTGCACCTTTCAGAGTGGCCTTTTAGTGTGGGCAGTCTAAGGCACACCTGTGCACTAATCATGGTGTCTAATCAGCATCTTGATAGGGCACACCTGTGAGGTGGGATGATTATCTCAGCAAAGGAGAAGTGTTCACTATCACAGATTTAGACTGGTTTGTGAACAATATTTGAGGGAAATGGTGATATTGTGTATGTGGAAAAAGTTTTAGATCTTTGGGTTCATCTCATACAAAATGGGAGCAAAACCAAGTGTTGCGTTATATTTTTGTTGAGTGTATATATATATATATATATATATATATATATATATAAATTACTAAGACAAGACACCTAGTACTCACTCTGATATATTGAGAAAGCAAGGAACGGACTCCTGAACATCTGATACATAGGTCCCCTCTGGCCTGTCACAGGATTGAAGAAAATACTTATAAAACAACTGACATCTAACACAGAACTTTTTAAAATCAGACACTTTTATATCTTCATCATAAAGTTTATGTCTGAGACAATGTGACAGCAGCAGAATTGATAAAACTCACCAAGTAAGCATAACACCCGACAGGAATGTGGACACATAATGATGCAACACCCACCACCCTTTAATCCTGTTAAAAAAAAATAAAATAAAAAAAAGCGGGAAAAAGAGGGAAATGCAACCAAAATCGTTTCCAAATGAAGGCACTCGTAATATAAATAAAATAACTCCAAATCCCATTACCATAGACTTCGTTTTGAATAAGTGCCTTTGAATTGTTTTACAGTTTCACTTGACTGCACTGATGAAATGAAATGACAACCTGGAGCCGTTGCTCATGAGGATGCTTTCCCTGATGGTCAATGTACAGTAGTACCACACCAGCAAAAAATTGAAGATTTCATCTGTGACACTGCATTAAAATAAATAAAGAGTGTATATATATGTGTGTGTGTGTGTAGTTGTAGATTTTTAAAACGTGCAAACTTTTTTTTTTCTTTGCACGTAAAACTCACCGAAAATTAAGAAAGAATAAGCAGGATATGGCTCCAAACATCAGGATTATTGTCATATACAGCTTGAATTTCTCATACTCATCTTTGTAGGCAAATCTAGAAGCACAAAATTAAAAATGAGGAGCTGCCAAAAATTTGAATAGGTTCAAACTATTCAAGGGTGTTTCATAACTGATGATGGCTCACATACTTTGCCTGGTTATTCAGCAGTGTTACATTTACATTGCCCAGGACCAAGTTCAGATACAACCTATTAAAAAAACAAACAAACAAACAAAAAACACAACACAAAGATAACAGAGGAAGGAAATACACTAAGAGATCACATTATTTATCCACAATGACCGGGTGTGACAGGACACACCACTTACCCGTTCTTCTTTGGCAAAAATGCTTCCATATCAAAGAAGACATTTTCTTTTTCTTTGATTTGTGTTGGATGTCTGTTATTAGTTGTTAAATCTTTCTCATCACATGACTTTTCATACCTGTAGAGAAAAGGGAAAAATATCCTCACATACCCAAAATCGCTGTAAATCTTCCTGTGCAGAGCCTGGGACCTGCATAGGAGCTGATGCTAATATGAAATTGATGAACATGCACAGAATATTTCAACATGAATGCACCACACTTACTTCTTCAAGCTGAGGCTTAGCACTTTCAAAGCATTTTCTCTGTTTACTGATGGCGCTGCTGCAGGTGGCCTGAAGATTGGTGAGCTCTTCGAGTTTTTGTTTGTACACTTTGTGTGTCTCCTGGAAATCAAACAGAGTGAATAATGGTCCATTCTAAAATGTAAAAAATATTAAGAAATTGGTCCCAACGACAATAAGGCTACAACTTCTGTGATAAAGATCCATTATAATGTTTCAAAATCTTGTTCAATCTTCCAAATTCTCATCAGACAACTCTGAAAATGTTTAGGCAAAAGGAGAAGGTCCCGTGTTTGTTCTGACATGGTCCTTGTCTGTGTGTAGTTTGCCTGTTTCTTCATGTGTCTGCATGGGTTCCTTCAGGGTGCTCTGGCTTCCCCCGACTTCCAAAGACATACAGACTAGGTGAATTGGTGACCGTAGGTGTGAGTGGTAGTGTGAATGAGTTTGTCTAAGTGGCAACCCGGCAATAGACTGAAGACCTGTCTGTATTTGATGGGGATTCAATTCCTCACAATGTGATACGATGCAATTTGGTGCAATATGATTAGGGATGGGTACTGATAAGATTTTATCGCTATCGATGCCATTATCGACTCCATTTATCAATCCGATTCTTTATTAATTCTGTTATTAATACCTCTTGTAAATTTTCTGTGTACTAAAAGTAGGCTTTACAAGTTTTCTATGTCAACAACATTTTATTCAGTCTTAAAGTAAATAAATATGAAATTGGATCACTGGATCCTGATCTCTGAACATAAATAAAAATCAATCAAATCTGTACATGGTCACTCAATCCTTGATGTGTATGATGGAAGCCTTGATCTCTGGACAGGAAATAGAAAACAAAATCTGTAGTTTTTGTCATAAGCATTTCCTTTCAGAAATTAATGGCACAAATGTAAACTCCACAGACTGAGCTGAGCTCCTCCAGCCGGCTACACTGCACATCACGATTTAATCATAAAAACAGTGAACATCTTGTTTTTGGGGAAAAAATAATCTTTTTTTTTTTGTCAGTTGTAGTTTACTGTTTGTATTATACATTTGGAAAGAGGTGTCATTTGATTTAAAATGGCAATTCGCTCTGAAGTAATTAATTCCAGCTGAAATCTGTGCCGCTCTTTGGAGCTGTGCACTTAGTCCCACAAAACAGAGGAATTATTATTATTATTTCCTTTACCTGATGGACAACTTCAGTTTACACACCAGCTGGTGCTCAGGCCAGAGAACCATTGCATAAAACTCTGGTGTGGAAAGGAGGACGATTCTCATTTCTTGCCGCAACAAGACAAGAGTCCCAGCTCATGACTTTAATCCACACAAAGCCTGACTCACAATTGACATCATTAAATGGCTCTGAGATGGGTTAATGAAGGAATTGCAGACTTGCTGCTTCTGAAAACCAGCCGAAACAGAGAACCAGTGAACAGCAGGTCGAAGTGCTGCTTCACTGCTTGAAGCAGACCCGCTGCAGTCTGCAATTAATGTAGAGAAATGATCATTTCCCGATAAACACCCTCAAAAACAACGGCCGCTCCAGTGTCCTGAACTGAAGGACCGATAAAGAAATCATTAAGCAAAAAGGCTACTGACGTCTTGTTTGTTGTGGTAGAAATGTGCTTTCTGGCTTCTGTCTGTGGTGCATTCAATGTGCCTCAGAAAGAAAATAAATAAAAAATATCAATGCAAGCAGGCAGCGAACAATGCATCAAGATTCAACCCGTCACTGAATCGATGCACACTGAATGAATCGATGCACTCGCATCATGCATGTTTGTATCCAGATACTGATTTGTATTGATTAATCTACATATGCCTAGTACACATAATACTCATAACAATAATGTGGATAAAGTATTTTTGAGAATTTTGCAAATTATATATATATAAAAAAAAAACATACATAAATTCACAGCCCTTTGCCATGAAGCTCAAAATTGAGCTCAGGTGCATCCTGTTTTCCACTGATCACCTGAGGAAATGTGTCTACAGTTTAATTGGAGTCCACCTGGGATAAATTCAGTTGATTGGATATGGTCTGATAAGGCACACACCTGTCTACATATAAGGTCTCACAGTTGACAGCGCATGTGAGAGCACAAACCAAGCATGAAGTCAAAGGAATTATCTGTAGACCTCCAAGACAGGATTGTCTCAAGGCACAAATCTTGGAAAGGGTACAGAAAACTTTCTGCTGCTTTGAAGGTCCCAATGAGAACAGTGGCCTCCACCATCCATAAATGGAAGAAGTTCAGATCCACCAGGGCCCATCTAAAACGAGCGATCAGAGGGAGAAAGGCCTCAGTCAGGGAGGTGACCAAGAACCCGATGGTCACTCTGTCAGAGCTCCAGCATTCCTCTGTGGACAGAGGAAAAGCTTCCAGGACAACCATCATTGCAGCAATCCACCAATCAGGCCTGTATGGTAGAGTGGCCAGACGGAAACCACTCCTTAGTAAAAGGCACATTACCTGCCTGGAGTTTGCTAAAAGGCACCTGAAGGACTCTCAGACCATGAGAAACAAAATTCTGAGATAAAGACTGAACTCTTTGGTGTGAATGCCAGGTGTCATGTTTGGAGGAAACCAGGCACCATCCCTACAGTGAAGCATGGTGGTGGCAGCATCATGTTGTGGGGATTTTTTTCAGCAGCAGGAACTGGGAGACTAATCAGGATTGAGGGAGAAGAAAAATGCAGCAATATACAGACATACTGGATGTAAGGCTGCTCCAGAGCGCTCTTGACCTCAGACTGGGGTGACTGTTCATCTGTTGACCCCAAGCACACAACCAAGATAAGGAACTTGGTGCTCTGTAGAGATTGTCCAGAGCACAACGTTCCTGTGGGTGCACATCTCCGACAACTTCACCTGGACGTGGCACACCAAAAAAGCCCACCAGTGACTGTACTTCCTCAGATGGCTAAGGAGAGCTCACCCTCCCCCTTTCATCCACACCACTTTCTACAGGGGCACGGTCGAGAGCATCATAAACTATATCTCTATCTGGCATGAGAGCTACACTGCCATGGAACCTAAGGCCCTGCAGAAAGTGGCAAGAGCCGCTGAGAAGGACAATGGCACTCCCCTTACTCCCATCAAGGGCATTGCCCACAGCCACAACCTGCCACAAGCCACAAAAATATTGCAGATGCCACACATCCCAACCACGGACTGTTGTCCCTTCTGCCCTCGGGCAGACGTTACGCGGGCATTCAGAGCAGAACACCCAGGTTCTGCAAAAGCTTCTTCCCCACTGCAATAAGACTTCTGAACTCTCAGTAACCCCCTCCCCACCCTCTACCCCCTCTCCCCAATATTGTGTACATTAACATTTTATCTGTTTGCAGTACTTTGCACCTCATTTACACATTCCAGTATTTATATTTATTGCACACCTGCTATTTAGGATATATATCTATATACATACACACACTTGGGTGTAAAAATTTTAGACTGCCATTACAATTTCCAATCTACTTTTAATGTTATTACTTCAGCTTAACGTGTGTAATAACTTTCAAATTAAAGAAATTTGTTAACATTTTCCCCACTATCACATTTTTTCACTTTCATTAAAGATAGGGTGCACTACCGCCATCTACTGGCCTGGAATGTAAAGTCAGTGCGATTGTCTTGTTGATGAGCAATGCTTAGCCTGATGGTGGCGCTAACGCACCAGTTATTCGTTTTGCCAAATCCCATAGTTCCAAAGAAGAAGACTGTTGCCATTCTTGTACTTTGTACAGTTTGTGTCAGAAACATTTGTTCAAAAAGCTCATTTGTCGTCGAAATAAAAACACACCATGTAGTGTTTTCCCCCCCAGGTGCAGAAAACGTGGAGATAATGTGGCGAACGCATGTTCTCTCTTCCAACACAAGCAACGCTATGACGGGATTTTAAAGTCATTAACACTGACAAAAATACACAAAAATGCAGTTCATTAGGCACAAATTAACCTACTGCTAACGCAGCTAGCAGCATGGACGGATGTCCTAGAAGTCAAACAGGATCCGTCCTTCAAATAAAGCTAATGACATCAGCGCGCTTCTCAGTTTAACTCCCGCGTTTAACGTTTACAACTTAAAAAAAAAAATGACGAATAGTTTTTAAAAATCCGAGTCAAACTATCTCCGTCACTACAGTGCTCGATGGCACGCGACGCAGCAGTAATCTACCCAGGGAGATGCACGCGCCGGGTCCTTCGTGTCACCTGTAATTGTTGATATTCCTGGTCAGTTTCGTCCCACTCTACTTGAAACTTCGGTATGGACATTGTAAACCAACAGAAGACGGTCAAAGAGCTTTTAAACCGAATAAACCCCCCTCACGAGTATCCGAGGTAAGCCAGGACTGACTAGCTCCACCACACATGCGCACATCATAACACGCCATCCGGATGTCTTCAAAGCGTTTGTTTAAAGGGGTCGTATTATGGTGCGTTCAATACGACAGTAAACTCGGAAAACTCAATTTCAGAGTGGAAAACAATATGGCTGCCAGCTGTCTCACATTCAGGGTTTGTTGTTGTCTTTACAGGGAGAAATTATTACAGCTACTTTCTGTTGTGGAGCAAGGTGGAAAATATTTTAAATATACAGGTGCTGCTCATATAATTAGAATATCATGAAAAAGTTGATTTATTTCAATAATTTCATTCAAAAAGTGAAACTTGTATAATGTATACATTCATTCACACAGACTGATATATTTCAAGTGTTTATGTCTGTTAATTTTGATGATTATAACTGACAACTAATAAAAATCCCAAATTCAGCATCTTACATGTCATTTCCAGTTTGTGGCTTTGTCTGTCATCGGTTTGTGGCTTTTTATGGCTTTTTTGTGACATATTTTCCGGTTTGGTGGATTTTTCCCCACTGGGCAGATTTTTTTTTTTGTGCCATTTCCGGTTTGTTGCCTTCTTCTACCATAGAGCGAGCTTTGCGCTGCTGCACAACACTTCGCGGTGCGGCGCTTTGCTTGTAATAATAATATAAAATCAGGTTTGAGAGATGACCCTAATCCTGACCTCCCGAATGTACTATCAGAAGTATGTTTAAAATAATACCTTTTTTCTCTCTTCTTAAAAATACAATAAATATTTTTTTCGAAGCTGAATCAACAATACATAAAAAAAAAAATCGAACCAATGACTTGATCTCCTTTATGTGACCATAATGAGACTTCTTGTTCCTTCATGTTATATTTATATGACGTCAGTGTAAACAAAAGAATTGATTTCATGGCTGACACTTGAACACAGCGCACGTGCTTCCAGTGGCTCAAGAACCCTTTGATCTTTAAGACCACTCAGTCTGCGGGTTGCTTTTGGTTGCTAGGATACGAAGAACGCTCGTCTCCGGGAGGACAGCATAAAGCTCCAGTATTTATTTCTGCTTTGAAGAGGATTATATTTAAATAAATCAACAGGTTGGACAAATTTCAACGTAGACTTTTGCTGACACGCTCTACATACAAATCTGAACTTCTGAACTAAAGTGTTTGTAATTTGAATGCTCGGAGGTAACGTTTTGTCATCCTGAGGGCAGTTTGTATTGTATAGTATATTGTATAGTTTTGAGTCTTTCATGTCTGATGGAAATGTAGAGTTCATGCAAATAACATGTTATGTGTCTTTCAGGAGTTTCATCAGATCTAGTCTGAGCCATGCCATTTTTGAAACAACCTACTAAAATCCCTCAGTCAAAGCTGTTGGATATTAAAACACAGAAATGTGGATTTCGGCACACAGTGTTCTCAGTCAATGGGGATGAATACATTGGAGGTGGCAGAACAATCAGAAACATGGTGAGAAAACGCTCCCAAAAGCCACAATGGAAGTTTGGAATAGATAATCATAAGTCATAACTGAAATGTTTGGTTACTGATTTTCTTAGGGGAGGGAATTCAATTTGGAAGACTGCTGCGCCATTATAAGGAGATTGGAAATTTGGGAAACGTGATGGACATGGTACCTACAGTGTACTAATCCCAGAAACCAAGGAGTATGCAATGCAGTACTATGGTGAATGGAAAAATGGCAATAAGAATGTATGTATTTTATATTCTGGAATGCATACACAATGTAACATAATCTACTTATTGGTATCACGGCTTTAATTAATTTTCATTACAGATTAACATGACTAATTTTGCAATTAGGTGATGTATGAAATGTCAGAAATTGGGAGAAAATGTGTATTTCAATTTTCACAGCAACTCATCTTCAAATGCTGTGTTGTCAAAATATCAGTCAGTTGACAATCTATTTACATTGAATTATTTATTTGAGATGATGGAACCAAAGATTCACATTTTTATTTGAGTACAAGTTACAGGGCTATCAAAATAGCGTATATTTATTGTTAATGTTGCTAATCATTTAATTGACTAACAGTTTCTGTATGTGATTTGCTGTACATGCACGCATAGGGGATGGATACACAGACATTTTTCAAGTCACTGAATACATCTTGAATTTCATTCACAATCAATAATTAAGAAAACAGAATAAGTATGGCTCTGTATGATACATCTAAAAGGCAGTCTTAAAAACTGAATAAGTAGACAAGTGGAGGGAAGCCACCAAGACACACATGGCAGAAGGAGATATAGGCTTATGTGGATGCGACTGGAGAAATTGGTCCAGGCTTAAATTATGTTATTTTTTTAGGGTTATGGGACACACTTTTACAGTAACTCAGAAGTTCTGAGGGGGAGTGGAGTGAAGACCAGCGGAGCGGCCGCGGACTAATGTACTATGAGAATGGAGATTACTATGATGGAGAATGGCTGAAGGATAAGAATCATGGACAGGGCATTTATATATTTGGTAAGAACGTATGACTTAAAGTTTTCATTTTTACAGTTTAGGGAGACCACATGGTGATATTTAGACTTTGTCTGTTTGTGTCAAAGCAAATGAAAACTGTTATGTCGGCACCTGTAAGGATGGTAAGAAGAATGGCAATGGAAAGTTCTACTATTTGGATAAAGGCCAGCTGTACGAAGGTGTTTGGGTGGATGGAGTCGCCAAATGTGGGACTCTGTCTGAAATAGGAAGGGCTGAAGCACCAACACCAACAAAATACCCCATTCCAAAGGTATACAGTTTTACACAAACATAATTAATTGACAATGTTAGCTACTTCTTCTATCAAAAGAAATTGTCATAATTAAATAATCACTCACTCACTTCATTTTCAACCACTTACTCCAATTAAGGGTCATGGGGGGGGGGGCAGTAGCCTATCCCATCAGTCATAGGGTGTGAGGTGGGGTACACCCTGGGCAGGACGCCAGTCTGTCACAGGGCCACATATAGACAAACAAACACATTCACATCCGCACACACACCTACGGACAATTAAAGTTTCCAATCCACCTAACCTGCGTGTCGTTGGATGTGGGAGGAAGCCGGAGCACCTGGAGGACACCCACGCAAACACAGGGAGAACATGCAAACTCCACACAGAAAGGCCACAGGTGGTAATTGATAACTGTACTGCCCATAATAAATAATCCTGCAGGATTATTATAATTGCCAAAATGTGTCTTATAATGTGAACCCATGTTCTTTTTAAAGCTTCAACTAGTGGATATGGAGCAGGTGTTAAATGACGCTCGATCAGCATACCTTCATCAGGTTTGATGACCAGCCAGAGGGTCAGAAGCAAGTGCCTCACCTTTTATTGCAGCTTACTTTTCTTGATTTTGATACAGTTCTGTCTTGGTTTGCTTACATGTTACTTAAGAACTCTGTTTAAATAAGCAGTATATTCACACTGAGTTTATGTTTCCATCGTTTTTTTTTTCGCCTTTGGGTTATATTGTTACATTTTGACTTCCATCATCAGCTTTCTGGTGTACTCGTTTGTCCTTCTGTTTGATCACCAGAGTGCATTTTCTCCTGTGTTTTTAATTATTTGAATAAATTATTGCAAGAATTCATGTCACTGTGCAGGAGTTGTGCATTTGGGTCATACTCTGAATACTTGTCAGCCAGGTCCAGACAGAGTACAGAGCCTGCCACTTCTATGCCTTGTTATCTGAATTTATGGAGGACTTTTAAAGTATCCAGAGATTATTTTATGTCAGGAAGTAACCAATATCAGAATGACTGTATTGTATCAATTGGTTCAGTAAATCCTGATCATTCACTCAAGCTTTTGCACTGCCTTTTATTATCAAATTCTTTGCAAGGATGTAATGGCAATGTGAATTATTTTTGTTACCTGGAGTCAAACCTACCTCCTTCAATGTTAGTCCAAATCCAGAAAATTCACATTGCAATAATACTGGTGGTTCTAAATAGTGTAAATTACTACTTTAAAGACAGTATTACTTCTCTATAGTATTGTCAATGGCTATTGGGATGGTAAAATACTGTTTATGGATGGTGTCATATTGGAGATTCTTACAAAGAAAGTCTCAGTCCAAGAGCTGTCTCCATTGGCCTGTTCAGTCCAAGAGCCCATCTCAGTCAGCTGAGAGCCAGAAGCCAACTGCCTTGGCCCGTACAGTCTTTGTGCTCTTCCAGATTATGGTCACCATCCGGGCCAGCCTCTCCATGGGTGTCTGCCTGGTTGGTCCAGCTTGTTGGTCTTTGCTGACTCGTACTGACTCAACATGTGGGCCATCTAGGCATTGTCTGTATGCATCTATCCACTGGTTTATAGTTCAGGTTATAACATTGTGTTGAAGGATGGTCCTTGGGTCAAGAACTGAGCACATTTTGGTGGTGATACAAACAAATTCAAATTTTCCCCTTGTATCTCTCTTTTTTAAGCATGTGTTAAATTAACCCATTTATGCCCAGATTTTTTTTTTTTATGTGGAGTTTAAGTGGAAAAAGTTCCATTAGTACCTTTGAGATTTTTTATTGTGAGTAGAAAATGACAGTGATACACTTCGGCAACAATTGTTGCCAGTGGGGGGCAAAACGGGTTAACAAGTCAAAAATGCCTGCTGTGGATAAAAGTCACAACTGTAACTGCTCTCTTGAAGGTGGCCATTACTACCCAAATAATAATAATAATAGTCTTCAGGTACACATCTATAAAATAACTGATTTGGAAATCTAAGGTCACAGAGTCCTGCATTTGGGTCAAATTTAAAAAACAAACAAGAAGGCAAACTCATGCACAGAACATCCTCTACTGATGCTGGTAGTGTGAACCCTGGTGTTCAATTGCCTTATTGTTGACTTTGGATGATTTGGGAAATAGTCACTAAAGCATTTGTTTTGTCTCCTCATGCTGTATTTAGGATAAAAAGAACCAGCTGTGTTGACTTAACGCTGAGATTTGATAAACAGAATATCGGCAATTTGCTTTCAACATTTAAAACAGGAAGGATTATCATTTATGTAGACCAAATATTTATGGTTTATTTATTTTTGTGGCATGTAGATTGTGGGTAGGGATTTGAAAAAGGACACCCCCCCCCCCCCCACCAACAACAACAAATATTGCTGTTGCTGTCTAGGGAACTAAAAAATGACAAGAAATAATACTCTGTTAAGTACAGTGGGGGATGATTTTGTTCAAGTTGTCATGGAGAAACTGTGACAACACAGAGAAATGTAGTAAACTGCACAAATAGATTCAGCAAATGCATTCTGTCAAAAATCTACACACCTGAGTAATAGGAAGGCAAAATGATTATTTGTATTTCATAACAACTATGACTCTTTCAAGTAAAAAGTAGTATCACTGCTGTGAGTAGAGGTAGCAATCTTTTAAATCAAAATGTTTTTTGAAACAGATTTGTGCTTCATAAAAATATTTATTTTAACACCACATCCTGTGCTACAAATGGCAGCAATTATACTTTTATAAAGTACAGACACTTGGACAGGCAACAAATCAAGGGGGAAAAAAACAAAACATAAAATGTCTCTGTAAAATGTTGGACCACAAAGTGGCACCAAAATGGATTCAGTGCACCTTTGCATTAATTCTACATGTCTCTAGATGTCTAATAGAGGGAAAGAACACCATCTAAAACATATTCCTTTAAGTTTTTTTGTTTTTTTTTTGGCTGATCCTGTTTTTGTTTTTCTTCATGGTTGCATGGATCCATATAATGATTTGGCACACGTTTTACGTATATTGAATATTCTTCCTGATATGACTCCAGATGTACATGGAGATTAGGGCATCGGCGGCCTTGAACTGGGACCTTCTTGTTAGCAAGCAAGAGCACTGCTGCTGCTCCACCATGGTCCACAAACATATACATGTTATTTGCTTAATTTGTACATGCAGTGCCCCTGTGTGGGCAACACCTACATTCATTGTGTTTATCCACTCATTTATTCAGGTTTTTCTTTAAATTTTTATATTTGGTAACTGTTTAGTCAAACAATAAAAACAGCAGGCATTATAAATACACTCTTTTTTTTTTTACAATAAGCACAAAGTACACAGTGAATACAAAGTGAAAAATACTTATTCATAAAATTCAATAAAGGAATTCATAAAATGTGAAATAAATTCAGCAAACAGGATTAGAAATGATTATTTTTGTGGTTATCTGACAAAAAAAACAAAAAAAACCCGAAACATTTATTTAAAGCTACATGCATTATGGCAGACTTGTACGTCAGGTCAGGTCTCGGAGCATGCATGCGTTGTTGACACGTGACATCACATTCAACACACCATGGACCTGCCTTGGGTCCTGGATAGCCAAAACAGACACCTGGCATATCCCCACCCCTCAAAGATAACCCCATCTGACCTTCCCTCACAGCGCAAATGATACTCCCTAAGTAATCATGAGTTTGACACCAAGTCTATCCAATGGTCCCCAAGGATCTTTCAAAGAAACATAGTACCAAAGACACAGTCATCGCCTTAGATGGCAGGTTAGCCCCCAAGTCTCATAACCCTACAAGCAAGACAAGAATCCCAAGAAACTTAAAGACTTGGACCTTCACTGCTGTCCAGTGACCATATGACTACATAAACTTTTCCCAGGTGTCTCTTCATCTCAAAGTTGTAGATTCACATTTGATTAAATAACACCTGGATTCAAGTTTGGACAAATCTGAAATGGCGAATTTTCATCAAGACAGATTAAAGGGTCAAAGTGCAATGGTTATAAGATTAAAGTTTGCTTTGATTCCTGAAAAACCAAAAGAAGTCTCAAAGAGATTCATCACAGACAAGTGGTCTATGGGAATTGTGAGCTTGGCGACTGCAACATTGAACCTTCTCTGTTGTCCAGCTCGTTTTGTAGCCTGGTGAGATTAGAAAGCTCCTCCAGCTCTTGAAACTGCCTGTCAGTCTTGTGACTAACCAGTGAGCGGTAAAATGCACAGCAAACACTATGAACACTAAACCAAAGGGAACCATAATAGAGGTTGAAGTGATAGCGGCAGCTACACCAGATTTAACTGTAGTATTGTTGGACTTGCTGGGTTTGAATAGGCAAAAATTTGACCCAGCAAAGCAAAACCACTTCAGCCAGGAAGAGCAGGGTGCCAATAACTGTGGAAAAAGCCCACGCCAGTTCGATGTGTCGGTGCATTCGCTCGTGTGGAGACTCCTTCACAGAGTCGAGGTTGTGGACGTGCTCACAGCTTCAATATTGGGCAAAATGCAGGTACTGACCATCAGAGCGAACAGGTGGACAGCCACAAGAACAGTTGTACAGGCACTGAAGGCAATCAGGAGAGCAGGTGGGTAAGGGTAGCTGGTATCCAGTTGTACTTCCACCATGGCTACCTGGAAACAAAGATAAAATAAGGAAATACTGCATTGTTTGTAAAATGATTCATAAGTGAAATATACAGTCAGGCTTGTAAGTAGTTGGACAGTGACATAATTATTTAAATTTTGGCATTTTACAACACGACAATTTCCCCTACAGTAAATAGGAAAAAACTGACCCAGAATGCACTGCGTCGTCAACATCTGTTTTTTTTTTAGTAGATCAGTTTCCAAAAAAAAAAAAAAAAAAAAAGCCCTAAAGCAAGCACACAGGTGACAGTGGTAAGGGCAGTGTGAAGTTTGGTCGACGTGCGCACGAAGCAGGAATTGCATGCAAAACGTGTGAAATCATACCTGCCTCTACCCGCCTCGTACAACCTGTCGCTACAAACCCCTGGCAAAATTATGGAATCACCGGCCTCAGAGGATGTTTCATTCAGTTGTTTAATTTTTGTAGAAAAAAGCAGATCACAGACATGGACACAAAACTAAAGTCATTTCAAATGGCAACTTTCTGGCTTTAAGAAACACTATAAGAAATCAAGAAAAAAAGATTGTGGCATTCAGTAACGGTTACTTTTTTAGACCAAGCAGAGGAAAAAAATATGGAATCACTCAATTCTGAGGAAAAAAATTATGGAATCACCCTGTAATTTCATCCCCCAAATTAACACCTGCATCAAATCAGATCTGCTCATTGACATTGACCCTATGCCATGACATTGCCCTATGTGTCTTTTTGCAAGGAATGTTTTTTGCAGTTTTTGCTCTATGGCAAGATGCATTATCATCTTGAAAAATGATTTCATCATCCCCAAACATCCTTTTAATTGTCCAAAATATCAACATAAAACTTGTGCATTTATTGATGATGTAATGACAGCCATCTCCCAGTGCCTTTACCTGACATGCAGGCCCCATATCATCAATGACTGTGGAAATTTACATGTTCTCTTCAGGCAGTCATCTTTATAAATCTCATTGGAAAGGCACCAAACAAAAGTTCCAGCATCATCACCTTGCCCAATGCAGATTCGAGATTCATCACTGAATATGACTTTCATCCAGTCATCCACAGTCCACAAACTGCTTTCCTTAGCCGATTGTAACCTTGTTTTTTTCTGTTTAGGTGTTAATGACGCCTTTCGTTTAGCTTTTCTGTATGTAAATCCCATTTCCTTTAGGCGGTTTCTTACAGTTCGGTCACAGACGTTGACTCCAGTTTCCTCCCATTCGTTCCTCATTTGTTTTGTTGTACATTTTTTGATTTTTGAGACATATTGCTTTAGGTTTTCTGTCTTGACGCTTTGATGTCTTCCTTGGTCTACCAGTATGTTTGCCTTTAACACCTTCCCATGTTGTTTGTATTTGGTCCAGAGTTTAGACACAGCTGACTGTGAACAACCAACATCTTCTGCAACATTGCATGATGATTTACTCTCTTAAGAGTTTGATAATCCTCTCCTTTGTTTCAATTGACATCTCTCGTGTTGGAGCCATGATTCATGTCAGTCCACTTGGTGCAACAGCTCTCCAAGGTGTGTTCCATCCTTTTTAGATGCAGACTAATGAGCAGATCTGATATGATGCAGGTGTTAGTTTTGGGGATGAAAATTTACAGGGTGATTCCATAATTTTTCCTCAGAATTGAGTGATTCCATATTTTTTTCCTCTGCTTGGTCTTAAAAAGTAACCGTTACTGACTGCCACAATCTTTTTTTCTTGATTTCTTATAGTGTTTCTTAAAGCCAGAAAGTTGCCATTTGAAATGACTTTAGTTTTTTGTCATGTCTGTGATCTGCTTTTTTCTACAAAATTAAACAACTGAATGAACATCCTCCGAGGCCCGTGATTCCATAATTTTTGCCAGGGGTTGTACAACTATCTGTGCACACCAGCGGCTGAAAGACAAAGTGTGCGCTGTGCGAACCCATCGCACATTCTCGTGGCAGGTGCCGGCCGAATTCCAGGTGACACGCACGTACATCTAACACTGCTTGCATAGCACTTAGAAAATGTGTGGCCAGTCCCACTCTTGGTTTGACAGCAGACTGCAGGCAACCACTGTTGTACTGCTGTGAAATCTGTCTAAGTTCCCCAGGAGTGTGACTTTGCAAACACACACACTGACACACGTGCACGGAGCGGACAATGACAGACCCCCAGGTTGAAACGGACCATCAGATCAGAACACGCAGTAGGCAATCTGACCATCACGTCACCCACATGAGCTCTGTTCCACATGACGTGGTGTATGTGCTGCGGCACGCCGTCCACAAGACACGCATGTCAGGCAGGACGCGCGCTGCCAACTGGACGCACTGGACCAGTAGTTGTGGACATCAGAGCACACTGCTTCTCATTCATGTCATTTCATGACTGTATGTCTGTGACCATGAGTCATGTAGAGAGGAACAGATGGATCATATTTGTATTGCTCGCTTGATAAATGCTGTGTTTTTATATGGTGTGTGATTTTAATTTTTTTTGTAACACTTCCATGTCCTTCCTATTATGAGGCAGATTCCCACAGCTTTCAAAGAACAGCTCCGTAACTCAGTGGTAAAGTTGCTGACTGGTAATCAGAGCTTTTGGAAGGCGCGGGTTCGCATCCAGTGGGTGGTATGCGTTTTTCTTTTTAATTCCACATAAGCGGCGCGATGTGGTCCCACAGGTACTGGCTGTTTTTTTTATTATTATTATTATTTATTTATTTATTTATTCCACGTAAGTGGCGTGATGTGGTGCACCTTGCACTGTTCCTGCTCGAAATACCCCATCACGTGCATGAGGTCTCGCACTGGGATTGTGCACGCCTGCCTGTCGGCACGATGTTTCGTGCTGCGCAAATTCGAACTGTTTCATGCTGTTTCACCGTATTTGTACAAACGTCATCCAAACTTTGCACTGTGTGAAGGAGCTCTAAGGGATAACTCCCTCAGATGATGTTGAGGAAGAAACTTCAAGCAGACCAGACTCAGAGGGGTGTCCCGCCGCTTAGGCCATTCTAACAGTTACGTAGTTTTTACAAGCTGAAGAAACAGGAAACAGAAAAACCAGAATAGCATCAAAAACAAAGTACATTATTGAGATGAGCATGCAGTCAGTGGTGCCACAGGCAGGGTATCGTGAGATAAGTCCAGCACCCTCAATCAATGCACTTCTGCTAGTAGCAATGATTTTTTTCTTAACAGTGCCTGGCTAACGTGCTTTATTTTGTAATTAGTTTTAGTGTTTGTTTCCGGTTACATTTGCATGCTTTATCTCCAAGTCTGTCATCATAAAGGAGCGTGAAACTTTCAGGAACATGACGGTCCCACACCTGAAAAAAATGTCTTTTTGTAAGGGGTGTTCCTTGAAGTGGACAACTACACACCGGGACCAGTCTGTATAGGTTCATCTGATTTTGGAGAAGTATGACCATGAAGAATCAGAGAGAAAGCAAGGGCAGATGAAGACGGCGGACAACTGTGTTTTATGATCTCAACAGGACAGGAGAGCTGTGATGTGGACACAAGACTTCAAAAGGCTACCTGCTATTCATGTTAGCAATGTCTATGCTTATTAACTGAGGATGAACAAATGAAAGAATCATGCAACACAAACTGACAATGACTATTACCGACCATCATGTGAGATTTGTAGAATTTGAAGTTACCGAAAGGAGATAACAGCTTTGTTTACATACATAGCCCTGGGGAACTGGACCACCGACGAGACAGCAAAAATATATTCTATCTGGCTGCTGTGTGTTAACAAATGAGAAGTAAAGTTTAAGGGTAGTTCTTCTTTCAGCTGCTCCCGTTTCCATCTCAACCCTATCCTCTGTAACTTCCTGTCACACCAACCACCTGCATGTCTTCCCTCAGCACATCCACAAACCTCTTCTTTGGCCTCCCTTTTCCCCTCCTGCCTGGTGGCTCCATCCTCAGCATCTTCTCTCTATATACCCTGGGTCCTTCCTCTGCACATGTCCAAACTATCTCAATTTCACCTCTCTGACTTAATCCCCAAACCGTCCCACCTGAGCTGTCCCTCTGATATGTTAATTCCTAATCCTGTCCATTCTCATCACTCCCAAAGAGAATCCAGTTTTATTTAGACATATTTGATGTTTTTCCTGACTATACCACAGGCTACAATGGCGCCACAGCTGGAAATATGCTGGTCAGCAAACCTCGGGAAATTCAGGCAAAAACAATTAGTGCACCACTTGTGGCGGTATGTAATTACCTATATGTGGTAGGAAGAACTGAATTGAAATGAAACAATCAAGATGTCCTTGTAGTGCAGACTTTCAGCTTTGATTCAAGGTGTTTAACAAAACATATCGCATAAAGCATTTAGGAGTTACAGCCATTTTTATACACAGCCCTCCCTTTTCAGAGGAAATAAATATAAGGATTATTTTTCATACAAATCAGCACTTTTACAGCTAGTTTTCTTTAAAAAAGCCAAGGAATTGATACATGAAACTCCCAAGTCAATGAAAATGTCTTGGACTTTACCTTACTCGTTACGAAATACAAACAGTATGATATTGCATGGTAAATCTGTCAAGAGTAGACAGTTCTCAACCATGCAAGAAGGCGACTTGTGAGGGAAGCCACCAAGACTCCCATGACGACGCATCTGTGGATGTGATTGAAGGAAATGTGCATAGTGCAACTTTTGACTGTTGTATCACTAACCAGTTTCACAGTGGAGTATTATACAGCGACATAATTTCTTGAACGGAAAATGTGAAATTTTAGCTACACTTTGCCAGGAGGCACATGGGAGACTTGAGCATGGATGTTTTTTTGTTTTTTTTTTGCATGAAAGTCCTTCTTTGTGCAACTTCACCATGAAGCTATGACTGTGGTAAAAGTTGTACAATGCACAGGTTCTCCAGTTGTAGCCACAGAAGCCTATAATGTCCTCAGAGTTGGTATGGGTGTCTTGTGGCTTTCCTCACTTGTCTCCTTGCACTATATTCAGTGACTTGGAAACATGCATGTAGCACCTCCTCTGACTTGTCTGAAGAACACTGGCTGTGGCAACAATTATAATTAAGAACAGTGCAGGACTATCGATATAAATGGCTGCAAATACTAATACGCTTCAATTAAAGCTCAGAATCAACACTACAAGCACATCTTGAACGTTTCATTTCTGCGGTTGTGGTGTCCAGAGGCAAAATTTACAAACGCTGTGTCACTCTCCAACTATGACGCGAGTGCAATTTATATTTCATCTTACCATCGCGAATCCAGAAAGCAGAGCTGATGTCCGGCTGGAAGCCTTGAGTTTGGCTCGGCTCAGGTAGAGCTTCCTCCAGGACAGAGCTCGCACTGAATGTTCGTTAAGACTCATCATCAAAGGGTCGACAGCACAAGCGGCGCTGACCTAGCTAGCTTGTTAAACTCGTCCAACACGACAAAAACTAGCGTTCAACATACCAACACTTCACAAAATATTTCTCGTCGACGGCTGACAAATACGGCGGAAAAAAGAGAGACCTTTCTTACGACCAGGAGAAACTCAGCGTGTGGCTGCACCTTACATTACCCATAAGTCTGTGCGCCTAGAAGAAACATCCGCTGATGAGCAGCTACAATTTATTACACCTAACATGTAATAATAATAATGATGATAATACTAATAACAACAACAACAATGGTGATAATAATAATAATAATATCATTAGATCGATGTAATTATTATTATTACTGGAGAAGAAGAAAAATAGATAATTATTTTATTTTTAATAACTATCGTTGATCCCGGGGTTTTGTTGGACCTTTAGGACAAAAATTAATTAGTTCCTGGGTGTTAATTGGCCTCCTTCGATGATGTAACCTTCATATATATATATATATATATATATATATATATATATATATATATATATATTGTTTAAGACACTGCAGTTGTTTGTGGTACCATTAATTATGCCGAGGTATCTTGTAGGAAGCAAACCAATTCTTTTCAGGGAGCCTTGCTAGATTTTTATTTTTTATTTTTCTTTGCTCTGGTTCTTCAGTTAGGACCGTAGATGCAGCCAAAGGTTCCCCCAATAAACATCGAATTATAAATTAGTCATTCAAAAGCTTTCACGATTAATTCAATCACTTTTTCTGGATTCCTATACTCAACAAAAATATAAATGCAACACTTTTGGTTTTGCTCCCATTTTGTATGAGATTAACTCAACGATCTAAAACTTTTTCCACATACACAATATCACCATTTCCCTCAAATACTGTGCACAAACCAGTCTAAATCTGTGATAGTGAGCACTTCTCCTTTGCTGAGATAATCCATCCCACCTCACAGGTGTGCCATATCAAGATGCTGATTAGACACCATGATTAGTGCACAGGTGTGCCTTAGACTGCCCACAATAAAAGGCCACTCTGAAAGGTGCAGTTTTGTTTTATTGGGGGGGGATACCAGTCAGTATCTGGTGTGACCACCATTTGCCTCATGCAGTGCAACACATCTCCTTCACATCATCCGTGAAGAGAACACCTCTCCAAAGTGCCAAACAGCAGCGAATGTGAGCATTTGCCCACTCAAATCGGTTACGACGACGAACTGGAGTCAGGTCGAGACCCCGATGAGGACGACGAGCATGCAGATGAGCTTCCCTGAGACAGTTTCTGACAGTTTGTGCAGAAATTCTTTGGTATGCAAACCGATTGTTCCAGCAGCTGTCCGAGTGGCTGGTCTCAGACGATCTTGGAGGTAAACATGCTGGATGTGGAGGTCCTGGGCTGGTGTGGTTACACGTGGTCTGCAGTTGTGAGGCTGGTTGGATGTACTGCCAAATTCTCTGAAACGCCTTTGGAGACGGCTTATGGTAGAGAAATGAACATTCAATACACGAGCAACAGTTCTGGTTGACATTCCTGCTGTCAGCATGCCAATTGCATGCTCCCTCAAATCTTGCGACATCTGTGTCATTGTGCTGTGTGATAAAACTGCACCTTTCAGAGTGGCCTTTTATTGTGGGCAGTCTAAGGCACACCTGTGCACTAATCATGCTGTCTAATCAGCATCTTGATATGGCACACCTGTGAGGTGGGATGGATTATCTCAGCAAAGGAGAAGTGCTCACTATCACAGATTTAGACTGGTTTGTGCACAGTATTTGAGAGAAATGGTGATATTGTATATGTGGAAAAAGTTTTAGATCTTTGAGTTCATCTCATACAAAATGGGAGCAAAACCAAAAGTGTTGCGTTTATATTTTTGTTGAGTTTTGCGTGGTACATGCACACTGCTGATCCACAAAATTCCAGCATTGTTGTGAAGATGTAGGAACACGGACCCACAACAGGGGGCGTTAAATGAACGATAAGCCAAACAGTAACAATTTAATGTTGTGAAGTGCACAACGGAACACAGACAAATACATTTTTGGTACTAGAAACAATTATATGTTGAGTGACGTGTGGGCAGGCTTGAGGATAGGAGACGTCCGTCCAGAACCGAGCCGGATCCCACACGGCCCTCACCGACAATGGATCTGAAGAAACACCGGAGCCGCCAAGTCCTGGATCCCCAGGTGGCCACCGTCTCCAGCTGTCAGACCTGGTACTGCTGGCAGAGAACAGAAACAGTATAGATGAGTGTGAGTTCGCACACTCAGTAATCCCACAGTCTGTGTTTTTTTTGGGAGGGAGCACCTCCACCTCCAATCAAACACTCGTGCAGCTCCTGTCTAATCACTTATCTGGTTGGGGTGTGAAGCGAAGCCGTCGCTGATCACACCAAACGCCAATCCACAGATAAGGCAACACCACAGGAAAACGGCTGCAAGAAGTTCAGAGTATTACTCATGTTTTAGTTCAGCAGAGAAAATTACCTCTGGTAGCTGATTTCTCGGCGGGGAGGTGGAGTTGCAGTCCGGCCTTTATGGTGGTGGTGGTGATGTGGATGAGTGACAGCTGGTGCTGATGACGAGTGACAGCTGTCACTCCCGGTTGCTATGACGCCCTCTCATGCTTGAAGCCCGCACTTCAAGCAGGGCGCCATCTGGTGGTGGTGGGCCAGCAGTACCTCCTCTTCAGCAGCCCACACAACAGGACCCCCCCCCCCAATGGGCGCCTCCTGGCGCCCGACCAGGCTTGTCCGGGTGCCGCCGGTAGAAGTCGGCCAGGAGGGCCGGGTCCATGATGAAGCTCCTCTTCACCCAGGAGCGTTTCTTCGGGTCCATACCCCTCCCAGTCCACCAAATACTGGAACCCCCAGCCCGACGGACGTCCAGGAGCCGGCGCACAGTCTAAGCCGGCTCCCCGTCAATGATCCGGGCAGGCGGCGGCGCCGGTCCAGGGGCACAGAGGGGAGAGGTGTGGCAGGGTTTGAGTCGTGACACGTGAAAAACCGGGTGTATCCACAGTGAAGCTGGCAGCTTTAGCTTCACTACGGCAGGACTGAGGACTTTTAGGATGGTGAAGGGTCCTATGAATCTGTCCTTAAGTTTTTGGGATTCCACCTGCAGGGGGATGTCCTTTGTAGATAGCCAGACCGCCTGCCTGGGCTGATACGTAGGGGCTGGGGCACGCCGGCGGTCTGCATGGGCCTTAGCCCTCGTCCGGGCTTTGAGCAGGGCAGAGCGGGCAGTACGCCACACCCGATGGCACCTCCTCAGATGGGCCTGGACCGAGGGCACCCCGACCTCTCCCTCCACTAGCGGAAATAATGGGGGCTGGTACCCCAAACATACCTCAAATGGGGATAGGCCGGTGGCAGAGGACACTTGGCTATTATGAGCATACTCGATCCAGGCCAGATGGTCACTCCAGGCCATCGGGTGCGCGGAGGTCACACAGCGGAGGGCCTGCTCCAATTCCTGATTCGTCCGCTCTGCCTGCCTGTTCGTCTGGGGGTGGTACCCGGACGAGAGACTTACGGTGGCCCCCAGTTCCCTGCAGAAACTCCTCCAGACCTGGGAGGAGAACTGAGGACCACGATCTGAGACAATGTCTGATGGAATCCCATGCAGATGCACGACATGGTGGACCAGGAGGTCTGCAGTCTCCTGGGCTGTCGGGAGGCCCACGAAGTGGGCCGCCTTGGAGAACCGGTCCACTATTGTGAGGATGGTAGTCTTGCCCTGGGACGGCGGGAGGCCCGTGACGAAGTCCAGGCCGATGTGAGACCAGGGGCGATGAGGCACTGGCAGAGGCTGGAGGAGGCCTTGGGTCTTTTGGTGGTCCGCTTTGCCCCTGGCGCAGGTGGTGCAGGCCTGGACGTACTCCCGGACGTCGGCTTCCAGAGACGCCCACCAGAAGCGCTGCCGGACAACTGCCACGGTTCTTCGCACCCCTGGGTGGCAGGAGAGCTTGGAACCATGACAGAAGTCCAGGACTGCAGCCCTGGCCTCTGCTGGGACGTACATTTTGCTCTTCGGTCCAGTCCCCGGGTCCGGGTTCCGTGTCAGGGCCTCCCGGACGGTCTTCTCCACGTCCCAGGTGAGGGTGGCCACGACAGTGGACTCGGGGATGATGGTTTCTGTTGGGTCTGACAGCTCGGTCCTGACTTCCTCCTCGCGCACACGGGACAGGGCGTCAGACCGTTGGTTCTTCGTCCCGGGGCGGTATGTGATCCGAAAGTCAAAACGCCTGAAGAACAGTGACCAGCGGGCTTGCCTGGGGTTCAGACGCTTGGCGGTCCGGATGTACTCCAGGTTCCGATGGTCTATGAAAACCGTGAATGGTACCGAAGCTCCTTCCAACAGGTGTCACCACTCCTCCAGAGCCTCCTTCACCGCAAGAAGTTCCCGATTGCCGACATCATAATTCCTTTCAGCCGGGGTCAACCTGCAGGAAAAATAGGCACATGGGTGGAGAACCTTGTCGGACTCCCCACTCTGGGATAGCACGGCTCCTATCCCTGAGTCAGAGGCGTCCACTTCAACTATAAACTGGCGATTTGGATCGGGCTGCACCAGAACTGGTGCAGTCGAGAACCGGCATTTCAACTCCCTAAACGCGGCTTCGCACCGATCCGACCAGGTGAAGAGGACTTTAGTGGAGGTCAGGGCTGTCAGGGGGCTCACCACCTGACTATAGCCTTTGATGAACCTCCGGTAAAAATTAGCAAAACCGAGGAACTGTTGTAGTTTCCTACGGTTTGTTGGTTGGGGCCAATCTCTCACCGCCGCTACCTTGGCCGGATCGGGTGCGACGGAGTTCGAGGAGATGATGAACCCCAGGAAGGACAAAGAAGTACGGTGGAACTCGCACTTCTCACCCTTCACAAACAGCCGGTTCTCCAACAACCGCTGCAGGACCTGACGTACATGTGTAACATGAGTCTCAGGATCCGGGGTAAAAGATGAGTATATCGTCTAGATATACGAAGACAAACCGATGCAGGAAGTCCCGCAAGATGTCATTAACCAAAGCTTGGAACGTCGCGGGGGCGTTAGTGAGGCCGAACGGCATGACCAGGTACTCAAAGTGACCTAACGGGGTGTTAAATGCCGTCTTCCATTCGTCTCCCTTCCGGATCCGAACCAGGTGGTACGCATTCCTAAGATCCAGTTTTGTGAAAATTTGGGCTCCATGCAGGGGCGTGAACACTGAATCTAACAGGGGCAGAGGGTATCGGTTGCGAACCGTGATCTCGTTCAGCCCCCTGTAAACAATGCATGACGGAGTCCGCCGTCCTTTTTGCCCACGAAAAAGAAACCTGCACCCATCGGGGAGGTGGAGTTCCGGCTCAGCCCGGCAGCAGGTCTCCATTGATTCTCGCTCAGGACGTGAGAGGTTGTACAGCCTGCTGGACGGGTACTCAACGCCCGGGATCAAATCAATGGCACAATTGTACGGATGGTGCGGGGGAAGGGTGAGCGCCAGATCTTTGCTGAAAACGTCAGCAAGATCGTGGTACTCACTTGGCACCGCCGTCAGATTGGGGGGGACTTTAACCTCCTCACTAGCTGTCACACCAGGCGGAACCGAGACATTCCCGGTGGCAGGTTTCGCTCCACTGAGCCACAACCCCAGACGGCCAATCAATCCAGGGACTGTGTTTTATCATCCAAGGATAACCCAATATCACACGGGAGGTAGAAGGTGTTACATAAAACACAATCTCCTCTCTGTGATTACCAGACACCACCAATGTCACTGGCTGTGTCTGGTGTGTGATTAATGGAAGAAGGGTGCCATCTAGTGCCCGTACCTTCAAAGGTGAAGGTAGAGCCACTAGAGGGAGCCCGGCTTCCCTTGCCCATCTGCTGTCCAGCAGATTCCCCTCCGACCCCATGTCCACCAGTGGGGAGCGTGGGGAAGATGGCTCCCGGGAGGAAGAGGGACGGCTTGACAAATACAGTTTTGGTACTAGAAACAATTATATGTTGAGTGACGTGTGGGCAGGCTTGAGGATAGGAGATGTCCGTCCAGAACCGAGCCGGATCCCACACGGCCCTCACCGCCAACGGATCTGAAGAACACCGGAGCCGCCAAGTCCTGGATCCCCAGGTGGCCACCGTCTCCAGCTGTCAGACCTGGTACTGCTGGCAGAGAACAGAAACAGTATAGATGAGTGTGAGTTCGCACACTCAGTAATCCCACAGTCTGTGTTCTTTTGGGAGGGAGCACCTCCACCTCCAATCACACACTCGTGCAGCTCCTGTCTAATCACTTATCTGGTTGGGGTGTGAAGCGAAGCCGTCGCTGATCACACCAAACGCCAATCCCACAGATAAGGCAACACCACAGGAAACCGGCTGCAAAGAAGTTCAGAGTATTACTCAATGTTTTAGTTCAGCAGAGAAAATTACCTCTTCTGGTAGCTGATTTCTCGGCGGGGAGGTGGAGTTGCAGTCCGGCCTTTATGGTGGTGGTGGTGATGTGGATGAGTGACAGCTGGTGCTGATGATAAGTGACAGCTGTCACTCCCGGTTGCTATGACGCCCTCTCGTGCTTGAAGCCCGCACTTCAAGCAGGGCGCCATCTGGTGGTGGTGGGCCAGCAGTACCTCCTCTTCAGCGGCCCACACAACAAGCATAGTGAAGGAAAATTGAAATAAATCCATTGTGTAACTATTATTTTAACTTTATGTAACTCCAAATTAGACAGTGGGTGAATATAAAAAATTATAAACCAAAACAAAAGCACCCCCCCCCCCAAAGTCTTACATTTATTTTGACCTTTGTGTCATTGCAGACAGTATGAACCCAAGATATTTCATGTTTTGTGTGGTCATCTTCATTTATTTATTAATTTACATCCATTCCTGCATTTCAGGCCCGCAACACATTCCAAAAACAGTTGGGATGCTAAAGCATGTATCACTTTGTAATGCTGCCTTTCCTTTTCAGAACACTATTGGCATTGAGGATGACAAGTGATAAAGAGTGTCAGGTGTTATTTGGTCCCATTCTTCTTGCAAAAATGTATGAAGGTGTTCAATACACAGGGTCAGTGTTGCAGAATTTTTCATTTTAAACTTCTCCACACATTCTCTATAGGGAACAGGTCAGGACTGCAAACAAGTCAGTCCAGTATCCGTACCTCTTCTTCCTCAACGATGCCTTTGTAATGTATGCAGAATGTGGTTTTGCATTGTCTTTTTGAAAAATGATGTCATCTTGAAGGCAACATATATTGCTCTACAACCTCATTGTACTTTTGTGCATTAACGCTGAAATCACAGGTGTAAATTACCTTTGCTCAGGGCACTGACACAATCCCTTACCATGACAGATTCTGACTTTTGGATTTGTTACTGTTAACAGTTGAATGGTTATTTTAACTTTGGTCCAGTGCACGTCAACCATTTTTTCCACAAAACGTGGAATACTGATTTATCTGACCACAGTACATGTTTCCATTGTGTGATGGTCTAACCCAGATGTCTCCAAGCCAAGAGACATCGACACTGCTTCTGAACAAGGTTAACATAAGGCATTGTTTTTGCACTGTGAAGTTTTAAGTGGCATTTGTAAATCTAACTGCATATTTTTGTGCTTGACAAAGGTTTTCCAAAGTAATTCCTTGCCCACTTATTGGTGAATGATGGTTATTTATGCCATACTGTCTGATGGATTGGAGATCAGGGGTTTTCAGCCTAGGCTTGCCCCTTTGCCCTTTATACACTGAAATTCCTCCAGGTTCATTGAATTGTTTAATGATATTTTGCACTGTAGCGGGAGAAATGTGCAAATCCCTTCCAATCTTTCTTTGAGGAATACTGTTTTTAAACTTTTCTATTATACCCTTTTACAATCAACAAGCAGATCCAAATTGGATCTGCTGTGGCAACCAAACTAAACAGGTGATGCAGAAATACTTACAAAACTTCATAACGGAATTAATACTGTTTATAAAGTTGTAACTTTCACAATTTATAACCAATGGTATTATTTTGATGTACTATTTGGTTAGTTCCAAAAGTGTGATCAACTTTTCAACTTCATGATGCATGTCACATTTTTATATTGTAATTCATTGGGCCATGAAATATCATTACACCTATATCATGTACACTGACAGCACTCACATTATAACCTTAATTAATTAATGACAAGCCCAAACATGAGTTAAGTTGTTGGCTGTGACATTTTGAAGTCAACATTCTCATTTAAGATACTTCTGAGTGCATTCTGACTTTCAACAACAAAGAACTAGTTACATGGAGAATTAATTTTGTTTTTGACTTTATGAAATAAAAAGAGCTATAATATGTGAAACAAAATATTTGCAATTATCATCTCAAAAATCTGTTTATTATAAATCAAGATTTCATTGAAGAGTAGTTTAATTCATGATCAATCAATCAATCAATCAATTTTTTTATATAGCGCCAAATCACAACAAACAGTTGCCCCAAGGCGCTTTATATTGTAAGGCAAGGCCATACAATAATTATGTAAAACCCCAACGGTCAAAACGACCCCCTGTGAGCAAGCACTTGGCTACAGTGGGAAGGAAAAACTCCCTTTTAACAGGAAGAAACCTCCAGCAGAACCAGGCTCAGGGAGGGGCAGTCTTCTGCTGGGACTGGTTGGGGCTGAGGGAGAGAACCAGGAAAAAGACATGCTGTGGAGGGGAGCAGAGATCGATCACTAATGATTAAATGCAGAGTGGTGCATACAGAGCAAAAAGAGAAAGAAACAGTGCATCATGGGAACCCCCCAGCAGTCTACGTCTATAGCAGCATAACTAAGGGATGGTTCAGGGTCACCTGATCCAGCCCTAACTATAAGCTTTAGCAAAAAGGAAAGTTTTAAGCCTAATCTTAAAAGTAGAGAGGGTGTCTGTCTCCCTGATCTGAATTGGGAGCTGGTTCCACAGGAGAGGAGCCTGAAAGCTGAAGGCTCTGCCTCCCATTCTACTCTTACAAACCCTAGGAACTACAAGTAAGCCTGCAGTCTGAGAGCGAAGCGCTCTATTGGGGTGATATGGTACTACGAGGTCCCTAAGATAAGATGGGACCTGATTATTCAAAACCTGATAAGTAAGAAGAAGAATTTTAAATTCTATTCTAGAATTAACAGGAAGCCAATGAAGAGAGGCCAATATGGGTGAGATATGCTCTCTCCTTCTAGTCCCCGTCAGTACTCTAGCTGCAGCATTTTGAATTAACTGAAGGCTTTTTAGGGAACTTTTAGGACAACCTGATAATAATGAATTACAATAGTCCAGCCTAGAGGAAATAAATGCATGAATTAGTTTTTCAGCATCACTCTGAGACAAGACCTTTCTGATTTTAGAGATATTGCGTAAATGCAAAAAAGCAGTCCTACATATTTGTTTAATATGCGCTTTGAATGACATATCCTGATCAAAAATTTGTGTGTGTGTGTATTATGGCTCAGTTTCATAATTCAAACTGAGACTAAATGGATGCGAGATCAAATGTACTGTATATTCACAATGAATGGATATATTATGGATGTGAATCTCATCAGTTCAGTGTGTGTTACTTGGCTCATGAATGCTAAAATTTGAATTAAACTACTGCAGATCAAAAAATATTACATCACAGGAATAAACCACAAGCTTCTAACACTTGTTACTTATATATTGAGGAAGTTCTGTGAGATATTATTAACAGCAGAAGCATAATACTGTGACATGCTTTGAGTTTCTGTCACTGCTTGGCACATAAATTCAGCCACCATGTGATAGTTTGCAAATTAGGATGTTGCACATCAGTGACTGGTAATATTTTTACTAATGGCTGTTATATGTGACATATTTCACCTGCAAAATGAAGCTTAAATGAGACAATAGGTGTGTGCTATGAAGAGAGATCAACAAACCCTGACTTTCTTTGTGTGAGCTGGCTCAGCAAATCCTCAGGGCATGATGGGTATTAATTGGGGCTATAGTGATGGCTATCCACTTGATTTGTTAAACTTGGGTTTTTGTTTTGGGTATTGTGTGCATTCCCATAAAAGAGGGCATGTAAGGTCCCATTTGATTCCTCCATACGATAAATTCCACAATATTTTTCCAGGCTATCATTTGGACTGGACAGTTGTCTCTCTCAAAAAAAAAAAAAAAAAATCACAAAGAGCAAAAAAAAAAAAGAAGTTGCACCATTTATTTTGGAAACATGGTGCTACGGTTTCATGCAGCAGAAACCAACATGCATTTAATTGCCGCATTATGTATTTAGAACCCAAACACAGCATTATCGAGCAAAAGTTAACCAGGTTCCTAAGTCCCCTTTGGCTGCTCCCTTGTTTTTCACTTGGGGTCGCCTCAGCAGACCCAAGGTGGATCTGCGTGTCGATTTTTGGCACAAGTTTTATGTTGGATGCCCTTACTGACGCAAATCAAATCAATTGTATTTATATAGCGCCAAATCACAACAAACAGTTGCCCAAGGCGCTTTATATTGTAAGGCAAGGCCATACAATAATTACGGAAAAACCCCAACGGTCAAAACGACCCCCTGTGAGCAAGCACTTGGCGACAGTGGGAAGGAAAAACTCACTTTTAACAGGAAGAAACCTCCAGCAGAACCAGGCTCAGGGATGGGCAGTCTTCTGCTGCGACTGGTTGGGGCTGAGGGAGAGAACCAGGAAAAAGCCATGCTGTGGAGGGGAGCAGAGATCAATCACTAATGATTAAATGCAGAGTGGTGCATACAGAGCAAAAAGAGAAAGAAACACTCAGTGCATCATGGGAACCCCCCAGCAGTCTAAGTCTATAGCAGCATAACTAAGGGATGGTTCAGGGTCACCTGATTCAGCCCTAACTATAACCTTTAGCAAAAAGGAAAGCTTTAAGCCTAATCTTAAAAGTAGAGAGGGTGTCTGTCTCCCTGATCTGAATTGGGAGCTGGTTCCACAGGAGAGGAGCCTGAAAGCTGAAGGCTCTGCCTTCCATTCTACTCTTACAAACTCTAGGAACTACAAGTAAGCCTGCAGTCTGAGAGCAAAGCGCTCTATTGGGGTGATATGGTACTATGAGGTCCCTAAGATAAGATGGGACCTGATTATTCAAAACCTTATAAGTAAGAAGAATTTTTAATTCTATTCTAGAATTAACAGGAAGCCAATGAAGAGAGGCCAATATGGGTGAGATATTGGCCTCTCTTCTAGTCCCTGTCAGTACTCTAGCTGCAGCATTTTGAATTAACTGAAGGCTTTTCAGGGAACTTTTAGGACAACCTGATAATAATGAATTATAATAATCCAGCCTAGAGTAAATAAAGTTTTTCAGCATCACTCTGAGACAAGACCTTTCTAATTTTAGAGATACTGCGCAAATGCAAAGAAAAAGCAGTCCTACATATTTAATATGCGCATTGAATGACATATCTTGATCAAAAATGACTCCAAGATTTCTCACAGTATTACTAGAGGTCAGGGTAATGCCATCCAGAGTAAGGATCTGGTTAGACACCATGTTTCTAAGATTTGTGGGGCCAAGTACAATAACTTCAGTTTTATCTGAGTTTAAAAGCAGGAAATTAGAGGTCATCCATGTTTTTATGTCTGTAAGACAATCCTGCAGTTTAGCTAATTGGTGTGTGTCCTCTGGCTTCATGGATAGATAAAGCTGGGTATCATCTGCGTAACAATGAAAATTTAAGCAATACCGTCTAATAATACTGCCTAAGGGAAGCATGTATAAAGTGAATAAATTGGTCCTAGCACAGAACCTTGTGGAACTCCATAATTAACTTTAGTCTGTGAAGAAGATTCCCCATTTACATGAACAAATTGTAATCTATTAGACAAATATGATTCAAACCACCGCAGCGCAGTGCCTTTAATACCTATGGCATGCTCTAATCTCTGTAATAAAATTTTATGGTCAACAGTATCAAAAGCAGCACTGAGGTCTAACAGAACAAGCACAGAGATGAGTCCACTGTCCGAGGCCATAAGAAGATCATTTGTAACCTTCACTAATGCTGTTTCTGTACTATGATGAATTCTAAAACCTGACTGAAACTCTTCAAATAGACCATTCCTCTGCAGATGATCAGTTAGCTGTTTTACAACTACCCTTTCAAGAATTTTTGAGAGAAAAGGAAGGTTGGAGATTGGCCTATAATTAGCTAAGATAGCTGGGTCAAGTGATGGCTTTTTAAGTAATGGTTTAATTACTGCCACCTTAAAAGCCTGTGGTACATAGCCAACTAACAAAGATAGATTGGTCATATTTAAGATCGAAGCATTAAATAATGGTAGGGCTTCCTTGAGCAGCCTGGTAGGAATGGGGTCTAATAAACATGTTGATGGTTTGGATGAAGTAACTAATGAAAATAACTCAGACAGAACAATCGGAGAGAAAGAGTCTAACCAAATACCGGCATCACTGAAAGCAGCCAAAGATAACGATACGTCTTTGGGATGGTTATGAGTAATTTTTTCTCTAATAGTTAAAATTTTGTTAGCAAAGAAAGTCATGAAGTCATTACTAGTTAAAGTTAATGGAATACTCAGCTCAATAGAGCTCTGACTCTTTGTCAGCCTGGCTACAGTGCTGAAAGAAACCTGGGGTTGTTCTTATTTTCTTCAATTAGTGATGAGTAGAAAGATGTCCTAGCTTTACGGAGGGCTTTTTTTTTATAGAGCAACAGACTCTTTTTCCAGGCTAAGTGAAGATCTTCTAAATTAGTGAGACGCCATTTCCTCTCCAACTTACGGGTATCTGCTTTAAGCTACGAGTTTGTGAGTTATACCACGGAGTCAGACACTTCTGATTTAAAGCTCTCTTTTTCAGAGGAGCTACAGCATCCAAAGTTGTCTTCAATGAGGATGTAAAACTATTGACGAGATACTCTATCTCCCTTACAGAGTTTAGGTAGCTACTCTGCACTGTGATGGTATATGGCATTAGAGAACATAAAGAAGGAATCATATCCTTAAACCTAGTTACAGCGCTTTCTGAAAGACTTCTAGTGTAATGAAACTTATTCCCCACTGCTGGGTAGTCCATCAGAGTAAATGTAAATGTTATTAAGAAATGATCAGACAGAAGGGAGTTTTCAGGGAATACTGTTAAGTCTTCTATTTCCATACCATAAGTCAGAACAAGATCTAAGATATGATTAAAGTGGTGGGTGGACTCATTTACTTTTTGAGCAAAGCCAATAGAGTCTAATAATAGATTAAATGCAGTGTTGAGGCTGTCATTCTCAGCATCTGTGTGGATGTTAAAATCGCCCACTATAATTATCTTATCTGAGCTAAGCACTAAGTCAGACAAAAGGTCTGAAAATTCACAGAGAAACTCACAGTAACGACCAGGTGGACGATAGATAATAACAAATAAAACTGTTTTTTGGGACTTCAAATTTGGATGGACAAGACTAAGAGACAAGCTTTCAAATGAATTAAAGCTCTGTCTGGGTTTTTGATTAATTAATAAGCTGGAATGGAAGATTGCTGCTAATCTTCCGCCCCGGCCCGTGCTACGAGCAATCTGACAGTTAAGTGTGACTCGGGGGTGTTGACTCATTTATGTCATGATGTCATCAGTGCAACTCAAACTAACCACAATTTCATTCAAATATCTTTGTTTTTGCTACATCTATGTCATTTTACTACAGTGCATCTAGAAAGTATTCACAGCACTTCACTTTTTCCACATTTTATTATGTTACAGCCTTATTCCAAAATGGAGTAAATTCATTTTCCCCCCTCAAAATCCTACTCACATCATCCCATAGACTAATGACAAGATGAAAAATTTTTGTTTTGTTTGTTAATTTTTTAAAATGTATTAAAAATAAAAACTAAGAAATCACATGTACAAAAATATTCACAGCCTTTGCTCAATACTTTGTTGATGCACCTTTGGCACTGGCAGTAATTACAGCCTCAAGTCTTCTTGAATATGATACCACAAGCTTGGCGTGCCAATCTTTGGGTAGTTTGCCCATTCGTCTTTGCAGCACCTCTCAAGCTCCATCAGGTTGGATGCGAAAGGACATTCACAGAGTTGTCCTGAAGCCACTGCTTTGATATCTTGGCTGTGTGGTTAGGGTCATTGTCCTGCTGAAAGATGAACCGTCACCCCAGTTTGAGGTCAAGAGCGTTTCTGGAGCAATCCTGACTATTCTCCCAGTTCCTGCTGCTGAAAAACATGGTCTGAGAGTCCTTCAGGTGCCTTTTGGCAAACTCCAGGTGGGCTGTCATGTGCCTTTTACTAAGGAGTGGCTTCCATCTGGCAACTCTACAGGCTTGATTGTTGGATTGCTGCAGAGATAGTTGTCCTTCTGGAAGGTTCTACTCTCTCCACAGAGGAATGCTGGCCCTACTCACCCGACCACTCAGTTTAGATGGGCGGCCAGCTCTAGGAAGAGTCTTGGTGGATCCCAACGTCTTCCATTTACAGATGATGGAGGCCATTGTGCTCATTGGGACCTTCAAAGCAGCAGAAATGTTTCTGTACCCTTCCCCAAATTTGTGCCTTGAGCCCACCCTGTCTCAGAAGGCTACAGACAATTCCTTTGACTTCATGATTGGTTTGTGCTCTGACATACACTGTCAACTGTGGGACCTTATATGTAGACAGGTGTGTATAGCTTTTCAAATCATGTCAGGTCAACTGAAATGGCCCTAGCTGAACTCCAGTTAAGCTGTAGAAACATCTCAAGGATGATAAGTGGAAACAGCATGGACCAGAGCTCAATTTTGAGCTTTGTGGCAAAGGCTGTGAATACTTACATACGTGTGATTTCTTAGTTTTTTTTTATTATTATTATTTTTAATAAATTTGCAAACATCTCAAAAAACTTTTTTCACATTGACATTATGGGGTATTGTGTGTAGAATTTTGAGGAAAAAAAGAAATTTCATCCATTCTGGAATAAGGCTGTAACATAAAATGTGGAACTGACAAAAACTGACAAAATTGTTGTTGCATTAAAACAAAGTTGTTGATGTTCAAGTAAATCCTACTGTATGTTTTCAAGGTTTCCCTGTCATGTATAGTTAATGCAATTTTAAGTATTTTTTTTTTATTATTATTATACATATATTTATGAAAGCGGATGAGCTGACACGTGACGCTGTCCAACAATGTTTTGGTTCCTGGCGGTGACGTCATACACACAAACCATGGTTCCCTTGTTTTGAACCCTAAAAGCGTGCTAAGTCTTTCTTTAACTTGAGCGCGGACCATGGCGCTTTTCCGACACTGAGAGAGTGTCAGACCTTCACAGAGACGATGGCCCAGGCCGCGGAGACGTGTGCGGATTCCGGACGCAGGCTGGTCTGTACCAAAGTGCCGCCTTTTAAACCAAACGTTAGCTTATTGGCAGCGAGCTAATTAGTTAGCAAAGCTAATGTTATTTGTAGGGGTGCTCGCGCTCTGCAGTTTAGCTGCTGTGTGGGGAAAAAGATGAACATCACATTTTAGACTTTGCAACTTACATATTTTATAACAGTTCTGACAGCAAATGGCTCAACTCAGAGCGATAAAATTCTAGACATATTTAAATGATCAACAGTAATATTCAGCTTTATTTTTACAAAGTGTTTTTTTTAATAGTTATTGTGTAACATCACATCTAAATGCAGTGGTTCTCAAACTTTTTTGCTTCCCCTCCTCCTTTACAAGTCAAAAATATTCATGCCCCTCCTTCCAAAAGATACATTTAATATTTATCAGATTTGACCAAAGAACACATTTTAGTTCATTTGAACATTCAGTCAGTGAGCATTTGGTTTATCCTTTGCTTCCATAGCAAAAGTCTGCTTGTTAACACATAATAGGGATCATATTGTGCCAAACCAGTCTTTAACCTACCTTTTACGTTTTAATGTGTTCGGGCTGTCATGTTAAACAACTTCCGCTGTTTGTGGTATGTACATGTAGAGAGTCTGCTGCTGGAAGCAAAATGGAAACTGCTTGTTTTAAACTTGTCCTATCATGTTAAGACGCCCTTATATGGACTTCATAGTTTTCTATTCCCACTGAGTCCATCAACACCTTGTTTGACACGCCCACGGAGATGGAGTGATGCCCATTTCCTGAATGCAAATGAGTGGTGAGCTGGAGCTCTATTCCATTTCAAGGATAATTCACCGATTGAATTAGTGACTAAAGTGAGTAACTATTTTGCAACCATGCATCTATTTTCTGACCCTGCTTATTCCAGTTAAAGATCATGGGGTTTTGGAACCTGTACCAGCAGTCATTGGGCGAGGGGTGGAGTACACCTTGAACAGGCCACCATTTTGGTACTCTCCAAGTGGGGTACACTTTGGACAGGCTGCCAGTCTATCACACAGCAGACACATAAATACAACCCCTGGCAAAATTATGGAATCACCGGCCTTGGAGGATGTTCATTCAGTTGTTTAATTTTGTAGAAAAAAAAAACAGATCACAGACATGACACAAAACTAAAGTCACTTCAAATGGCAACTTTCTGGCTTTAAGAAACACTATAAGAAATCACGAAAAAAAATTGTGGCAGTCAGTAACAGTTACTTTTTTAGACCAAGCAGAGGGAAAAAAATATGGAATCACTCAATCCTGAGGAAAAAAATTATGGAATCATGAAAAACAAAAGAACGGTCCAACACATCACTAGTATTTTGTTGCACCACCTCTGGCTTTTATAACAGCTTGCAGTCTCTGAGGCATGGACTTAATGAGTGACAAACAGTACTCTTCATCAATCTGGCTCCAACTTTCTCTGATTGCTGTTGCCAGATCAGTTTTGCAGGTTGGAGCCTTGTCATGGACCATTTTCTTCAACTTCCACCAAAGATTTTCAATGGATTAAGATTCGGACTATTTGCAGGCCATGACATTGACCCTATGTGTCTTTTTGCAAGGAATGTTTTCACATTTTTGCTCTATGGCAAGATGCATTATCATCTTGAAAAATGATTTCATCATCCCCAAACATCCTTTCAATTGATGGGATAAGAAAAGTGTCCCAAATATCAACATAAACTTGTGCATTTATTGATGATGTAATGACAGCCATCTCCCCAGTGCCTTTACCTGACATGCAGCCCCATATCATCAATGACTGTGGAACGGCACCAAACAAAAGTTCCAGCATCATCACCTTGCCCAATGCAGATTCGAGATTCATCACTGAATATGACTTTCATCCAGTCATCCACAGTCCACGATTGCTTTTCCTTAGCCCATTGTAACCTTGTTTTTTTTCTGTTTAGGTGTTAATGATGGCTTTCATTTAGCTTTTCTGAATGTAAATCACATTTCCTTTAGCCGGTTTCTTACAGTTCGGTCACAGACGTTGACTCCAGTTTCCTCCCATTCGTTCCTCATTTGTTGTGCATTTTCGATTTTTGAGACATATTGCTTTAAGTTTTCTGTCTTGACGCTTTGATGTCTTCCTTGGTCTACCAGTATGTTTGTCTTTAACAACCTTCCCATGTTGTTTGTATTTGGTCCAGAGTTTAGACACAGCTGACTGTGAACAACCAACATCTTTTGCAACATTGCGTGATGATTTACCCTCTTTTAAGAGTTTGATAATCCTCTCCTTTGTTTCAATTGACATCTCTCGTGTTGGAGCCATGATTCATGTCAGTCCACTTGGTGCAACAGCTCTCCAAGGTGTGATCACTCCTTTTTAGATGCAGACTAACGAGCAGATCTGATTTGATGCAGGTGTTAGTTTTGGGGATGAAAATTTACAGGGTGATTCCATAATTTATTCCTCAGAATTGAGTGAGTTCATATTTTTTTCCCTCTGCTTGGTCTAAAAAAGTAACCGTTACTGACTGCCACAATTTTTTTTCTTGATTTCTTATAGGGTTTCTTAAAGCCAGAAAGTTGCCATTTGAAATGACTTTAGTTTTGTGTCATGTCTGTGATCTGCTTTTTTTCTACAAAATTAAACAACTGAATGAACATCCTCCGAGGCCGGTGATTCCATAATTTTTGCCAGGGGTTGTACAAACCAACACACAAACAGTCTCACTCACACCTACGGTCAATTTAGAGTCACCAATTCCCTTACCCAGCACATCTTTGGAAATTGGAGGAAGGAACCCACACAAACACGGAAAAAAGGAAGAACATACAAACTGACACTGTGCTGCCCTATTTTGCAGTCAGTCTTAATTTTGTGGCAGACAGTAAACTGGATGTTCCATTGTTTTGAATAAGAGGATGATAAAAAGTAAAACACTGCTGGCTACACCCTGTGATGGCACAGTTTATCAAATGATAAAAAAATTTCAACTAGCATTGACAAGGAAAAAACAGATTAAACACTATGACAGACTGTATGTATTATGGCATACCAGATTCAAGAACTTCAGTTGGAAATACCCTTTTAGGCAGAGCTTTTGTTTCATTCCTTTCCCACTTGCAGTGAGGAAGAGGCACATCACTGCTATACAGAGAAATACTTGTCACAGTGTTTGGTAAGAAATCAGTCATTGTCTGCCTCCTTCATTAGAGACATGGGAATCTCAGAAGATACTAATTCCACATGAGCGGGCATGCTTGGAAGTGAACACACATCTGCCATCTCGGATGTGACCGTATAGTCACAACATTGCAGGGGATATGATTGTATCCTTGAGTCGCTTCATTTAATAATTAAAAAAGATTTAGCAGAATTTAATTGAATTGAAGCCACAATATTGATACATTTCTTGGACTTTTTACAGAATCCTTGATAATTTATTTATGCTTAAATTGTGTAATTTGTTTAAAAAATTTTTAATGTCAATACTGTACATTGCTGTCTTTCGGCTCACTGTGTTTGGCACCCCATCTCCCACTTAAGTTGCACTTATTTATTTATTTTTGTCTTTGTCTTTATTTGGCTGGTCGTGTGACTCGTATATTGAAGTGACTTAATATGAAAAACTACTGCATTATCATGTATGGCCACAAGATGGCATCTTGAGTGAGGAAAAATAACAGGAAGGTAGGGGATGGGAAAGAGAGGAACAGTAGTAGCCAGTAAGCCAGTAGTGAGTAGTATTTCTGGTATTAATTATTAATTATAATTTGCAAATTGTTTTTTTTTTTTTTAACTTTTACTTTTAATACTTTGCGTGCTTTTTACCCTGTGTGCTGCTGTACAATGCTGCTGGAACCTCAGTTTCCCTGAGGGGGCCTTCCCAAGGGATTAATAAAGTTCTAATATAATATAATATAATATAATGTCTACAAGTGTGACAAGCTGTATACTGATCTGAATTAGATACTGTTTCATCCACACTCCAGAGCAGTAATGCAGCATTATGCTTGATGCCAACTGCTGTAAAACAAGAAGGTCTGAATAAGGAGGATCAGCTGCCTTAGAGAATGAGGGAAAATAATAAATCACACTCTCAAACTGAAAGACCATGCTCTTCAATAAAGAGAGGGAATAACCTTCATGCTACTCAACACTCTCCTTGTTTGCATTTTGTGGGACAGGCAGAGGACAATGATGTGGAATGCGAGGCCAAGATAAAGCTATCTTTAATGTATTAAAACTGTGTAATCAATAAAAACGTTTGTATTTATTTAGTGAGGGAAATGTGCACACGTTTAGCTCATTCTTTACGTTTTCATCTGTTCAGTGGTGACAAAAAGCAGTTTACACTAGAGTTTTTTGTACTTTGTACAGTAATTTTAATTAATCTGTTAGCTTCTAGTCACTAACACAGGTTTTGCGTTATAAATAATGTGCCACTTAAATTAATTTTCTTTTTTGTTGCATGAAGCAGTATTTCAAACAAATTTCAAAAATAAATGAAAATTACACACTGATGTGACTTACATATGTTTTTTCCGCTTAATGATGCATTTTTTTGGACAGATGTGACTAATACGGCAGTGCAACACATAGTTTAGAAAATACTTTTTTTTTTTTTTTTTTAAGCTATTTCACTTGTGCCTTGGAGCATGACCATTTGTCCTCCAGGAACAAAAATGAAGTTGAAGTTTGGTGAACTATTCCTTTAAACCAGTGGGCATAGAAACAGATAATTTCTTAGAAACAAACTAGGGGTCTGGGCCACAGTTTGAGAACCACTGTGAAAAAACTGGATATGACCCTTTGGAATATAATCATAATTGGGAGTGAAAGGCCACAATTAGTTTTTTACCTGAAGAAAAGAGAGCTTTTTTCCAGTTTGTTAATGTCAATTTGTCAATGACAGCGCTCCATCTGCCGGAGAATGTACGATGAAAATGAGGATTTGTCCGATGTTGAAGAAATTGCAAACATCAGAGGTTTTAGTGTGGAGGAAAAGCTTGCCAGTGACCGTTACAATGCAGACTTTGTCCATCTGATGGAGGGAAAAGGTAAACCAATTCACACTCCACAATATAGCCTCTGTTTTTTAATTGGCATGTTGTTACTGCTGTAAATGATTTTCCTGAAAGTGTGTTTGGCTTAAACACATTGCAGCATTCACTTATGAATATGTGCAAAAGGAGGCGCTCAGGATCCCGCTTATTTTTAAAGAGAAAGATGGACTAGGAATCAGGTGAGAATACATTTTTCTAATTCACCACTTTGATTGTTGAAGCCATCCCCAAAACCATAATTTGTAGTTTATGTTTGTTGGCTTGATTACTCAAGAAAAGTTTCAGTTGATCTTCATGAAACATGGTTAGAATGATCAACCCTGTCACTAGTACTCATAAAAGTTTTGGATTTGCAGATTCTAGTTTTTCATAAATGAATATGATGGTCTTCATGAAACTTCTCACTCATGCAATACCCCATGAAAAAATCAGCAGGTGAATTTTTTGTAGTTCCGCGTAATTTTCTGGATTTATACATTTGGACATAATGTAAATTACAGCAGTAATGTTATTTCCAATGTAAGATTTGATGATTGTTTTGTCTTGGCACAGTTGTTCTCTCTGTTGTCTTTTCTAGTTGTTTTTGGTATCCATTAAGTTTGAGGCTCCAATTACACAATGTCATTATTATTGAATGATTTGTTCTGTGAAATAATTTGTTTCTATTTCATTAATTACTATATAAAATATTTAAAAACGATCAAAAAAAATGCACAGTGAAATTTCTCACAGCTGGATATTCCCCCAGTTGACTTGTTTTGTCTTACTAACATTTTTTTCTTCAACACCTGGCTGAATCACAGTGACTTATTTCATTGTAGCACAAATGTTGCTGTATTTAGTTTTTTTTGCTTAAGTTTGTAATAACATCTGTAATATATTAACTAATAATTGCCCATGTCTCTCTTTTCTGTTTATGTAGAATGCCTGAGCAAGAGTTTACAGTTAGTGAGATTAAAGGGTTGGTTGGTAAGTAAAACATTTGGGTATGCATGAAGATACACTAAAATGTGTCATGTATTTCTTTGCTAGTGAAGTAATTGTGGAGCCATTAAGAATAAAATTAATAACATAAAAGCATCTCTTCATGCATCTGCATACAGTACAAGTTAATGCACTGTACAGTTACCGTAAAGTATGTCATGAACTCAAACAAATTGTAACCTGTGTTAATATTGTATGTCCAGCTTGGAGAATTCACCTGCTTCATGAGAATGGTAACAGATAGAGTACACTGCAAAAATGCGAAATCTTACAAGTACATTTGTCTAATTTCTAGATAAAATATCTAATTACAATTAATATAAGACAAAATCACTTTAGTAAAATTTAAATAAGATCTAAGGTCTTGTTTTAAATAATACATCTTAAAAATCTTGCTACATAAGAAAGTCTTAGAAACATTTTTTGAGTCATATCTGGATTAAAACGAGATTTGTTGTGACACACTGCAAGATTTTGCAGCTGCTATTATTTGTAAAAGATATAACACTTCCTTTTACCAGAAAAATGAAGCTCAACTAATTTCAAGACCTCATTTCAAGAAATATTAATTGAATTTTCACTTGTTTCATTAGCACAATTTATTTATTTATTTTACTTATTACAAGTTTAAAATGCCCCATTTTCATGCAATTCATTTTCTGTATCACAGCCAGTGGTGGGCACAGCTAACCAAAAAGTTAGCTTCGATAACCATTAATCAGATAACTGAAAAGTTATCTTTTATGACGATAAACCAATAAACTGCTAAAAAAAATGTATCTTTATTACAGATAACCGATAACCTTTAGTATTGATTTGGATGCAGGCACATCAGATTACGCTGTTGGCTTCTGATAGATCAGTTTCACTTTAAGCGCCGCAGGGGCTGCTGAGTAAATTCAAGGATCACAAACACAAAAGAACGCATGAAAAATGAATGAATAAAAAAATAAAACCCCAAACACTGTCATCATCTTTCAAAAGCAGTAAAACACAGCATTAGAAGTCACAGTTTATCCTGGTATTAGATACACCGTCATTTATGAACTAAAAGCTGCCACTTTTTTCACACGCTTTCAACCCTGCGGTTTAAACAATCGAAATACGCCCATGCATTTTTAATGCATTGATTGGCAGAGTAAAATACACGTAGTAAATATAAATTACCTGTTGTTTTCTGTGGGATTCATCTGAAAAAATAATCGTCCTGAGATTATCCAAAACAGTCTAAATGGTGAAGAAACGTCCCTCTGTACACAGCTGCGCCGAGAGAGCTCCTCTCTCCCACCGAATCTTGGTGATACCGTCAGCCACAAAGAAATAAAATAAAAATAATGTTAAAATTAGTCCGTTTTGTGTTTGTATGGAGCTGTCTTCTTCTTCTTTCGGATCCAATGGCGGTCGGCACCAGTTTAAAGTGCATTTACCGCCACCTACTGGGCTGGTGACTGATCACTGAGATTTTACAAAATCTTAACTCCTGGCAGCCATAGTCATTTATTTAGATGCGATGAAGTAATCCAGTGTCCTTTAGATATTTAAATAATTCTTTTTGCACGATGTGTGATGGGTTTTGCAGCAGATTTCCAAGGGACGGAAACACTGTAACGTCCAAAGTGAACCTGAACTACACTACCCACAATGCTCCCTGCGTCGACCGGTCAATCACGTTTTGCGTGTAATGATGATGATGTCATCAGCAAGCGATAGCCAGTCTGCCATAAATAAACACACAACAGACGGACTAAAATGTTTGATTTTTGCGTTTACAAATGTTTTTGACCGTTAAACTTTGCTCACTTTACCAGCAAAAAAAAAATGTTATTGGACTGAAAGTTATCATAAATAAATTTATCGGAAGATAACTGGTCCAATGGTGATTTTAAAACTTATCTGAAAAGCTCATCCGCTAGCAAAAACATTAGCTTCGATAATTATCTGCTATCGGATTAGCTGAACTGTCCCCACTACTGATCACAGCACAATAGTGTGGTATTGTGGACTTTGCTCTTGCTTGCCTCTACTGGTGGTTGGTTCTCACTGTGGTATTGTATCACTTCCTGTTCCGGAGCACAGCGGTGTTTTGCTGTATCTGTTAGCTGTTTAATCTGCGCAGTTGGATTGATCTAGTTACCTAGATAATGATTTGTTTCACAGTGTAATCTTCACGTGCCTTAACTAAAGCACTCCTTCTGCTGAATCACCTCTAAATTATTTACACGTTATTCACTTTGCGTGTTTTTAGGAATCCGCTAGCTTAGCGCAGCTACTAACTCTTAGCAGGTTTAGCATGGCGGCTTCTCCTGTCTCTCCCGCACTTTTCTGCTCTGGGTGTGAAATGTTTAGTTATTCCTCGGCCTCCTTTAGTAGTAATGGTACTTGTAATAAGTGTAGCTTATTCGTAGCTTTGGAGGCCAGGCTGGGCGAATTGGAGACTCGGCTCTGCACCGTGGAAAATTCTACAGCTAGCCAGGCCCCTGTAGTCGGTGCGGACCAAGGTAGCTTAGCCGCCGTTAGTTTCCCTCTGGCAGATCCCGAGCAGCCGGGAAAGCAGGCCGACTGGGTGACTGTGAGGAGGAAGCGTAGCCCTAAACAGAAGCCCCGTGTACACCGCCAACCCGTTCACATTTCTAGCCGTTTTTCCCCACTCGGCGACACACCCGCCGAGGATCAAACTCTGGTTATTGGCGACTCTGTTTTGAGAAATGTGAAGTTAGCAACACCAGCAACCATAGTCAATTGTCTTCCGGGGGCCAGAGCAGGCGACATTGAAGGAAATTTGAAACTGCTGGCTAAGGCTAAGCGTAAATTTGGTAAGATTGTAATTCACGTCGGCAGTAATGACACCCGGTTACGCCAATCGGAGGTCACTAAAATTAACATTGAATCAGTGTGTAACTTTGCAAAAACAATGTCGGACTCTGTAGTTTTCTCTGGGCCCCTCCCCAATCGGACCGGGAGTGACATGTTTAGTCGCATGTTCTCCTTGAATTGCTGGCTGTCTGAGTGGTGTCCAAAAAATGAGGTGGGCTTCATAGATAATTGGCAAAGCTTCTGGGGAAAACCTGGTCTTGTTAGGAGAGACGGCATCCATCCTACTTTGGATGGAGCAGCTCTCATTTCTAGAAATCTGGCCAATTTTCTTAAATCCTCCAAACCGTGACTATCCAGGGTTGGGACCAGGAAGCAGAGTTGTAGTCTTACACACCTCTCTGCAGCTTCTCTCCCCCTGCCATCCCCTCATTACCCCATCCCCGTAGAGACGGTGCCTGCTCCCAGACCACCAATAACCAGCAAAAATCTATTTAAGCATAAAAATTTAAAAAGAAAAAATAATGTAGCACCTTCAACTGCACCACAGACTAAAACAGTTAAATGTGGTCTATTAAACATTAGGTCTCTCTCTTCTAAGTCCCTGTTAGTAAATGATATAATAATTGATCAACATATTGATTTATTCTGCCTTACAGAAACCTGGTTACAGCAGGATGAATATGTTAGTTTAAATGAGTCAACACCCCCGAGTCACACTAACTGCCAGAACGCTTGTAGCACGGGCCGAGGCGGAGGATTAGCAGCAATCTTCCATTCCAGCTTATTAATTAATCCAAAACCCAGACAGAGCTTTAATTCATTTGAAAGCTTGACTCTTAGTCTTGTCCATCCAAATTGGAAGTCCCAAAAACCAGTTTTATTTGTTATCTATCGTCCTCCTGGTCGTTACTGTGAGTTTCTCTGTGAATTTTCAGAACTTTTGTCTGACTTAGTGCTTAGCTCAGATAAGATAATTATAGTAGGCGATTTTAACATCCACACAGATGCTGAGAATGACAGTCTCAACACTGCATTTAATCTATTATTAGACTCAATTGGCTGTGCTCAAAATGTAAATGAGTCCACCCACCACTTTAATCATATCTTAGATCTTGTTCTGACTTATGGTATGGAAATTGAAGACTTAACAGTATTCCCTGAAAACTCCCTTCTGTCTGATCATTTCTTAATAACATTTACATTTACTCTGATGGACTACCCAGCAGTGGGGAATAAGTTTCATTACACTAAAAGTCTTTCAGAAAGCGCTGTAACTAGGTTTAAGGATATGTTTCCTTCTTTATGTTCCCTAATGCCATATACCAACACAGTGCAGAGTAGCTACCTAAACTCTGTAAGTGAGATAGAGTATCTCGTCAATAGTTTTACATCCTCATTGAAGACAACTTTGGATGCTGTAGCTCCTCTGAAAAAGAGAGCTTTAAATCAGAAGTGCCTGACTCCGTGGTATAACTCACAAACTTGCAGCTTAAAGCAGATAACCCGTAAGTTGGAGAGGAAATGGCGTCTCACTAATTTAGAAGATCTTCACTTAGCCTGGAAAAAGAGTCTGTTGCTCTATAAAAAAGCCCTCCATAAAGCTAGGACATCTTACTACTCATCACTGATTGAAGAAAATAAGAACAACCCCAGGTTTCTTTTCAGCACTGTAGCCAGGCTGACAAAGAGTCAGAGCTCTATTGAGCGGAGTATTCCTTTAACTTTAACTAGTAATGGCTTCATGACTTTCTTTGCTAATAAAATTTTAACTATTAGAGAAAAAATTACTCATAACCATCCCAAAGACGTATCGTTATCTTTGGCTGCTTTTAGTGATGCCGGTATTTGGTTAGACTCTTTCTCTCAGATTGTTCTGTCTGAGTTATTTTCATTAGTTACTTCATCCAAACCATCAACATGTCTATTGGACCCCATTCCTACCAGGCTGCTCAAGGAAGCCCTACCATTATTTAATGCTTCGATCTTAAATATGATCAATCTATCTTTATTAGTTGGCTATGTACCACAGGCTTTTAAGGTGGCAGTAATTAAACCATTACTTAAAAAGCCATCGCTTGACCCAGCTATCTTAGCTAATTATAGGCCAATCTCCAACCTTCCTTTTCTCTCAAAAATTCTTGAAAGGGTAGTTGTAAAACAGCTAACTGATCATCTGCAGAGGAATGGTCTATTTGAAGAGTTTCAGTCAGGTTTTAGAATTCATCATAGTACAGAAACAGCATTAGTGAAGGTTACAAATGATCTTCTTATGGCCTCAGACAGTGGACTCATCTCTGTGCTTGTTCTGTTAGACCTCAGTGCTGCTTTTGATACTGTTGACCATAAAATTTTATTACAGAGATTAGAGCATGCCATAGGTATTAAAGGCACTGCGCTGCGGTGGTTTGAATCACATTTATCTAATAGATTACAATTTGTTCATGTAAATGGGGAATCTTCTTCACAGACTAAGGTTAATTATGGAGTTCCACAAGGTTCTGTGCTAGGACCAATTTTATTCACTTTATACATGCTTCCCTTAGGCAGTATTATTAGACGGCATTGCTTAAATTTTCATTGTTACGCAGATGATACCCAGCTTTATCTATCCATGAAGCCAGAGGACTCACACCAATTAGCTAAACTGCAGGATTGTCTTACAGACATAAGGACATGGATGACCTCTAATTTCCTGCTTTTAAACTCAGATAAAACTGAAGTTATTGTACTTGGCCCCACAGATCTTAGAAACATGGTGTCTAACCAGATCCTTACTCTGGATGGCATTACCCTGACCTCTAGTAATACTGTGAGAAATCTTGGAGTCATTTTTGATCAGGGTATGTCATTCAAAGTGCATATTAAACAAATATGTAAGACTGCTTTTTTGCATTTACGCAATATCTCTAAAATTAGAAAGGTCTTGTCTCAGAGTGGTGCTGAAAAAAGTAATTCATGCATTTATTTCCTCTAGGCTGGACTATTGTAATTCATTATTATCAGGTTGTCCTAAAAGTTCCCTGAAAAGCCTTCAGTTAATTCAAAATGCTGCAGCTAGAGTGCTGACGGGGACTAGAAGGAGAGAGCATATCTCACCCATATTGGCCTCTCTTCATTGGCTTCCTGTTAATTCTAGAATAGAATTTAAAATTCTTCTTCTTACTTATAAGGTTTTGAATAATCAAGTCCCTTCTTATCTTAGGGACCTCATAGTACCATATCACCCCAATAGAGCGCTTCGCTCTCAGACCGCAGGCTTACTTGTAGTTCCTAGGGTTTGTAAGAGTAGAATGGGAGGCAGAGCCTTCAGCTTTCAGGCTCCTCTCCTGTGGAACCAGCTCCCAATTCGGATCAGGGAGACAGACACCCTCTCTACTTTTAAGATTAGGCTTAAAACTTTCCTTTTTGCTAAAGCTTATAGTTAGGGCTGGATCAGGTGACCCTGAACCATCCCTTAGTTATGCTGCTATAGACTTAGACTGCTGGGGGGGTTCCCATAATGCACTGAGTGTTTCTTTCTCTTTTTGCTCTGTATGCACCACTCTGCATTTAATCAGTAGTGATTGATCTCTGCTCCCCTCCACAGCATGTCTTTTTCCTGGTTCTCTCTCTCAGCCCCAACCAGTCCCAGCAGAAGACTGCCCCTCCCTGAGCCTGGTTCTGTTGGAGGTTTCTTCCTGTTAAAAGGGAGTTTTTCCTTCCCACTGTCGCCAAGTGCTTGCTCACAGGGGGTCGTTTTGACCTTTGGGGTTTTTACGTAATTATTGTATGGCCTTGCCTTACAATATAAAGCGCCTTGGGGCAACTGTTTGTTGTGATTTGGCGCTATATAAATAAAATTGAATTGAATTGAATTATATTTGTATCCAAAGTAACACAGGTATTATGACTGCAGAAGTACTTATATGTTGGTTTCATCTTGTTTCCTGGTTGTTGCATGCAGGCAGCCGTAGGTCTGTGGACGTTATGGACGTGAGCACGCAGAAAGGTTCCGAGATGAGCATGGCTCAGTTTGTCCGCTATTATGAGACACCAGAGGAAGAGCGGGACAAACTCTTCAATGTCATCAGCTTAGAGTTCAGCCACACCAAACTGGAAAACCTCATCAAGCGTCCCACTGTGGTAGCGTAACTCCACCTTCTCTGCATTGTTGTTACGAGTTTTCCTGAATATCACCAACCTATCGTATCCAAAAATGAATAGTGCCTTGACTCACTGATTGTGCAGTTTTGATCTATGTCTCACAGGTGGATCAGGTCGACTGGGTGGACAACATGTGGCCTCCTGTTCTGAAAGAAAGCCAAACAGAAGCCACCAATGTACTATCAGTGATGAAGTACCCTAAAGTACAGAGGTATGGCTTCATTAGATTTTGTTTCCCCTGATGTATTCTGTGATCATTTTTTTGGGAATCTTTATGTCAGTATGTGATACATAAATTGGAATTGCATAAAACCAAAGAAAATACCTTCCTTGGTTGCCATTGGAGTGCCTCATCTATCACTCCATCACTGTGGAATGCTACATGCCGACAGTGTCTCTCCCTCCTGTATGTAAGGGCTCTTGATTGTTGCTAGGCAGCAGAGATTTCCACAGTAGAGGATGGTTTTCTAACAGATGCAGTTTGACTGCAGAGAAACCTCAAAGCTAGTCAGCTGTGTGCATTTATACACAGATTGTTTGGCACTACTGAATTTTAAGTGTAGAATTTAAAATATGTTCATAAATAAATGCAAATGGACAGATTTTGCATGAACATAACCTTTAATAAAATGTTCAGAGTTATTCAACACCAAAAAAAAAAAAATGTTCAAGTGGAAAAAAGAATGACAAGTATAAAATGTCCATATGAGCAGGTATAGGCACACATTGTGAATTTACAGCATGTCATCATTTTCATAGCCAGTTGTCTTTCGATAAGTTAGAGGATGGATACATGAACATTTGCAAGTCACTGAATAAGTCTGGCCTATTTCTACATGCCTCTCTGTGTGTATTCTTGACATACATTTGCTTATCCATTCCTGTGGAAGTGTCTGTGGTGTATTTGCAAAGCTCCTTCTTCCATTTTTGTTTGGTTAGTTTGTCTGGAGTTTTCAGAGAGTATGTTGAAAAAATTCAACTTTTGCAGTGAATTTTGTAGAGCCTTATGTGCTGTGTGCCAGGAACATAGCTTTGGTATGTTAACAGGCTTTGGGAAGCTAGTAACATAGCTCATTCAATTCAGTCACTTGACTGTCAATAGTTAAAGCGTATAGTTGTAGAAGTGAAGAGAAAGGAGTCTATCGAGTTTAACACACTGTGAATATGTGTTACTTGACCTCTGCGCAAAGCGCTATTGTACCTGCATTAATGATAAATGTCTACTAGGTGGCAATGTTGCTCCATTTCAAGAACCTTAGGACACTGGAAATGACAACCAACTTGCTGTTTATATTAGTAGATATTTTGCAGCTATGTGACTAGTTTCTGGCCTCTTGTTTTTCATCTTTTTTATTATCTCTGTAGTTGTCTTTCCTAAACTTTTTTAGACCAAGGGCCACTTAACCCCAAAAAAAAAAGTCTTGTAGACCACCAAATTTCCCCAAATATCCAAAAACAATAGCTCTGCTTGCCACTCCAACAGTATATTACAACAGCATATTCCTACCTCTATCACACTTTGGAGTTTAACAGTTTGAGAAACACTTTTAGGCCAGCATGATATATCACTTGTGCATTGCTATCACGATTTGCATGTGTGCAGTAGTTACATCTAGGACTTGCGATGTGGCATAATTAAATTAAGCATACACATTTACGTTGCCAAGTGATAAGGGTAAAAATCTGCTTTTGTTTTTCATGACTACCCAACAGAAGATTTCAAAGACATTGAATGTACTCAAATAAAGGATCTCAGTAATGCGAGTGCGTGACATTTGCCTTCTCCCTCTCTGCTCTGTATGCATCAGTCACGTTTTAGCTGAAAAAACAAAAAATGCAGGCGGCTCCCTTGCAACCTGACATTTTTGGTGTGAAAAAGATACTTTTTGAAAATGGGTCCTAAAGTGGATAAATCTAAAAACGCTAGATTCGCATCTCATAGCCCTGCCTCTGTAAACTCAGCCACTCATAATTAATATAATGTTATTGTTGTTAGCAGTGTAGTTTAACATACTTTTATTTTTTTGTCTTGGTGGATCATTATTGGGATTTATTTTCATCACGAGCAGAAAGCTGAAGAGATGGTGGATGGCTCTGATAAACGCTGATTGCAAATAAATGGAGCACTTTGACACTGATAAAATAATTGCAGAAAGGACTTTCAGCAAAAGTAAAGGAACCTTAACACTTGCACAGATTTGATCCCTGCATTGCCGCACAATTCGTCGTGCCAATGAGTCGTGCTTTGCGCCACTTGACGCCACACTGTATGAAATGAACATTTCATAGCCAATGACACATTTGTTCTCAGAACTTGGCTGATGAAACCAGCTCTCATCGCTCCCAGAATTACAAAGAAATTATCTACATCTGCAGGTTGTCCCATGCACGTCGTGTGGTGGAGAACACATTTACAATCTTGTCTGAGGTAATTATTTATAATATGTATATTATAATGGCTTCGTAAAACAGTTGCATTTTCATTCCTTCTTGAGTTAAATAATGTATCTGTAAAATTATGTTTATTATAGATGTAACATCTCATCATAATTATTCATATGCGCTGCGCACAATGACACGTATTGACATGCAGTGTTTTCTAATAGGTTGCACAGTGTTCATGACTAGTTCACAAAATTAATGCATACCAGAAGTTTTGCACATTTCAAAATTTTCTTTGTGCACTGGCACGCAGCACACAGTTTGCAACAGTGCGCAACGAGTTTACTCATTGGCACGCCAGATTGTGTACCAGTGTGGGGATCATATTTGTGCGTGTCAAGGTGCCTTAAGGCTTTTTGTCTGTTGTGTCACCAGTTACTGCTTCACAATAGGGTGGAACAGTGACAGTCTTTAATACAAGAAAAAGCAGACCAAGACGAGACTTGAGTCTCTTGTGGTCCTTCTGGCAAACTACGTAGCTAAAATTTTACATCTGCTTTTTAAGAAAATCCTTCTTTGTTCAAAATCTCTTTGCTGTTTCTTTTGTGAGTGATTTTTTTAAACTGATTTTTTTCATTTAATCACAACATCTGTTTTTAATTAAATCTTAGATTAGAGCTCTTCTTTTCCTTTTTTTAATGCATATTGCGGTGCCTTTACATTGTTGCTTCATTTGCCTTTCTTCAATGTTACTCTTTGTTTTTCGACTCTAGGTACTGTTTGATGAGTGTGAAGGGCTGCTACACAGATTTCCACATCGATTTTGGTGGAACCTCTGTGTGGTATCATGTTTTCAAAGGCCAGAAAGTAAGTCAATTTTACTCTCTAATAATTTACATGCCGATTTATTCCATACAGCTATTCTCTTCATTGAGCAATGATGGAGAAATAAAGAAATGTCAGATTTGCTCTGGTAATATTTCTAAGCTTGAACGTTTTGACACTTCTAGATTCACCTGTCACGGTCAACACATTATAGCCTTTTAATAGAAATCACTCCTTTTCTACAGGTATTCTGGCTCGTACCTCCAACCCTTCATAACCTTGCTCTCTATGAGGACTGGGTCCTGTCAGGAAAGCAGAGTGACGTGTTCCTGGGGGACAGAGCTGATGGATGTCAAAGAGTTGAACTTCAACAGGGAGATACTTTCTTCATTCCATCTGGTGTGTTGACATGGTTCTGTCAGAGTAGCCCACATACAGTTAAGATATAATGATGCTCACTTAGTTTTAGCCATGCACTTTTTTTTTCCCCCACTCGTATCTGCTATTTGTTCCTTCATATGTCTCATACATTTTCATGTATTTCATGTGAGTAAGGGTGGATTCATGCTGTATACACGCCAGAGGACACACTGGTGTTTGGAGGCAACATTCTGCACAGCTTTAACATTCCTATGCAGTTAACCATCCATGAAATAGAGAACAGGACTAAGGTAGGAGTCTCATTGCAGTCTTTGATCTATGGTTGACCTCTGATCTGTTCTGTAATACAATAATTTCTGGCTCTGTAGAAGACTTAGTGAAGGGTGAACACTTTGCCTTTGAAGAATTGCAGATATGTTAGAGGAGGAATCTGTTTGATTAAAATTGAAAAATGAAAGAAAACCTTCAAAAAGCAAATTGGTAATGATAGACTGTGAATATAAATTTAAAAATAAAGAACACATGGCTTCTTTTTATTTTTATGACAGTATTTTTGGTCAAAGGCAATGATGTTTTAAAGCTACAATGTGTCTGACTTAGTGATGTTTCTTTGTAGCATTTATTGCCATCTGTTTATTAGTGTATAAATTACCTGCAACAATGAATCAACATGTTTTCGTAAGCTTTCAATGAGTCTTTCATGTCTGCATGGAAACAGCCCCCCTCATGGAGGCTGCCATGTTGCGCCTCCATGTTGGTACAGTAGTCCATAAAGGACATTCTTTCACTTTCACTTTTTGCAGTGCAACTGGAAGACTGAAAGAAGAAGAAGAATCAGTGGTTGCTCTCCTGTACACTGTCTACTGGTTGCTAGTGCAGGCTACCAAGTTTGAGCACTCTCATTTCTGTGAAATAGAGGCAAGAGAGCATGAATCATTGTTACCAAAGAAGTGAAAACATGAAGCCAAAGTCATGATGGGCAAAGGCCAAATGCAAACTACAACCTCAGCAACAGATGACTTTAAGTCCTACACACTGTAGCTTTAACTATTTTAATGTGATAGCATGAAGCCTGGTTTTGTTGGAACTTTGACCTCACTGCAAAGATACTGTAGCACAAATGCTATTACGTAATTAATCAAAGGAAACAGCTTCTTCAAATAATAATGTAGAATTCAGCTATCTTGTACAAATGACCTTATGTAAGATGATTACATTGATTTCATTATTTTGTATATAAAGAGTGATAAGTCGGGGACGTGATGGTCTAGTGGTTAAGGTGTTGGGCTTGAGTCCAGAAGATCATGGGTTCAAATCCCCTCCTGACTGGTAAATCACTAAGGGCCCTTGGGCAAGGCCTTTAATCCCCTATTGCTCCCGGTGTGTAGTGAGCAGCACCCTGACATCGGGGTGAATGTGAGGCATATATGTAAAGTGCTTTGAGCGTCTGATGCAGATGGAAAAGCGCTATATAAATGCAGTCCATTTATAAGTACTGTCAAAACAAGACAGTACTTACATGCTTATTGTAGTACTTATTGTCTGTCTGTGCTGCTGTCAGCTTTACTTTCCCTAAGTTCCGAGCGAAAGAGATGGTTTTTCAAGTTTACATTAATGCTGATTTTGTCCCTGTTTTTTTCAGGTTCATTCCAAGTTTCGTTTTCCTTTTTACCATGAGATGTGCTGGTACGTTCTGGAGAGATATGTGCACTGCTTGACTAAACGGTCTTACCTTTCTCAGGAGATCCAAAAAGAGCCTCTACTAATGGGTAAGTAATATAAAGTAATGAAGCTAAAGGAGTAATGTAGCATTCCTTGTGTTTTCATAGTGTTGTTAACTTTTTATGCCTTCATCTGTTCATTCTACATTTATTATACTTCATATTTTTTCAGTTTGGTCATTTTGTGTGGCTGGTCATTTTTGGATTTTTGGTATAACTACAGTATATTTATACAGTTATACTTGTGTTGATTGTCCTATACCAAGACGAGGTTTGTAGGATATTAGCTGTGACCAAGGTATATTTGTCCAAAAATGGTCTTGTTCTTGGGGGCATATAAAAAGAAAATGTTAAAAGGAGGGGGTCTTTTTTGGTCTTCATTTTTTTGCTTTTTGGCTTTTGCCTTTAGGCCTCATCTTTTTGATTTTTGGGATATATCCTGTGATCTGTGTTTTTTTGTCACGTCTCAAATGCTTGCGTAATTAAAAAGACTACAGAGACCACAGTTTTTATTGTCATTCCTGAGTACTTTTGTTTAATCATCAAAAATTTACAATAGATGTTTATTTTCATGCTTTAAGTTGGAAAATCAGTACTCTAGACTCCCTTTCCTCCTGGAATTGGTCACAATTAGCGATCCATCGTGCTCAGCATGATGTCACATTCTCACATGAAGGTTCTTCCTGGAGGATTTCTGTAATAGTTTGTATTCATATGTCAGAGACTGTGTGAAATCATGTGACAGTTAAAACGTAAGTGAAGAATTAAGTCATACAGATCCCTGTAGCCCATCGGGCTGGAGAAGACCTCCAACTGCCATAGTGTGGAGTGAATGACAGCCTACGACTCCCTCTGAGCAGGACACTAGTTCATTGGTGGGGTTGTAGCTGGGTGGACTAGTACAATGCCATTGAACCGTCTTGTTCAAGGACACAGACAGGTAGCTTGAAGGACCTGTCTAGAACCGAACCTAAATAGTCCATCTCTTATCCCACAGATCCACCTGCTCTGCAAAATGAAGATACATGAATTTAAAAAGTATGCATACAAACATGAAGCTCCCCCCCTCCACCTCGCAGGCCACACCTTTGATTGCCACTAAAAGCCTAAAATGAGTATGTCCAGATAATTTGTGGTCTTTCATGCAAGTGGGTAAACAGCTGTAAGCTGGGGTAGATTGAACAATAAGTTTTCTGTCAGCATATTATGAGGAAATAGGTAGCCACTTATTGTGCATTGTGTTGGACATGTTGTACATGTGTGATCATATATTATGTCTCTTTTTTGAGATATTTCTGCAGACAGTGTATTTTTACTAGTGCAAAGAAATAAACAGTGCGGAAAGAGATCTTATACTTTTTATAGCTGTTGATCTTTTTTCTTTCAGACTGTGATGCAAAGACAAACACAGAGAGTCTCTCTTCAGACTCCAGGAGCCAGGACATGAATGAATACTCATGTGAAACTCAGGTCAGGCATGACCAGGATGAAAGATTGGAACAAGTTGCACAGGATGGTTCCTGCTCTCCTGACAATGGGAAGAGCAAAACGCGTGGCTCTCAAAGCCCTCGACGCCTCAAAGATGTTTTATCTGTTGATTCTGAGGATAGTTGTCATCCCAGTTCCACCTCTTTAGATTTCCTGAAAACTCCCTCTGACTCTCCAGCTTCAGAGCCTCAGAATAAATGGACTCACTTGACAGAGTTTGAACGGATTGGCCTCAAGACCCTGGTTGAGAAGCTGGAGTCTCTACCTGAAAATAAGAAATGCGTTCCAGAAGGAATAGAGGATCCACAAGGCCTGCTGGAAGACATGAAGGTATGAAACAACAAGTAACACTTTTTTTTCCAGTGGAACACATCGCACAATTTTCACAGTTGCTGTTATGCAGTTATAGCTCATTTTCTTATCCACTGTTTTTTTTTTTAGGTCATCTTAAAAGAACATGCTGATGATGACCCCAAACTAGCCATTACTGGAGTTCCTGTTGTGTACTGGCCGAAGCAAAGAACAAAGGTAAAAATGTTTAAGCTGTAGTAGATTAGGTTTAACAGATCTAATGTGCTAACAAAGATATTTATAACACCAGCATACTAAATATAGTCCTGCAAATGATAAGTTATCATTTGAATGGTGAAAGAAATAGTATATTGTGCATGCAGATAATGTCATACTCATCTTACATCAGACTTGTGACACATCAGTGATGGGATCAGAAATATTAAGTGTTTTCCTTTTTGTTTGCTTGGGGCCGTTTAAATTACATTGATGAAAACACACTGGCATTTACTGTCCGTGTAAGAAATGCAAACGTTCTGAGTTCTCGTGTTCTATAACCAGTGGTCTCCATACTGAAAAATTCTGATATGGTAGTTTTAAAGTTTTGGCTCATATCTAACTTTGCCAAAATGTTTTTGACCAAACATCCAGATTATATCAGAACAACAATCATAGCTTTCTTAAATTTTTGTATTTTTTATTTTATTTTAATTTTAATGATTTATACCATAAAATAAAGGAAATGTTTTTTTTTTTTTTAACTTTTTAAAAGCATCTTATGTATGTTACGCGTCTGTGGCCATGATGAGGGTAATTAAATTTCTTTTATTAAATCAGATCACTTTTACATGTGAACAAGATTGTCTTCTGTACATCAAAATGTGGGAAGAAAGTTATGCTATGGCACAGAGGTGTTGTTTGTGTTGTGAGTTTGTCTGTGGATATAAAAATGCACAAGTCCCCCATTTCCACCTGGAATTAAAATGTATTAGTGCGTGGCCACATTAAATTGCATGTGTAAATTCATCCAAAATACAGTGTGACACATTCAGTACTAGTGCAAATGTAAGTAAATTTGCAGTCCACATAAAATGGCTTCATGGGTAGAACCAGTTGGTAACCGCAAATAAAATTAAAAGTTTAATGGCGCACAGGCGGGTTTGTGAAGGTCCTCTTCGCCTCCTACTAGAGCAAGTAGCTCACTGGGATAAGGAATTGAGACACCTACATTATTAATATATCCATAATTCATACTGGGACATTTGTCATTTTTATCCATTTTTGTTGTGGACGACAACGAATGCCCGTAATTTGTATACTCAATTCATGCGCAATTAATCCTCTCCCCAGTGGGACAGGGCCCTAAGGGGAGATGATTGGGCTCTTGTTGTTGTGTGTGTTTTTAAACATCACATTTGTCAATTTTTTTTTTTGACCTATTCAAACCAGATGTATGAAGTCACCTGGATATGGGATGCTAATTGGATTTCAATATGGCCACAATTAGATTAATAATAAATGGTGACCTATTTTAATGCCAAGTGTAAATAATGCCAAACATATAGACAGAATTTTTGGCATTTTTTTTTTTTTGTAAGTGATAGATTGGGTGCTAGTTAAACACTGTTTTGTGCATGAAAGCAATAACAGTTGAAGCTTTTGGCTCAGTACAAAGGTGTAGTTTATTTAATGAAGGAGTTTTGATGATGTAGATGCAGACTGCATTTTTTTTTCACAGCTCAAAACCAGTACCAGCACTATTATTAGCTGCAGAAACATTAGTAGCTTTTCTTATTGCTGCAGCATATTAGTTATTTAGAGCACTAATCAAGTTTATTTTGTATCATTTGAGTTTCAGTGTTTGTGAAGAATGGACTCCATATTGTAAAAACATCATACCCACTGTATTCCCAGCATTCTCCTTTTTCTGGTTTTGTATCTTCTTTCTTATTATCATCTTGTCTTCTCGTCTTCTCTGTCTTAATCCTCCTCTGTCTTTTGCTCCACACTCATTTTTCTTCTTCCCTGGAGCTGGAGCCAAAGCTGTACGTATTTGCATATTTCCAACTTAACAGGCTGCAGCATTCCTTAACAAAAAACAAAACAAAACACACCTTCCCTGCCCAAAATATGTATATTTGCTCCTCTCTTTTCCTCTATATCACAGCCAGACATTCAACAGACTATTAATTCAGTTCAGTATTTTCATCTTATATGGCGCCAAAACAAGCAGTGTCTTCTCAAGGTGCTGCACACAAAACAATTCAAAAAACAAAATAAAATGAATTAAAAGATTAAAAAACACAATAAAAGAGTTAAGAGTTAAAAGCATGGTAACACAATTGGTATTGGTGTTGTATTGCCATTAACACAGTGAAGTATGAGCTGTAGATTACAAAACATGTACTTATGGGCAAAAGAACTGAGCCTGTTTCTGTTGAGCATCATTATCTTTTACTGCAGGTAAAATGAAAAAAAAAAAAGAATAGTTTATTTACTTGTAACAGTAATTCAGCCCATATGCATGTTTAAAGGTTTCATGGTTTTTGTGTTTTTTTTTTTTTTTTTACTTATAAGTTTAACTCACACAGTTATTAATGGTATTAAATATAGTCATTAAAATTAAAAAATAAAAAGGGATGTTTTCAGTCATAATATAAATGCCAGTTGATTCAGATGCTCAGATTCTAAACGCCATCTACTCTAAATTGAAATATCCTTTATACTGTGTGTGTATGTATGTATATATATATATATATATATATATGTGTGTGTGTGTATGTATGTGTATATATATATATATATATATATATATATATATGTGTGTGTGTGTATGTATGTGTATATATATATATATATATAAT